>NW_012267277.1:8975975-9009692 GCF_000151885.1 Dipodomys ordii | reverse complement strand
CACAGTCTCTCCTGCCCGGGCTGGCTTTGAACCGCGATCCTCAGATCTCAGCCTCCTGAGTAGCTAGGATTACAGGCGTGAGCCACCAGCGCCCGGCTCACAGATGAATTTGTATTACAAGCACTGCACCGATCACTTGTTCTTTAAATTCACAGAAGATAGAGAAAACAGACTTAGAGAGAATTCACCAAACCTGTGCCTAAGAGATCAATCAGATAACCTCCGAAGATCCCTCCCCACAATTTGTAAGCCACAGTATTTCCTACACTAAGAATTATTGACAGCTTAGGAAATTGGCCAAAGAGAAACTCCTCAGAAGTGCATGTTATTGAACATAAACACAATCGCCCTGGGTTACATTCTCAAAAGCCTTAATGGTGCAATATTCTGGGAAAATATGTAAAACATTAGATTTCCTGTGATCTAGCGGTACTGTTCAGTTTTACTCTTCCTCCGTACTCAGCCAGTCTCTTCTATTCATCCTTCCCCAAATGTCATTTGTGAATGAGTAGGCACCTTCACATCTTTGATTATACCAATGTTGCTCTTGGAATACCTTTCCTACTCCCCTCTACTTTTCTGAAATCTTCATTTCCATGAGTAAATCTATGTGGCAAAGTTTGAGAAACACTTTGTCAGAAGCTCCCACAAGAACTTTAGACCTATTCCTAGAGCCCTGTGCTGGAGGCTCATGCATGTAATTCTAGCTACTCAGGAGGTTGAGATCTGAGGATCACAATTCAAAGTCAGCCTGGGCAGGAAAGTCCGTGAGACTCTTATCTCTAATTAAGCACCAGAAAACTGGAAGTGAAGCAGTGATGCAAGTGGTAAAGCACTGGCCTTCAGCAAAAAAAGCCAGGGACAGATAGATCCCTGGCCCTGAGTTTAAGCCCATATGGCCAAAAAATAAACAAACCAAAACTATTCCTATGTTTTAAAATGCAGTGGAAAAAGCTATTGCCTAGTGTAAATGAAGCACTAGCTTTGATTGCTAGCATTACAAACTTATTCTTCTGTGTGTGTGCATGCCAGTATTGAGGCTTGAACTCATGGTCTGGACATTGTCCCTTAGTGCTCAAAGTTGAGCACTAAGTTGAGCTACAGCTCCACTTGTAGCTTTTTGCCAATTAATTGGAGCTAAGAGTTTCAAGTACTTTCCTGCCCGGGCTGTTTTCAAACCTTGATCCTTGGATTGTAATCTCATGAGTAGACAGAATTACATGTGTGAGCCACCAGTGCATAAACCATTTGTGTATGTGTGTGCACATGCTAGTTCTGTGGTGGAATTCAGGGGCTTGGGCTCAGTCCCTGACCTTCTTTTTGCTCAAGGATAGTGCTCTACCATTTGAATCACTGTTCTACTTCCAACTTTTAGTGGTTAATTGGACATAAACATTTCATGGACTTTCCTGACTGGGCTGGCTTCAAACTGAGTCTTCAGATCTCAGCTTCCTGAGTAGCTAGGATTACAGGCTAGAGTCACCAGCACCTAGCATAAACTTATTCTTAATTTTGACTAGTTTTCTTCTAGGAATCTCATCTAAGAAAACTATCTGAAGGGCATGCAAAAATTTATGAAAAAAGATGTTCATTGTGACAATTTTTTTTTGTCAATCATGGGGCTTTAGCTCAGGACCTAGGTGTTGTCCTGAGCTCTTTTGCTCAAGGCTAGTGCTCTATCACTTTGAACAACAGCTCCACTTCTGGTTTTTGGGTGGTTAATTGGAGATAAGTCTTTGGGGACTTTCCTGCCCAGGCTGGATTTGAATCACGATCCTCAGATCTCAGCCTCCTGAGTAGCTAGGATTACAGGCATGAGCCACTGGCACCCGACCATCTGGCACTATATGTATTTTTTTTTAATGATGAAGGACTTTAAGCACATAAAAATAGACTAGCAAAATGAATCCCCATATAGTCATCATTTAGGTGCAATGATTTTTCACTACCTTTGTTCCAGTAAGTACAAATATAAACCATTACAAACATATGTTGGCCGGGCGCCAGTGGCTCACGCCTGTAATCCTAGCTACTCAGGAGGCTGAAACCTGAGGATCACAGTTCAAAGTCAGCCCGGGCAGGAAAGTCTGTGACTCTTAGCTCCAATAAACCACCAGAAAACTGGAATTGTCTCAGCCTTATGCTGAAGAGTTGAGGACAATGCCCAGGGTTCAAGCCTCACCACTGACCAAAAAAAAAAATATATATATATATATAATATGTATATATATATAATATATATATGTATATGTATGTTGAGGTGCTGAAACCTGGAACCACAAATACAATCTTAACTTAGAAACAGAGTCACTGCAAATATTAAAGGTCACATAGGGTAGGTAAGCCCTCTATCAAGATGACTAGTATTATATAACTTTATGAGAAGAGTGTTATGAGAAATTTGGCCCCCTGAACTCAATGCCAATTCATAAATAATGAGATCAGGGGCTTGGAGAAAAGGTAATAAAGGTTTCTTAATTCTGTCAGGCTAAATGAAGACTTTAAGCTGTTATCTCAGAAAGAAGCGCTGTCCTAGAGGGAGGTGAGTAGGATGGTTTTATAGAAAAGCCCAGGAACCCAGGCTGGAGTCCAGGCTGGATGGTGGCCTTGGGCCCACTTACTTCTTCTTCATTTTTTTTTTTTTGGTCCGGTCCTAGGGCCTGAACTCTGGGCCTGCGCGCTGTCCCTCAGCTCTTCAGCTCAAGGCTAGCGCTCTACCACTTGAGCCACAGTGCCACTTCCGGCTTTTTTTTTCTTTTTGCTTATGTGGTGCTGAGGAATCGAACCCAGGGCCTCATGCATGCAAGGCAAGCGCTCTACCACTGAGCCACCTTCCCAGTCCCCCCCCCCCCCCCCCCCCCAGCTTACTTCTTGATGCCATGGCATTAGTCTCTGGAGCTGTATTCCATCCTGTCCCAAATGTTCTTTCATTCCTGTAGTGAGCCAGATAAGGAATGTGGTGACCTTGATTGGAGCTGTAAAAACATTCTTGAATTCTCTCACTTGGGGAATGGTGGTGGTGGTGGTATGGGAACAGAAAGGAAAGAAAAAAAGCTGTCTTTTAAAACCTCTGTAACGCCGGGCGCTGGTGGCTCACATCTGTAATCCTAGCTACTCAGGAGGCTGAGATTTGAGGATCACAGTTCAAATCCAGCCCAGGCAGGAAAGTCTGTGAAACTCTTATCTCCAATTAACAAGCAGAAAACCGGAAGTGGCGCTGTGGCTCAAGGTGGTAGAGTGCTTGCCTTGAGCTGAAGAGCTGAGGAACTGTGCCCCACAACAACAAATATAAATAAATAAATAAATTCTCTGTAACTGAAAGCATCTTAGGCTAAAACTACAGTTGTGAACACATATAGGTGTTTGTTCCTGTTGTAAGATAAGACATATGAAAACAGATACATGCAGGGGAGACAGATGAAAAGACACATGGGGAGGATATCGTGTGACTGGACTGGAGATATGGCAGTGTCAGCCTGAAGTGGCTGAAGTGCTGGGAGCTAAGAAACAAGGCTTGGGACAGATTTTCCCTCAGAGTCCTTAATAGCAACCAACTCTTGGACCAACACTTTCCATATTGAATTCCCAGCCTCCAGAACTATGCAAAGATACATTTCTTGTTTAAGTCACTAAGTCTGTGTTACTTTATTACAAAATGCACTGAGATACTGTGGGGACATAATGCATTATCAGTTAAAATTTTCATGTATTGTCCCAGCCTTGATTACTGTGTATATTGAAGCCAAAGTTTTTACATATTCCATGGTGCTGACTGATGAAATCAAAATGTCTTACCCAAAATGCTGAAGTAAATATAAATAAAAGCTAAAAAAGTTTGACACAAACCCTTTTAATAACGTATTTTGGTGAAAATTTCATGTTGAAGTAAATATATTGTTAAGAATCATGTAAGAACATTTCATTATAGTTACTAAGAAAGCGTTGATACTGCTATTCCCTCTGCACAAATGCTATGCACAGATGCAAAATGATCGAAGGCTGATAAAATAATGAATCTCAAGTAAGTGGCATAGCCATCGCGGGCCTGTAGGGAAAAAAGAAATCAAGAGATGTTTTCAGTGTTTATAGTTAACTGTTAACAAGCAGCTAGTAGAAGAAAGGTTAGATGAAGACTATTATTCTAACTATGTATCAATGTATAAGATAAAATATTATCAGAAGATGAGCCGCCATATAGAACAGTTGCTCTGGTCTCCAGCCATAGGATAATCAGTCTTGGTCTTATGAAAAAGAGCAGCAGGCATACAAATCACAACTGTACATTTCTGATCTTTTTTGTTTTTATTTTTTGTTTTTTTTTGGTGGGTTCTGGGGCTTGAACTCAGGGACTGGGCACTGCTCTTGAGCTTCTTTTGCACAAGGCTAGTGCTTTACCACTTGAGGTGCAGCTCTATTTCCAGATTTTTCGGTGTAGCTTTATTGGAGATAAGAGTCTCACAGACTTTTCTGCCTAGACTGGCTTTGAACCATGATCCTTAGACCTCAGTCTTCTAAATGGCTAGGATTAGAGGCATGAGGCTTCTGATCAATTTATTTTTTTAAGCCTACTTAAAGAATTTCTCAAAAAGGGAGAGGAGGATAGGAAAGTGAAAGAGGGGGTGAGTTGTTCCATATACATTGCATGCATGTGTGGAAATGTCATAATGGACTAATATATGGTAATTTAATATAACTAATATATGGTAATTTAAAAAAGCAGGCAATTCTAAATTTTTTTCTCACAGTAAGAGATTTTCCTTAGTTAATTGTGGTTTAATCCACTCCCTGTACATGGTATACTTTTATATAATTTCTCTGATAAGCAATCTGGCAATATATGTAGAAAGCTATATAAAGTCTTATATCCTTGTGTTCTGCTGTAAACCCATTCTCTCTCTCTCTCTCTATATATATATATTTTTTTTTGCTTGGTCTTGAGGCTTGAATTCAGCACCACTGCTGGTGGTTAATTGGAGATAGAAGTCTCACAGACTTTCATGCCAGGGGCTGGCTTCGAACTGCAATCCTCAGATCTCAGCCTCCCAAGTAGCTAGGATTATAGGCATGAGCCACTGTCGCCTAGCCCTTCTATGATATTTAACCTTTTAAAATAATCAAAAGGAAAAAGATCATGGCAGCAAGAATATGAAAAAAATATCTTTAATTACTTACATTGACAGGAAAGCAAAGGAAATTATTTTAAATGTTATCCTTAACTATACTTAAGAAGTTTATAATACAGTATTAAATATAAAAAGACAACACAAAATTGTCTATACATTCTATCTATGTGATGTATGTGGTCAACAATTAAAAGGAAATGAGTTATGACCAAGTGGTAAAATTATCTGTGGTTTCCATCTGCTGCTGATTCTCCCATACTACTTATAGAAATATTAACCTCACCACAATTTTCAATGAGTCCTGGAACAAAATCCAAAGATTTACTAATCACAAGCCACTAAGATGGAAAAAAGCAGAAAGGTAAAATTCAGCAGAATTAATTATTTTTCCTGAGCACCACTGGTGTCATAGTTATTGAGTGAATTTAGTGGGAGAAAGGGAATTCACAGAATTCAAAAACTTGTATAGAATCCTTCAAAACACTGATTTCATAGCAATCCCTAGAAAGACTTGGAGAAGTAAACTTAATGGATAGGTACATCGATTCTCATTTAAGGAGACCTTAGTTAAACGCTGCCACCTTAAAAAAAAATACATATTCAATCAGTTTCCTTTTCTGTGTTCCTGTAAAACCAGGGCATGACAAACTGTTAGGGACAGAGGAACTCCTGATGAAGCAGCAGCTTCCTCATCAAAGGCCATTCATTCCACTTGACATGCAAAGCCCAATGGAATGTAGTGGAAAAACGCTGGTTCTCTTTCCACTCCATCTCTCTTTGGCTTATTTGTTGCTGATCCCATGCTCTAGTTCCCCTTATCTGAATCTCCCTTGTCCTTTCATGCTTAAATTAACACCCAGTTTTGACATCTCAACCTTTTTTTGATTCCTAGCCTGAAAGGCCTACTGAATAAAAGAAAGCAAAGCAAAACAAACAAGTACTTCCAAACAAGTGAATAAGCAAAATAAAATAGAAAACAAATAAATGAATTCAGTTTTACCCTTGGAGGCACTCCCTCTACATTAGCTCATAACGTTAAGGACAATAACCTATCTAATGGTTGATTAGGTACAGAACCTACAATACTATTTGTTTATTCTGGAAGATAAGTTTAAAATCTAAATGCCTTGTGCTTGCCAAAGAAAATATTCAGCTCTACAAAGAAAATTACTTACCACAATTTCTTCATTCTGAAGCTGTCCCTCTGTGTGCACTAAATCTAAAACACAATTTAATAGGGATAAATTGAGTTCAAGTCTCAGTACCAGCATGCAAAAACAGCTATTTTTATTTATTTGTTTGTTTGCTTGTTTTTTGGCCATGGGGCTTGAACTCTGGGCCTGAGAGCTGTCCCTCAGCTCTTCAGCTCAAGGCTAGTGCTCTACCATTTGAGCCAGTGTCACTTTCGGCTTTTTCTGTTTATGGGGTGCTGAGGCCAACCCAAGGCCTCATGCATGGGAGGCAAACACTCTATCACCGAGCCATCTTCCCAGCCCAATAGTAGTCTATTTTAATTTTGGAACTGCTTTCTCTTACTCCTACTCTCATCACTCCTCCTCCTGGTCGTCTTCCTTTTCTTCTTTGAGACTGAGTTTTTCGACATAGTATAGAATGATCTGAAACTTACTATGTGGCTCAGGCTAGGCTTGAATTTCAATTCTCCAATCTTCCTCCCAGAGCTGAGGTAGGAGGTGTGTACCATCACACCTAGCCATATATATTATTTTATTTTTAAATTGAATGTATTAAGTCAGTTGTCCTGTAAAACAGTACATGCTATTGTCATCTTACCTCTTCATAGTTCATTTAATTAGATCCTCTATCCTCTGTATTTCCTATACATTGGAAATTAGAGGCAAGGTTTGATTATATTCATCAGCTATCTGGTTGTCTTATTCTTTATGAATAATAAATTATTTGAAAATGTGTTTATGAGCCAAGCTTGCTGACTGGTAGACATCAAAAAAGTGACTAAGTATGAACTAGCTTTATCAGTATCCACAGAGGACCACAGTTTCTCTAAAGGTAAATCCTTTAGTCGCCCACTTTGGCTTATACTCTTGGTGGTTGTCATTAATTGCAAAGCTCAGGAAGAAGCCTGGAGCTCCCACTGTTCAACGTGGAAGCCTCCGCTTAATGTTCTTTGTCCCTTCATTCTTTCTACTATGCCTGATTTCCTGAGTCCTGAGTCTCAATACTCACTGTTCCTAGTCAGTGAGTTGGTGGAGGAAGTCTGTAGGTGAGAGTTCACTTAGCTTTGTAGGATGTAAGAAAGTACCTAGAATCCAACCACTAAGGATAGAGATGGTCAAGTAATCATTCATGTTTTCTGGCTATTGTATCTGTTGCCTTCAAATTCTAGACATTTCTGGAAAACACCTTGTTGATATTTCCCCTGACGATTAGGTTACAGCCTAATCCATTTAGCTATAGAAGTTGCTTCTTTCCCTCTATCAAAATATATATGAATCTCACATTTGCTTTAGTTTCCTCTTGTTTAATTAGTTTAATTAATTAATGAGACTTATGCCTCTTTTTATTCTTTTACTACTATCTTCATGATTTGGGAAAGAAAGGAAATAGAAAGACAAAATTTTTATGTTTAACTAGAAGCTACTAATTCTGTGGATGTTATTTAAATAATACCATTAATCAGGAAGGAGGAAAGAAGAAACAAAAGCCTTAAATGTAGTTATCAATTTAATTTTCCTGATAAGGATTTTAAAATTCAGAAAAATGAAGTAACATGTTAATTATTCTATCAGCAGTGAGTGAAGAAATCTGTAAGCCAACTTGGGTTTTCAAGGCCTTCACAGTGTCACGAGAATCATTACTCACCCTTAATTCGCCAAGACAAACTAGATAAGTAACATAGGCAGAGGACAACTCACTGCTTGACTATGCGCAGAACAAGGCTCTGACACAAGCACATACCTTTCTGGATCCACAGCTCAAAACCAGTTGGCTCTTTAGCTGTGGTCTTTTCAATCTTCAGGGTCTGCACTGACATGGTCAATAAGAAAAATAAACAAAGTGTTAATTAGCTGATTCTCTATTGCCTTCCCCTAGGTTTCTGCCCTCTGCCTGAGCCTGCCACTCATTATGGATCTACACAGAGGGCTGGTATAGGGAATTCATGTCCAGGAAGTACCTACTATGTTTCTACACAAATCCCTGAGATAAAATGCAGTGGCCTAATAACAATCTTACAAATGTTTGGGATCATAAAACACGAAGCTAGGGGCTGGGAAGGTGGCTCAGTGGTAGAGAGCATGCCTTGCATGCCTGAGGCCCGGGGTTCGATTCCTCAGCACCACATAAGCAAAAAGAAAAAAGCTGGAAGTGGTGCTGTGGCTCAAGTGGTAGAGCGCTAGCCTTGAGCTGAAGAGCTGAGGGACAGCGCCCAGGCCCAGAGTTCAGGCCACACGACTGGACCCAAAAAGAAAAAACAAAACGAAGCTAGCAGTGGCTTTTTGTTTTGTTCAGTGCGTGCGTGCATGCGTGCGTGCGTGCGTGTGCGTGCATGTGCGTGCGTGCGCGCGTGTGTGTGTGTGTATATGCATGGTACTAGGGTTGTGTGTGTGTGTGTGTGTGTGTGTGTGTGTGTGTGTATGCATGGTACTAGGGTTTGAACTCAGGGCATTATATTTGTTAGGCTCAATTGAGTCATGCCCCAACCTTTTAAGTCATTTTTTTGTATATACACTTGTTTTTGCCTGAGACCTACATCAGACTGCAATCCTCCTATGCTTCAGCATAGCTGGGATTATAGACACATTCCACCACACTCATATAATTTACTGAGATGGGTCTAACTTTTTGCCCATTTGGCCTGAACTACAATCCTCCTGATCTCCACCTTCCAAGTCGCTGAGATTATTGGAATGTACCACCATGCCTGGCCCAGTAGTGTGATTTTTAACTTAGTTATCCAGAAAGTTTTACATACTGGTAATTATAATGCTATTGGTGGTCTTGGTCATAAATCTTTATGGAGAACCTGCTATGAGTCAGGTATAGTTATTCATTCACTTTTAACCATATTTATTTTACTGCTGAGGACACAGGCTTACAGAAGCCAGGAAGGGTGTCCAAAGAGGCAAGGAAAGGAAGTATCAGAACTGGAATTCACACTGACTCCAGAGTGTCTGTGATTAATGACAGGACACCAGCCTCCAATCATCTCCTTTTACACTAGTTTCTTCTCCACTGTTTCCTCCCAGGCCCATTTCTTCAATCTTTTCCTCCTCTTCTCTGCCATCTTAGCGCCCAAGGAGCAGATTCTTGGTGAGCACATGTCCTGGGCTTACTTTCCCACTGGCCAGTGGGAAACCCAAGGAGGACGCTGGAGGCAGTGATAAGTGAGCAGAGGCTATTTTACGCCACCCTTCTCTGTTTCTATGCCATGTCTTTCCTATTGGTTACTCTTTCACCACCACAGCTCCAGCAGAGCAGCCTTTTTGTATTGGCTCCAAAAACACTATTTCCTTTCCTTTTCTCAGGGCAATGATGGCTTATGGCTGTAGCAAACCTCATTATCCCTTGTTTGCTCCCATAGCCTAGACTATAATTTTGTAAGAGCCATCAATAAAGCCTGTTACCATCTGCAATATACTGTTACCTACCATTAATGTTTTTTCATACAATATCCTAAAATAAGTAGAGGAGTCAGGCATGGTTGTGCATGCCTGTAATCTCAGCATTCAGGAAGACAGACAAGAGGATGGCAAGTTCAAGGCCAGACTGAGTTGCCTAGCAAGCCCCTCTCAAAGAAAAGCATACAAACAAACAAACACAGACAGAATTGGAATAATGTTCCAGTGGGAGATTCTACTCCTAATCTCTAGAAAAATGTCATAAGACGAAGAATCAAAGTTATCCAACGTGATTAATCACTGTTATCAGATTTTCAGCAATAATTTGAGAGAGAACGCCAGGCCAAATGAATCTAGAGTAAAGATGTCAGGAACCTTGTGTTCTGGTAAGTCAGTTTCTTATGCTCATAATGGGATATTTTGCTAAACACTTCCATGTAATAAATTGCATGGAAATTATTATGTGTCTTGGAAGGGTTTCAACTTTGAGTTTCAGAGAGGCTAATTGTGCTGGAGGCAGTTAACCCATAAGCCCCACCCTCCCATTCCAGCAGTAAAACTGGATTCCAAGCTATAAAGAAAACTTAATGTTGTGCCAAAAGTTTACATATGTGTCCTCTGCCTATGGGTTCATTACAGAATAGTAAAAAAAAAAAAAAATCAATGTATGGTTTGCTTACCTAAGTAACTTTGAATTATAAGCTTTTCAATCTTTACATGTTTGTGAAAACAAATAATGAATTCCTGGGGAAACATTCCTGTGGTGGTCCAAAATGTTTCTGGATTCCTATCATTAATTATAATAAAAAAGAAAAAGGAACAATCAAGTATAAAAGTTTAGTCACAAAATTCAAATGAGTATTAGAAAGTGATTATGCAATCCCTTTTTGTCAATTCTGCTATTTCTTTCCAACTTTAATATTGTTAGTACTATTTTTTTAAACTACTACCAGATAGTCTCTTCTAAAACACAGGAACTGAATCGATGTCACTCATCTCTAAAAGCCTTCAATGGCCCCTTACTGCCTATAAACCCACACTCCTCAGTAAGGCCCTGAGGGCTGTACTCTGGTTTCATCATTAAAGTATACTGATTCCCATCACTGTAGTCACAGGGGACCACTCAAAATTCTGCCAACACATCATGCAGTCTTACACTTCTCTACCTTAGGTAATGACATTCTCCTGAACCTTATAAAAGTTTACTCACTGTTTGGTCCTATCTCTCTACCAGGAATTAGAACCACCTCCTCTCTCCTTTGCACTAGTCTCACACTCAGTATTCACCCATACACTGATCCCTGTTTTTTGTTTGTTTTTTTTTAACCAGTCCTGGGGCTTGAACTCAGGGCCTGGGCACTGTCCCTGAGCTGCTTTTGCTCAAGGCTAGCACTCTACCATTTGAGCCATAGTGCCACTTCTGTTTTTTTCCGCTTATATGGTACTAAGGAATCAAACCCAGGGCTTCATGCATGCTAGGCAAGCACTCTACCACTAAGCCACATTCCCAGCAATCCCTGGGTTCTTATGGTTGCTTGCAGGATGCTGAGCACTCAAGAGATCTTTCTTATCTTTCTGTCCCTATTAACTATTATAGTAGTGACCTATACTATATGAATGTTTTCTGGAAAAAATAAAACATGCAGTCAATTGTATGTCAATTATATATAGTATGTATATATATATATATTTGTATGTACACATAGATATATGAGACATATAGTATATTTACTATACAATAGAGTATGTGTACAGTACAAACACACATATACACACAATCTATATGGTATACAATAGAGTTGTTTTCATATTCTCTTTTCTTTTTCGCTACTTCTGGGACTCAAACACCGGGCTTGGACACTGTCTCTGAGCTCCTTTTTGCTCAAGGTTAGCACTCTACCACTTGAGCCATGGAGATACTTCTGGCTTTTTCTGTGATTAACTGGACTTTCCTTCCCCTGCTGGCTTTGAACTCTGATTCTCAGTTCTCTTCCTCCTGAGTAGTTAGGATTACAGGTGCGAGTCACCAGCATCCAGCGTTGTCTTTTCTTTTCCTTCCTTATGATGGAAATTGAACTTGCATATACTAGCAAGGACTCTGCTACTGAATTGTACCCCTAGATCCTCAGCCTATTTTTCCTTAGTTTTATTTTGAGACACGTCTTGCTAAACTTCCTAGGCTGCCTTGAATTTATAATCCTCCAGTTTTAGCCTTTCAAGTAGTTGGGGATTACAGGCATACACTACCATGCCATACTCTTACTTTTTCTCTTGACTCTTTTTTTTTTTCCTAGAGTAGAATCTCTTTTCCTCTTTTTCACTGGTATGTTAAATACAGAGGTCAAGAGTAAAAAAATATCATTTTGTAAGCTCTTATTTCTGAGGAAATTAAAAGTTTGCAACAGCGCTTTAAAATTTCACTGTTCATTGGGAGTAATTTTTTTTTTTTGTCGGTCATGGGGCTTGAACTCTGGGCCTAGACACTGTCGCTCAGCTCTTCTGTTCAGGGCTAGCACCCTACCACTTGAGCCACAGCGCCACTTCTGGCTTTTTCTGCTTATGTGATGCTGAGGAATCGAACCCAGGGCCTCAGGCATGCAAGGCAAGCACTCTACCACTAAGCCACCTTCCCAGCCCCATTGGGAGTAAATTTATAGCATGGCTTTCTCCAAATAACCTGATAGTTACTTAGATTTAGATAAACCAAATTGTGAGCAGAAAATAATTTTCAATATTTGCTATATAAAGTCTATAATATTTTCATCCATTCAGTATATTTCATTTAATTTTCAGGAAAGTAACTACCTTTATTCTATATGGTTTTCTGTACAATGAGTTTTTGTCTAAACTAAAAAATGTTATGTCCTTATTCATTAAATAAAACCTTTATTAAATAAAATAATGGACCAATAAAACCTCAAATATTATCTACTACATATGACAAACTCCAATGATCTATAAACATATTTCCTTGAGTGGTAAATCACCACAAGGAAACAAATTAATTGATGTTGCCTTAGAAAATGATTTTCCTCCAACTAGACAGGGTTGTTTTTGGAAAGATTCTTTTCCTAATGAAAACTTAAGGAACATCTCTATAGTATATCTGCATTCTCATAGCTGCTCCTACAGTACCAAGTCAGAGAGGGATAGATAACTATTACTTGACTTATAGGAAAAAGAAACAAAAAAGAATAAAGAGATACAAGCAAAAGCAGATATTCTTTTAATTCAAACCTCAAGTAGGATTAGTATAGCAGAGGATAAAGAACTCTGAATTAGGATTAGAAGACATGAGCACTGGTTGTATCATTTGCTTATCTGTGTGATTTACAGCAAGTCATTTTACCTTTGGTTATCCTTTTTTTATATACAAGAGTTTGAACTTAGGGCCTCCTCATGCTTGTTTGGCTTGCTTGCTCAGCTTGCACTCTACCAATTGAGTTATGCCTCCAGCTTAGTTTTATTCTGGTTATTTTAGAGATTGAGTCTCTGGGCTTTTCTATCCACATTAGCTTTAAACATCAATCCTCAGCTCTCATCCTACAGAGAGGATTGCAGGCATGCGCTACTGATGCCCCCAGCTCCATTTCTTTTTTTGTTTTTTTTGTCAGTCATGGGACTTGAACTCTGGGCCTGGGCTCTGTCCCTAAGCTCTTCAGCTAGCACTCTAGCCACAGTGACACTTCCAGTTTTCTGAGTGGTTTACTGGAGATAAGAGTTTCACAGACTTTCCTGCCCAGGCTGTGCTTTGAACCATTATCCTCAGAGCTCAGCCTCCTGAGTAGCTATGATTACAGGCATGAGCAACCTGGACACCCAGCTTTGTTTTTTTTGTTTTGTTGAGACAAGTTTTCACTATACAGTCCAGGCTGGCCTATAACTTGTTGTATGTCACAGGCTGTCCTTGAAGTCCCAATCTTCCTGCCTTTGCCACTCCAAGTGCCAGGAGTACAGATATGTGCCATTATACCTAGCTCCTCATCTTAAAAATACATTTTGGTATTTATTTGTTCTTTTGGTGTTTGTTTCCCAAATGACATGGTAGTTATGAACTTATAGGGCCCCATGAAAATATATAGTAATACATGCATACTCATGTATATACATATATATATATATATTTGTGTCTTTGTATAAATATACACTGATATCTTCAGTATTAGCCAGGGTTAACTAATATTTGATGTCTTAATTTAATAAACCAGTTAACAAACAGTTTAAGACTCTGTGTAGTCAAAGAATAAGACATACTTTTGATTCCTAGGAATTCTCAATGAGAGAAGAGACAAATAAAAATAAACAACTCTGGGCTAGGAAGGTGGCTCAGTGGTAGAGTGCTTCCCTTGCATGCCTGAGGCCCTGGGTTCGATTCCTCAGCACCACATAAGCAAAAAGGAAAAAGCCAGAAGTGGCACTGTGGCTCAAGTGGTAGAGCGCTAGCCTTGAGCTGAAGAGCTGAGGGACAGCGCCCAGGCCCAGAGTTTATGGCCCCACAACCGGACCCAAAAATAAAAAAAATAAACAACTCCATAATAAAAAAGTAAATAAAACAATGGGGATTTATACTAAATACTGTTGGGACCTAGAAAAGAGATAAACTAATCCCACCTCAAGCAGAAGGGGCAGATGTTAGAAAAGAGATAACGTCTAACCTTGAAAGAAAAAGTCAAATTGTTAGAATTTGGTCCTGGTTCACAGGCTTTACAACAGAACCTAAGAATCACAAAAATCTTACCTTACAACTGACTCTGCTTTCAATAATTAAATAGTATTTAACATATTTAGACCTCTCTAACCACAAGTTGCAAGATGAACTTGTAAGTTCTTTTAGCTCTAAAATTATGTGACTATATGATTCCAACTCTGGTCATATACATGAATACCAAGAAAGAAAAAGATAGGCCAGTTCTGTTAAAAAAAAAAAAAGGAGTTCTCACATTAGCTACCTTTTCTTGGAATTGAAAGTCTGAGAATAATATTTATCTCTACATAGAATGAGCTTGAGGGTGGTGAAGAATAGAAATTGTAAGGAGATAAGCCAAGAAGTAAACAATGCAGGAGGATATTGGAAACTGAAACGTTAAGTTTAGCAAAGAAGTTGCTTAGACCAGCAATGAAATAGGCAGATAGGAAGTTACATTGTTTATATCCCTATTTCCAAGAATAATCTGGAATAAAACTAAGCCATAGGTTAAAGTTTACACGTCCATAAAATGAAGCTGTTGTTTGGTTTCTGATTCATTAGACTACTGTTAAAAAAAAAAAAAAAAGATTGGGCTGGGAAGGTAGGTCAGTGGTAGAGTGATTGCCTTGCATGGCTGAGGCCCTGGGTTCGATTCCTCAGCACCGCATAAGCAAAAAGAAAAAAAAAATTTAAAAAACCCCACTATTGTGAGGCCAGGTGTAGTGGCAAAGGCCTGTAATCATAGCTACTCTGCAGTCAGAAAATGGAGAATCATTTGAGGTCAGCTTGGGCAAAAATAAATAAATAAATAATAAGGAAGCCCTGAGGCAGCACAAGCTTTTAAATCCCAACTATGTAGAGGCAAAGATAGATGATTCTGGTCTCAGTTTGGCCAGACAAAATACTTGAGACCCTACCCTATCTATAGAATATTAATAACAAAAAGGTCTAGAACAGAAAAAAAAAACAATACTGGAAAGCCAGGCATGGTGGCCATGCTTCTAATCTTAGCACTTGGGAGATTGAGGAAGCAGCATTCTGAGTTCAAGACTAGCCTTGGCTATGCTATGAGGGTTGGGAAAGGAGCTCAGCAGTATACTGCTTGCCTATCCTATGCAAGGACATAGGTTCCATTATTCAAAACATCTAGAACCAAAAACAATAACAACAAAAAAATCCCCCCAAAACCCAGGAAACAAACAAAAAAAAAGTAGAGGGAGAGTGAACAAATGCAGTCATAGTATTCGGTATATACTATGTGGAAAATGAACTATGCAACTTTGGGGCAGGAACTGGAGGGGAAAGCTAAGGGAAAGTGAAGGAAGGGGTGACATTGTCCAAAAGGAATTGTACTCATTACCTGACTTATGAAATGGTAACCCCTCTGTACAACATCTTAAAAACAATAATAAAATTATATTTAGGAGCAAAAAAAATTTGTATTTGCTGGCAAGATGTAGCTCAGTAGAAGAACAGTTGTCTATCATATGCACAGTCTTGGATTGGAATCCCAGCACTGTAGAAGCAATAGTAAGTAACAAAAACAATGAAAACTTTAAACCTAATTGTTAAAGAGATCAGCTAAGAAGTTACAGAAAAGCCGGGCACTGGTGGCTCATGCCTATAATCCTAGCTACTCAGGAGGCTGAGATTTGAGGATTATGGTTCAAAGCCAGCCTTGGCTGGAAAGTCCATGAGACTTTAATCTCCAATAAATCATCAGAAAAACCGGAAGTGGCACTATGGCTCAAGTGGTAGATCGCAAGCCTTGAGCTGAAGAGCTGAGGGACAGTGCCCAGGCCAAGTTCAAGCCCCACAACCAACAACAACAACAACAGAAGTTGTTAGAGAGAAAAGGATCTAAAACTTAAATATTCACAACTGAATTCATTTTGGAAAGGATATTAAAAGCATATAATATCAGGTCATCAAGTTCATCAAATACTAAACTAAGCTTAACACTATCATTGGAAAAACCACATAGTCCCAGTAGTTCAGGAGTTCCCTGACTTGAAGTATGACAATGTAGTAACTCTTACCCATCAATTATGTTTTCAGGTGGGTGTTTGTCATCGCTGGATGTAGCTAAAATCACTTCAGACCCTTCAGAGTTCAAGCAGAGATCAACTTTTCTCATTTTTGTGTTTAGCCTGCAAATAAAAAGTAACAAAACATTAACAAACAAAAAGCCAACTCTGGATTTCTCTAAACTTTAAAAGGAAAGCCTGTTGCCTAGTAACAGGTTTAACAACTAAGCTATTCAACAACTGGGAGAGACTTTTTTTTTTTAAGAAAAATAAACTTCTGACTTCTCCCAGGGATAATCTGTGAAATGTAACTATTTCCCCTTCTCTGCTACACAAAATAATTATTTGGACACCTGAAATAACACCATTTTTCAACTTTTAAAATTAAAGGATATTATAATCAAGTTGCAATAGTTAACAAAAATTAGTGGGTCAAATTTTTAAAATTGTTTATAGTTACTTCTTTTTGTTCGGTCATGTGAACTCAGGACCTGAGTGCTGTCCCTGAGCTTTTTTTCTTTGAACTATGGCTCAAAGTTCATAGCTCTCCTTCTGGTTTTCTTGTGGTTAGTAAGAGTCCCACTGACTTTCCTGCCCGGGCTGGCTTTGAACTGTGATCCTCAGATCTCGGCCCCTTGAGTAGCTAGGATTATAGATATGAGCCTCTGGCACCTGGCTTTATAGTTACATTTTTAAAAAATTAAAAGTAATGTGTATTTTGTTACTGCTTATCCAATTAAATTATCAAACAATATAATTTCCTTTTTTAAAAAAACCTCATTTTTTATTTTAGAATATTGCCTAGGCTGGTCTCAGGAATTAGTGGGCTCAAGTGATTTTCCTTTCTAGTAGCTGGGACTACAGTTGTGCACTACCATACTTGACTATCATTCATTATCTTCCAGTAGAAATTTGAAACTAGAGACAATTTTTACTAGTTTTTAACTTAGTTTTAAAACTCTAAGTCTTTAATTACTTAGGCCAGTGACTTACCTTTCTGTTGTATATGTCAATAAAAATGAATCTGAAAAAATATTGAGTTTGACTATAGGGCCTAGAGGGTAAAACAAAGAAAATTTAGTTCTTATCTATACTCACTTACTTGATCTGATGGTGAAGATACAAAGTAATCAGGAAACTTCATTAAAAAACAGAGTGCTGGGCTGGGAATGTGGCTTAGTGACAGTGCTTGCCTAGCAGGCATGAAGCCCTGGGTTCAATTCCTTAGTACCATATACACAGAAAAAGCCGGAAGTGGTGCTGTGGCTCAAGTGCTAGCCTTGAGCCAGCGAAGCTCAGGGACAATGTTCTACCCCGAGTTCAAGCCCCCAGAACTGCCAAAAAAAAAAAAGTATTTAGAAAGAGGAAGGCCTCCTATGGCACAGGATACCCTTCATAACTTGATCCCAGTTTAATGAGACGATGTCAAATATAAACAAAAAAGTAGAGAATATTACAGATGTTCAACAATTATGTCTCTACTGTCTAGACTTAATAATGTTAACAGTCTGATATTTTTAACTTCAGACATTTTATTTAAGAGAGAAATAAGGAGCTCTACGTTGATCTTATACATTTCTGGCTCAGAGGCAAGTTTTTTGAAGATGATGAATGTTCTGAGTAGTCATTTTTATTTTTACCCCATATGTACTATTGTACTTAGGCTGGACATGGTGGTACATGCCTATAATACTCAGGAGAGGGAGGCAAGATCATAAATTTGAGGCTAGCCTGTGCCACTTAGGGAGACTCTGTCTCAAATAAATAAATAACTGCAAAAAAAACCCAACCCCACAGGTGCTTGCTTAGCATGTATGAAACCCTGAATTCAATGTCTAATAGAAAGTTGGGGGAGGAGATTCAGGTAGTTTCAGAGTGTATATATATCCTTTTGTTATTTTTTTTTCATGTACTACTGTTTTCAAGACAGTTTATGTATTCTATATACTTATTTATATATTATATATAAATGTTATTTATTTATATATTTATTCTATATATTTATTTATTCACTTTAACTGCTGTATAGCATTTCTCCATTTCCCTAGTAAAGGATATTTAGGTTTGTTCTCAATTCTTTGCTATCATAAACAGGTTTATAATGACATCTTCAAGCACATGTGCACACAGGTCTTTATTTTCCAGTGTATTGAAATTAATAGGATTTATTAAAACACATTTACATGTAAACAGAAATAAACAGAAAATCTGTAACTTATCTCTAGTCATTATCAGTTTGAATCATATTTCTTTTCTCAGATAGCTTTCTTTTCCAGCTTTGTGAAGTTTGTCCCAAATTTCTTTTTCTTTTCCTTTTTTTTTTTTTGCCAATCCTGGGCATGAACTCAGGACCTGGGCACTGTCCCTGAGATTCTTTTGCTTAAGGCTAGAACTCAACCATTTGAGCCATAGCACCACTTCTGGCTTTTTCTGTTGATGTGGCATTGAGGAACTGAATCCAAGACTTAATACACGCTAGGCAAGCACTCTACCACTCAGCCACATTCCCAGCCCTGTCCTCAGTTTTTAGCTCTGAATGGTGGCCCCATTAAATTTCCACTGTAATTAAGAATATCAGAACAGCTGAGCCTCCGTTCTAAAGTTTCTGTGGTGAAATCATCATCTGTATTTCTAGGTTGGTAAATCCAAAAACATAATCTTGTGTTTTCCCCTCTTTTACCAGTGCTAGTGTGAGAATGAGTTTAGTATGTAGTCTCTCACAAAGAAAAGGTGCTTTTTCGACATTCAGCTTCAAAACTTTGGTCTCAAGATGTTTCTTAGTATCACCAAATGTCTGTCTAGGATTTTGTACCTGAATGTAGGGTACTATACTTTATAGAAATGGCAAACTACTTTTTACTCTCTTTGACTTATTGGAAAAGAGTCTTTCTCACTAGGTATTTCTCTGCATTCACCATGTCCTTTAGAAAGCCATTCCTGTTTCTGCTGCTGAACTTTCCTTAGTGCCTCAAGTCTCTTTTCTTTGTTGTGCTCCAATTCATCTTCATCCACCAGGTGCAGTTTCTTAATTTCTTCTACCAGCTTGGTCGTCTGAAGCAACTGGTTTTTCAGGGCTTTTGAAAACATGAGGACAGATGCATCACTCTCCATTCTTCTAAATGGTACCGTTCAGCCTTCGTGTTGAACCCTCGATGGTGTCCAGGGAGTAAGACAAACAGGTCTTTATAATAAAAGAATCTCAGACTGGAAGTGTGTGGTTCAAGTACTAGAGCTAATGAACTGAGTCAATTGCCAGTACTACCAAAAAGAAAAAAGTATCTTTGCATATTAGAAGGAAAACTGCAGAAAGTTGGACTATATACTTTGTCATTAATTAATATGGTCTCTAAATAATAACAAATTAATTACTAGTCACAATGTATGAGACTTTCTGCTTCCTCATATCTTCACTAATTTGGTATAAATGAGTAGCAGCTAGTAAAGAGCAATGAGGAACTGCAAAGGGAACTTAAAATGAGGATAAGATCACAAGGTATCAGAAAAAAATATTGTAATTAAATTTCCTGTTTCACACGTAACCTCAGCCCTGTAAACTGGACCTAAGAACTTTCTCACAGGCAATCTCAAGTAGCCCTCAAACCCCAAAGGCTAATGTTATTTTCACCCTAGAGACGACCCATTCTCAACCTGTTGAAAGTGTATTTGTAACAGGTTTTTGGTTTTTTGGGTTGTCAGTCATGGGGCTTGAACTCTGGGCCTGGGCACTGACCTTGAGTTCTTCAGCTCAAGGCTAGTGCTCTACCACTTGAGCCACAACACCACTTCTGATTTTGTGGTGGTTTATTGGAGATAAGGGTTTCACAGCCTTTCTGCCTAGGCTGGCTTTGAACTACGAACGTCAGATCTCAACCTCCTGAGTAGGTAGGATTACAGGCATGAGCCACCAGCACCTGCTATAACAGGTTCTTAAACTGGTTTTGCTGTTATCAAGTAACTAAAAGCAGGAGAAAAGCCTAACATCTCTGCTTTTATTTTATGTTTGTCATTGTCCTAAGCCATTCTCTCCATAGTCATTTTATAAATCACTCTGGGTTCCAGGAAAGACAGAACTGACCCATATCTTTAGACTAAGACTAAAACTACAGCATAGTCTTGCAGGATAAGTCACTCCCAAATGAAACAATTACCTATAATAATCAGGCTGCACCCTGGAATGGGAGAAATCATCTCCTAGTAACCAGATTCTGCCCTTAAGTGATGACAATGATAACATTTCTCCAGAACCTGGGAGAACTAGAACCAGGTACACCTGTATCCCAGACTCTGAAACTATGCATACCTGTGCCTTGCCTCCAATTATTCATCTAATGTATATACCCTGAAAATAGCCAAAGATTAACTAAAGTGCCATCTTCCCATGGCATGTCTATGCTGTTTGATATCCTTTTTTCACCTTACTTCTTTACTAGTAAATTTTCCTGTCACTTTCAATCCTTTTGTATCTTACTAGACTTCTTCATGCCAGCCACAAGGATTAAGGTTAAATGAGCTGACTTTCTGGTAACTATCTTGTTGATGTGAAGCTGAATTACCATTTTATGTTTACAGACCATTTGGGCTTCTATTGTTTCTTTTTCCTTTTTCTCTTTCCCTTCCTTCTTTCTCCTCTTGGTATTTTTCCTCTCTCCCTTCCTTCCTTTGGCTTGAACTGAGAGCCTGAGTTTTTTTGTTCAAGGCTATCACTCTACCACTTGAGCAACAGCTGGACTTCCAGTTTTTTGGTGGTTAACTGAAGAGTCTCACAGATTTTCTTGCCCAGGCTGATGTTGAACTGAAATCCTCAGATCTCAGATTCCTGAGTAACTAGGTGTGAACCACTGGCACTCTGCTATTTGCTTTTTCTTACCCTTTGTGTATTCTTTTTTTTTTTTTAATTGAATTGCCTTTTTATTATTACTTTTGGGCTTGTTATTGTTCTGCCAGTACTACTGAGGCTTAAACTCAGTGTCTCTTGCTTTCAATGAGCTTTTTATGTTCATGGATGGTGCTTTATCACTTGAGCCATACCCCCACTTCAGGCTTTTTGCTGGTTATTTGGACGTAGGAGTCTCACAGGTTTGTCTGCCTGGTCTGGCTTTGAACCACAGTTCTTAGACCTCAACCTCCTGAGGAGCTAGGGTTATAGGCAAACGACCTGCATCTGATTCCTTTCCTTTTTGATTTGTAGGAACTTTAGAAACAAAATATTCTAAACACAAATCATTTGCTATTTGTATTGAAACTATTTATCCCCGTTTGTGGCTTTTTTAACTTTATGGGTTATAAACAGAGTGGCCTCAAACTTGTAATTCTCCTAGCTCAGCCTTCTAATTCTGGCTAGGTTTATGGGTTGGTTTTTGTTTTTGTGCAGGAGTTTTCTACCTTTCTTTTGTTATTGAATTATAACATACAAACAGAAAAGGATACAAAAAAGCTCGATAAATTTTCACAAAAAAAATTTTTTTTCTTTGGGTCCGGTCGTGGGGCCTGAATGCTGGGCCTGGGTGCTGTCCCTCAGCTCTTCAGCTCAAGGCTAGCGCTCTACCACTTGAACCACAGTGCCACTTCTAGCTTTTTTTCTTTTTGCTTATATGGTGATAAGTAATTGAACCCAGGGCCTCATGCATGCAAGGCAAGCACTCTACCACTGAGCCACCTTCCCAGCCCCTGCTAAACTTTTATCACATCTATTGTGGTAAGAGCTGGTCCCCAGCAGCAGCTTTGGAATCAGAAAGGGAGAGGGAGGGGGTGGGAGAGGGAGCGGGGAGAGGGAGGGGGGAGGAAGGGGAGGAGGAGAGGAAGGAGGAAGAGGAGGAGGGGGAGGGGGAGGGGGAGGAGGAGGAATCCTAGCTACTCAGGAGGCTGACAGTTCAATATCCCGGTGATTGAAGCCAGCCCAGGCAGGGAAGTCCATGAGTCTCTTATCTTCAATAAACTACTCAATATAAGGTGGAAGTGGTATGGTGGTTCAAGTGGTAGAGCACTAGCTTCGAGCACAAAGAGACTCAGAGACAGTGCCCAGGCCCCAAGTGTAAGCATAAGGACTGGCAAAAAGAAAAAGATGTTTGTACCCAATTACATTGATAAAAGTGAACTAAGCAACTCAAGGGCAGTGATATAGGAGGGAGGAATGAGAAAGAGGGAACAGCTTACATTAAGCAAAAGGAAAGAAATGTACATTTCACCCGATTTTGGAAGAAATAGTCTTTTGTTAAAGTTTGTAGAGTTCATAAACTCTGTAGATTAAGATGATGATGATCACTGTGAAGATTAAAAGGTGTTTGTGACTTTAGCTAAGTATAACTATGCCACAGTATTATGAAACATATGTAGTCACTTAATCTCAATAAAGAAATATTTGGGGGGCAGAGGAAGAAGTACCCAACTGATTACACTTTTTAGTTATCTGAAACCAGAGAGAAACTATTTAAAACTACAACATGGCTAATATTAGCATAATTTCTAGTTAGGAACTGATTTGCCCCTCATCCTAGGCAGCAGATAAAGGATATGTTCTCCTCGGGGTAAAAATGATCTATTCTAGTTTCTTTACTTTTGCATGGATGTGTAGATTTTTTAACTCAGGACCTCAAATTTGGTAGATAGGCACTCTACTGTTTGAGCTATATTTTCAGCTATTCTAATGCTCTTTTTTTTTGGTCAGTTGTGGGGCTTGAACTCTGGGCCTGGAGACTGTCCTCAGCTCTTCAGCTGGAGGCTAGTACTCTACCACTTGAGCCACAGCACCACTTCCAGTTTTTTGGTGGTTAATTGGAGATTAGAGTCTCATGGGCTTTCCTGCCCAGGCTGGCTTTGAACCGCAATTCTCAGATCTCAGCCTCCGGAGTAGCTAGAATTACAGGCCTGAGCCATGGGTGCCCAGCTCTACTGCTCCTTTAAATGCAATATTCAACTAAGTCATAGAAGTATGTCTATAGATGACCCAGGTATTGGAATTATCCAGGTGCAAACCTATATTAGCAGATTTATAAAGATAACTTCCATAAATCTGTTAGAGAATTTACAGAAAAGGTGGACTAAATGGGTGACCAAAAAAAACTTTTATAGTAAAGAAAGGAAAACTTGAACACAACGGAAATCCTAGAACTAAAACATAAAGTACCTTACCTAAAACTTGAAAAAAAATCAGTAGGTTGGCTTAACACCAGATATAACACCTAGCATAAGGAAGGATCAGTGAACTTAAAAAATGGGTCAAGGGCTGGGAAATGGGTCAAGGGCTGGGAAGGTGGCTCCTCAGCACTGCATATGCAGAAAAAGCTGGAAGTGGTATTGTGGTTCAAGTGGTAGAGCACTAGCCTTGAGCTAAAGAGCTGAGGGACAGCACCCAGGCCTTGAGTTCAGGCCCCACCACTGACAAAAAAAAAAAGGGTCAAGGGTTGGGGCGCATTTCAGTGGTAGCGTACTTGTGTAGTGCCTGAGAGGCCCTGGCTTGGATTCTTAACACCAGAAGTAGAGGGAAAAGGGAGCAGAGCATCAGATACTGTGAAATAATATGATACTAGTCTGAGATACAAATAACTGAAGTCCCAGGAGAAAAAGATATGAGCAAGCTAAAAAGATGGGTTGCAATTAATAAGATATAAAGATAATTAAAGTCTATACTGACTAAAAAACTATCATACTTGGATTGGCTTAGATCAGCAGTTGTCTATTGCCTGCAAGTCAAATTTAAACTGCCACCTGTTTTTGTATGATCATGAATAAAGTTTTATTGAAACACGACCATGCTCATTTGTTCATTCATTGTCTAGGGCTGCTTTGATGCTATCCCAATCAAAAACAAACAAACTGCTGACTTTAATATTCATCTGAACTTATTGGTTTGGTTACTGACAAAGTCAAAGTAAGACAACAACAGTGCAAATGTACCATACCAGCCCTTAAAGGTAAAGAATTTTATTTTAGATTACAGTAAGAGTTGGGCTGAGGGTATATAGTGGTAAAGTCCATGCCTAGCAGCATACATACATACGTGTGTGCGCACATGCAGTTAAGGAGCAACATTCCCTCAAATTTTTTAACACTAAGACCCTTTGAACTAAGGGTCAGGCACTATATTTGTAATTCAAAAATAATTACAACCAGTGACTGAGAATTGGTTGTCTTTAAACTGAATAAAGGATGATGAACATTCATTTAATACAACACATGGTGTGCAAATACTGTGACCCACATCCAGAATACTGTGTTCTGGTATGTTTTAAGTAGGACACTGTCAGCTTAATAGTGTTCAGGAGAGTGCAAAATTTCATGATGGGAGCTGGAGATGTAGCTCAGTGGTTGAACACCTGCTCAGTATGCCTAAGGCCTCATGTTCAATGGGGGATGGGGAGTTCATGTGGAAAAAAACAGAGAAAAAGGTTTGAATCCTTTCAAGAAAAAATTTGGTAGGAGAGAGAAAAAATGACTACTAACAATATCACTTGTGCTTATACGTGGAAAAAAGATTAGAATTTTCCTTTCCACAGCTCCAAGAGAGTCAAATGGACTTAACAAATACAAATTTTAAACCATGAAAACATCAGAAAAGAGCTAGAAGCAAAGGAGAGTTTTAATCTTCTCCTCCCCTAAAAATTCCAGCATCCAACAAAGAAAGCCAAAGAAAGAATTCCTGTACTGGAGATTATTTTAGGCTGAGTCAAATTCTAAGAAAGGTAGATTAGGAACAGATAGACACTTCAGGGTATTATAAGCCCGGTTAAAGCTAGGGGTGAGGGGAGCAAATGTACCTGTTATCCTAACTACCTGGGAGGCTGAGTCAGAAGGATCCTCATAGCCTGGGCAATATAACAAGACTAGTTTTTCAGAGAGAGAGAGGAAGAGAGAGGAAGAGGGAGGAAGAGGGAGGGGGAGAGAAGGAGAGAGGAGAGAAAGGGGGAGGGGAAAAAAATAAAAATAAAAACCTAATGGGCCTTACATTCAATCAGACTGGGGCTAATTTGCTCCCAAGACTACATTTGGTAATATCTGTATAGTCTTAAATGTCACAACTGGAGAAGGTGCTAGATATACCACCATACAGATATGTATTACCCACAAAAATTCAGGTACCAATATCAAGGCTTCAACTGGGGCTTTTAGCTCTTTTCCAAAGCTCAAGGCTATGGCTCTATCACTTGAGCCACACCAACTTTTTGCTGGTTAATTGAAGATAAAAATCTCTTGGATCTGTATGCCCAGGCTGGCTTCAAATTCTACTTTTGCTATCTGGATTATCTCAAGACAGGTAGTTATTGTAAAGTAATATTCTACTCCTCACGGGGCAGAAGTGTGCAAGAATTAAATTAACACATTCTAGGGAAATGTGTGTCGAATTTATGTGTAGCAGCATAGTGGCACAGTGTACTCTTTAAATACATGGTTTTATTACTTTTTTTCAAACTAGAGTTTGAACTCAAGAGTCTGGTGTTCTTGCTCAGGGCTGGCACCACCTGAATCACATCTCTAGTCTAGTATTTTGCTGGTTAATTATAGAGTCTCTTGGATTTTTCTAACTCAACTGGCCTCAAACCATGATCTTTCAGGTCTCAGCCTCTTGAGTTAGCTAGGTTTACAGACATGAAAAGCCCATTTCATCTCATTTTAAAATTATCTAAGATGTCTGAGAGAAGGAAACAAGTGCTTTAATACGTAACACATTTCATACCTTTTACAGCCACCAGTTTTCTTTTAAATAAGGAAGAAAGGGCAGAGGCTGGATTGTGTCTTCAGAGTTCTTTTGTTGCCATTAATGAGAAAGAGGCATATGAATTCTCAGGAAATCCACAGAATACCTCAGCAGACAACAATTTCTCTCCAAGGTCTAATCCCCATCTGTCCTAAGGCTCCTTGCTCTGAATAGATGTTCCCTGAGAACCTCAGTTTACCTAAAGTGATGTGCTCGGGGACGCCACCCTTCTAATGTATTTATTTTTTTTTACCATTGCTGACTTGGACTTTGATGCTTTTTCTTAACTGGGGCCATTGGTTCTTCATCTCCAGTTCCCATGCCTTTCTGGAAAGCTCCCTGGGTAAAGCCCTGGGTAGCCTTTCTTCTAACCCAGCTTCCCTCCCCCCCTCCCCCCATCCCGCCCTTGGCTCGGGCGATCCCAACTGCAAACACCACAGCCCCGATCCTCCCTCGTCCACCGGGGACGGCGCGGTACATTAGAAAAGGCTGTCCTCGGCCTCTCCCGGCCGGGAGCTGGAGGCGGAGGGGCAGGGTGCCAGCTCGACCCCCCTCGCCCTCCTCTGAGGCCCAGCTCCCACGTCCCGCGCCAGCGACGCCTCCTCGGCCTTCTAAAGGCCCCGCTTCGACCTCCAACGCGATTTCTAACTCTCTGGGTCAGGACTACGCAGCAGACGCCCCCCGGGCGACCGTCTAGCCGGGGCGGAGGGGGGGGCGCGGGGAAGCACTATTTGAAGCTCAAAAAGCTGGTGGGGAGCCCCAGGGTCTGCGGAGCCGGGGAGGCGGCAGGCCCCGCCCTCTCGAGGCGGCCCGCACCCGGAGGCCCCACGGCGAGGCCCGCGGTTCTCTCCCCCCCCCCCCCCCCCCCCCAGGCCGCGCGTCACCTCTCAGTCCCTCCCCTCACTCCCCCTTCCCACCGGCAACCCTCCACCCGCCCGCGCGCGCCGGCCCACCCCGCCCACGGACCCGCTCGCCTGGGCCTCCGGGTAGCTCCGGGTCCACGCCGCCCCCCAGCCGCGCGGCGACCCCGCCCCCTTGCTCAGGTCCCTGAGGAGTTCCCGGGCGCGCACACAGCGGTCCCCAGGTTCTCCAGCCACGCTCCCCTCCACCCCCGCCGCCCACCGCCCCGCCCCGCCCAGCTGCGCGACCCCGCCCACGCCTTGGGGACTCACAGGGCCCAGGATCCGCCCTCGCGCGGGCACGCACGCGCATTGCCTAGCCCTGCGGCCTCCCGTTCCGCTCCATCCCTCAAGTTGGTAGCCCCGCCCTCTAGCCCCGCCCTCTCCCACCCAATCCCCGCCCACATCAGCGGCCACGCCCTTTATGCTGGACCCGCGCACGCGCGACTCTCAGTCCTAGCCCTCCTTCCCCGCTCCCCCGCCCCGTCAGTCCCGCGGGTCCCACGGCGCCAGGTCGCCCCCAGCCCCTCCCTCCTGCGACCCTCTCGGTGTCCCACCCTCGCCAGCTTTGTGCCCGGGTGCCGAGCCGCTTCTCCCGTCAGCTGCGCCGCGAGAGGAAGGAGTCGCCGCCGAGGTGCTGCCGCCGCTCGCTGCCCCGGGCTGGGGCACAGGTAGGTGGCGGCCGCGGGCTGGGCCGCTCGCTGAGCCCCGGGCTGCGTGTGAGGTGGGGGTGGGGCTGAGGGAGGGGCGGGTGGGTGAGGAGCAGGCCTCCGGGGATGGGGTGTGGGGGCCCAAGGGAGAGGGGAGGGGGGGCGGTGGGGACGAAGGGGGGCGGGAGACAGGTTTGAGGGTGGGTTCGGTGTGCAGGGGTCAGCTGTGTGGGCGTGTGGGAACTGGGGTTCGGGGCCAGGGGGAGCTGGGTTGGCTCGGAGGGGCTTGCTTGGGGATCGAGGGGGGTGGGCTGAAGGGTTGCTGTATTGAGGAAGTGGAGAAGGAATGGGATTGGAGGGGTGCACGGAGGAAAGGAACTAGTCCTGGAATAGGGGAAGCGGTAGGGTCGCGGGGGGGGGGGCAGGGAAGAAAGAAGTTGGGGCTGTGGTTGTGAAGTTGGGGATGGCGTAGACGTGAAGGGAGCGGGTTTCGAAGGTTGAGTAGGCCGGGCGAGGCGTGGGCTGGAGAGATGCGGGTCTTCGCCGGAGGGAAGCTCCCGGGGTGGGGGGAAAGGCAAGAAAGGGTCGTGGGGGGGGGAGTAGAGTGGCGGAGAGGGGAGGCAGGTGGAGGCGGGTGGGGTTGGGTGTGGGGGACTGGGAGCCACGTTTCTGAGGGGTCTCGAAAGATCGGGAAGGTCCGAAGTCTGGGAGGCGGGGGGGGGGTGGGAATTTGGACGTGTGGAACGACCGGATTTTTGTGCGAGAAGCTGTCGAGTTGGTGAGAGTATCAAGATATCAGTAAGAGAGCTTAGCGTGGTCTGGGAGCGGGGAGGGGGGGTCTGGGAGGCTGGACTTGGGGTGAGCTTCTGGGGCTTGGGTGAGAAGGCAGGTGGGGGAGTGCAATTACAGGAAAAAGAAAGTCGGGGAGAATTGAAAATTGAATGATGGCGAAGACAGAACAATGAAGATGGATTTTAGGTAGTCGTGTTCCAATGAGTTTCTGTTCAGGTTTTTTTGTTGGAGAATGTCTAAATACTGTATTCTCAAATAAACCAAAGGTGGTCTGCAGTCTTGGCCCGAATATCATGAGTTGACATGTTTTCCTGGAATGTGGATGTAGCTAACTTCTGCCCTAGCAGAAGGGAGCCTTCATGGTGACTCTACCCTGGCTTTGTTCCACCAACTCTTTCCTCAGAAGCCCACTGTTTTTGTTTTTGTTGTTTTTGTTTTTTAATCTCCCCTTTGTCCTCCCTCTCCTCCCAGCTTGAGCCAGTTGAGTATCAGGGATCAAACAGGTGGGGAGATTAAATTTTAACGTTTTCTTAATTCTAAAGGTTGATGTCATGTTTTTATTCTTGAGAAACAGTGGATACAGTGGAAAGAGCGTGTGCTTTGGAATAATATAGCCTAGAGATTGAATTTAGGCTGTGCCATTTAACTAGCTATAGCTCTGTTTTTTAAGTAAGTGACTTCATTTCTCTGAGCTTCTTCTATTAAGGAACAATACTGACCTCATAGGATTGGTGATTACATGAGGTCATTTTATATAGTACATAGCACTATGCTTGGCAGCTGGAGGTACTTAATAAGGGGTTGCCATTATACTCAGTGTCATTAACATCCTTGTTATAATCTGTTGTTCTTAGGGGATTTTTAACTTACTTTACTAAAGTTAGGTGTTTTCCTCTTTTTCTTTTAAAATTAGATAGCAGTAGACTCCGCTGAAAATTTTAGCATTTTTCGCTGTTGCCTGCTCCTTCTGTCCCCTAATTTTTTCTTGGTAAACTGGCTTCAAGGCCTGAAGAAGTTGTGTTTAGTTATCAATTCATTTATCTTGCCCCTTATTCAAAGAAGGCGTGGAGAACTGAATATTTAATGCACTAAGGTTACATTTCATTTATTTGAAGAAATGATATGCTTTGTGGTAACTTTAGCTACTTACAGTGGCTAAACACTAGAACATGTACTATTGTAACATATTTGTATGATGTTTGAGTTACAAAGCTGCTTCTCTGAATAGGTTGGGAAACCCACTAGAATGCCTTTCACTCTGTTAAGCTAATATATAATACAGATATATAATATATATATAATCTATACTCATATGTCTTATATCTAATCTATATAATACAGATCAGTACTGAACATTGTTATTCTTATAAATACCTATTTCTAATTTTCCAATTTGTATGGTTTTTTTGCCATGATATAAATCAGGCCCTGTCTCTTGAAAAATAGTCATGTGTAAGTAAAGCCCAATACAGAAACTTTGTGCAGAATCCTCCTCATAGTTCTTTTTTTTTTTTCCCCTTGTGGGGCTTGAACTCTGGGCCTGGGCTCTGTCCCTCAGCTCTTCAGCTCAAGGCTAGCACTCTACCACTTGAGCCACAGTGCCACTTCTAGTTTTCTGGTGGTTTATTGGAGATCAGTCTCACGACTTTCCTGCCTGGGCTGGCTTTGAACTGTGATCCTCAGATCTCACTCTTTTGAGTAACTAGGATTACAGGCATGAGTCGCCAGTGCCAGGCCTCTTTGTAGTTCTTAACTTTAAAATATTCAAACATGAGCCAGGTGTCAACGGCTTATGCCTATATTACTTGAAACTCAAGAGACTGAGATCTGAGGACTTAAGGTTCCAAGCCAGGAGAAGTAGCAAAGTCTGTACAATTCTTATCTCCAATTAACCAACAAAAAGCCAGGAGGGGAGCTTGGGCTCAAGCTGTAGAGCGCTAATCAAGTACAAAAGCTCAGGGGCAGTGACTAGGCCCTGAGTTCAAGTCCCAGGACCAGCACAATTAAAAAAAAAAGGTTTAAACGTATTTAATAATTAGATTATTTTATAGTACCTTATCATCTCCCAGAAGGGCCTTACTGGCAGAATACAGGATCTACAAATTTAGTTTTATAAATCAAAGGTCACCAGAATTCCCTGAATCAAGGTCAGTTCCCAAATACCATAGCTGGATAAAGAGAGGCCTTGGAGTATTGCATGGACAGATAGTTTACTCTTTGGGAATTATTGGACTTTGAATCATTTACAAAGAGAGTAGCACTTGTTGAGTAGTCTAAAGATAAAATATAGTCATAGCTATAATCTTTTTTTTTCTTTTTCTTTTTTTTTTAAAATAAGATCCTTAGAACCTGAAGCTGCCAGGATTTGGGAGAGGGATTAGCATCCTTATTCTGGTCCTGAGTTGCCTGTGCCCTCTGCTGGATGGAATCAGACTTAATTGTCTTCACAAGTGATCATCCATCTGTCTATCCCTTTTTCCATTTTACTCCAAAATTTGTGGTAACTTCATATGGTTGAGGATTAGGAACAAAGCAGCTAGGTGGACTTTGTTTTTCAAACAATAGTATGTTGATCCATTGTTAATGCTATCTTCTATAAAATTTGCCCCTCTGATATTAAAATCCCATCATTTCTTTTGAGGGCCATACCTGATTTCTTCTTCCTTTTTTCTTTTTTCTTTGATGGTATTGTAGTTTGAACTTAGTGTCTTGTGGTCATCATGCAGGTGGCCCGCCACTTGAGCCATGCCCTAGTCCTTTGTGCTTTAGTTATTTTTAATAGAGTCTAGTGTTTTTGTCCAATAGAGATTCCTTACTAGTTAGCTAGGATGACAACGATGAACCACCACATTCTGCTTATTGATTGAGATGGGACTTTCACTAACATTTGCCTGAACTGACTGTAGACCATTAACCTCCCAGTCTCCCAAATTACTGGGATTATAGACGAGTCACTGTAGCCAGCAACTGATGTCTACTTTGTAATCTTCAAGTAATCTAGAGTTCTGAGTGTCCAACCACAGGGACAAAGACCTTTTAATCAGGATTAAGGTAGGTAAGGTTGGAGGAGCCAGATGCTTTCCCCTAATGGAAGAAGAACTTAGAATGAGCAAGGCATGCCTGTAACAACAGACATTGAATGCTGGCAAGAATATGGGTTGTAAGCATTGGCACTGTTACAGGATGTTTTTTTTGTTTTTGGTTTTGGTTTTTTTGGCTTCTAGTTGTGTATTTTTCCTGGTCCTACCAATAGCAGTATCCTCCCATCATTTGCTCTGCTTCTACCACCTGCAGAAGGGTGTGGCAAGTTGGGGAGGAGCCTGCAGCTGTTGCCTAGAAGAGGAGCTGCCTCCTAGCAACCATATCAGCAGGCCCTTCAACTCAGAGTACTAGATCTTCCCCTTTCAGATCTCATGCTTCCTCTCATTTAGTTCAGCAAGTATCTGTGAGCCTTTACCTAGTACTAAGCACTGTGTTGGACCTAGGAAAGAGTGACAAATCAGATTTGTGCCTTGCCTGAGTACAGTGCAACTCTGAGTACAGTAACATAATACATGGTGCTAAGGGTTGTATAAAAAATCACCAGGTGTTCTGGGAAAACCAGACAGGCATCTCTTAGTGCAGGGGTTAGGGAATATTTCCCAGGCCAGGGAATGATGATTGAGCTGATTGTTAATGATGAGTAGAAATTAGCTAGGCCACGGAGGCAGAGAAGGACCCTCTAGCCAAAGGGTGTAGAATATGCTAACTCTAGTGGGACAAGAGAGTATAGCCAATTTGTTATGTGGTGTGGTATGGCCACAAGAGTAGAGCAGAGGGAGATGAGTGGGGACAGGGTGAGGCCCTCTTCTGTGATGTGCTTTATACACATAATTATCCTTTGGAGAAGCATGGGTAGTACTGATTCCACAAACAAATTCATTGTTTGATCTTCAGAGACTCAGCATTTTTAATCACTCACTTGTTTGCTGACACTTGTAAGTGGCTTCAGGGCCACATTGTGTCCCTGCATTGATGCAGCAGTAGTGGGGTCAGTTAGCTCTGAGTTTAAACCCCAGTACTGCCAAAAAATCCCCCCAAAACCCCAGCCTTTTGGAGGCAATATTAGGCCTGTATTATAGTAAATTTAACCTCTATCTTCTTTCACTTATTATTTGCTGATTTTGGGTACTGGAAGTTGACCTAGGACCTTGATTGAGTTTGCTAGGCAAGTACTCTGTAGCACTTGAGCTATGCCCCAACATCCTTTGTTTTTTTTTTTTTTTTGGCTTTGGCTTTCTTTGAGTCATATGTAGCTTAGGCTGGTCTGGAACTCAGGATTCTCTTGCCTCAGACTCCTGAGTGCTGAGATTATGGATGTGTACCATCATGATTGTTATTTCTTTTCCCTTTAAATTGTTGTAGAAATGCCTTCATTTTATTTATCATAGCAATTTCTTGCATGTTTTGAAATCTCATAGTTTCTCAGGAAAACAAGCATTTATACTGATTAGTCTTTGGCTATATGATGTCAGTCACCCATCTGACTGCAAAAATACTTGTTTACTTTTACTTCTCTTGCTTTAGCCTCCTGAGTGGGTCTGTGCATGAGCCATCACCCCCAGCTCCCAACTGGTTTGTGTGCAGGTAACATAGGTGTATGCTTGTTATTTTTTGTTTTTGTTTCAGTTATTTCAAAGGTTCTTTTAGAGCCAGTTGCTGGTTGCTCATGCTTGTAATCCTAGCTGCTCAGGGGACTTGACTTAGAAGATCAAGGTTTGAAGCTATCCTTGGCAGAACAGTGTGAGATTCAAAAGTGACCAGTAAATAGAGGAAGTACAGATGAATGGAGTGAGGAATGGTGGGTGAATACAGTCCTAATAATCAATGTACATATGTAAAGATGGAACCAGGTAACTTGAGGGAGGGGTAGGGTTAGTATAGTTGAAGGAGGAGAATGATGGGAGGGGCAACACTGATCAAGATTCATTGTACTCATGAAATGATATGTTGAATTGAAACTCCATTGTACAACTACCTAAAGGTATTGAAAAATAAAATAAGATAAACCATCAAAACACCAAGTTGAAGATGTGGCTCAAGTGGTAGAGTCCCAGCTTAGCAAGCAAGCTCAGAAGTTCAAGACCCTGGATTCATACATTTTTTTATTTTTTGGGGTCCGGTCGTGGGGCCTGAACTCTGGGCCTGGGCGCTGTCCCTCAGCTCTTCAGCTCAAGGCTAGCGCTCTACCACTTGAGCCACAGTGCCACTTCC
>NW_012267277.1:8963255-8972965 GCF_000151885.1 Dipodomys ordii | reverse complement strand
AAAAAAAAAAAAAGAATCATTGTGGGGCTGGGACTGTGGCTTAGTGGTGCCTTTAGCATGCATGAAGCCCTGGATTCAATTCCTTGGTACCACATAAACAGAAGAGCCAGAAGTGGTGCTGTGGCTCAAGTGGTAGAGTGCTAGCCTTGAGCAAAAGAAACTCAGGGACAGTGCCCAGACCCTGAGTTCAAGCCCCACTACTGGAAAAAAAAAATCATTGCAAACATCATTGATAACTTGTTCAGGGTGAATTTCAGAAACAAGATTGGTGCTGGATTTTGATAGATGACCAGTTAGCCAAGGAAAGGGGGAAAAGTGGGCATTCCATGTAGAGACAGTAAAGGAAACCTTAAGTACCAAAGTTCATAGCAACTGGTGAGCTTTGCTTTTTGCATACTAGCCACAGAGCCTGCCTGTAGGCTCATAAATCTCTCAGCACAGAAAGATGAAGTGTTATGTGTTGCAGATGTCATTTTAATAGAATTTGCTTCCTTGTGCTTTGCTTTATAGTCACAACCTAGGCAATGGCTTACTACCTCAAGTCAGAAAACCACCTAGACCCAGGACCCATCTACGTGCGAGAAAATGGGCAGCTGCACATGGTCAATCTGGCTCTGGATGGGGTCAGGAGCAGCTTGCAGAAGTCAAAGCCCTTCAGACTGTTTCCCAAAGGCTTTTCCGTGGAGCTTTGCATGAACAGGGAAGATGATACTGCACAGAAAGAGAAGACTGATCACTTCATCTTCACGTATACTCGGGAAGGGAACCTTAGGTACTCTGCCAAATCCCTTTTCAGCCTCGTCCTGGGTTTCATCTCCGACAATGTTGATCACATTGATTCCCTTATTGGCTTTCCTGAGCAAATTGCTGAAAAGCTGTTTTCTGCTGCTGAAGCCAGGCAGAAATTCACACAGCCAGGTGCTGGGCTGAGGGCCCTACAGAAATTCACTGAGGCCTACGGAAGTCTGGTGCTTTGCTCCCTATGCTTACGAAACAGGTGGGTGTTCTTTTCAGGATACTGGTATTTATTGAGTGTGTTTATCCTGTCAATCAGTGGGATTTAGTGAACTCAGGAGTTCTACCATCAAGTAGTACTTCAATTTAGAATTTAAACTGGGAAAGTGGCAGACCATGTTGAGAAAAATCACTATTGCTTCCCTTACACACACACATCTCCCAGACAGCATTTACATCATTTTGAAAATTTTTTAAAATTATTTTTCTTGTTATTATAAAGGTGATGTTCAGAGTGGTTAGTGTTACATAAGTCAGGTAGAATGTGTTTCTTTTTGAACAATATGAATTTTTTTTTTTTTTGAGGACTAGTTCATTGCCACAGCTCCTCCGTTAGATAGGAAATACTTTTCAGCCAAATTTCTTTCTTTCCTTCCTTCCTCCCTTTTTTTTTTCTTCCAGTATTGGGGTTTGAACTTGGGGCCATGTGCTTGCTAGGCAAGAGCTCTTTCACTTGAGTCACTGCATTTGCATTTTATTTTTCAAGGAAGGTCTCATTTTTTTGTCTGGTGCCAGCCTCAGATTTCAATCATCCTGTTATCTATTGCCTCCCACATAGCTAAAATCTTAAGATTGTGCTACCCTACCTGGCTTTGTTGATTGAGATAATCTCGCTAATGTTGCTCAGGCTATCCTCAATACCACCATCTTCCTAATCTCTGTATCGTAAGTAGCTAAGATGACAGATGTGAGCTATTAAGCAGACCCTTGTATTTTGTTTTTGAAATAGACTTTTGCTATCCATGCCTTAGCTGCCTTGAACTCATGTGCTTTCTCCAGCTGACATTTGAGTAGCTGGGATAATCACTCCAAGCTTACACATTCCTTCTGTGTCATTCCAGAGAAACTTTGTACATTAACCAGCTTACCTAGCTCTCCTTTGCTACACAAATGACCACATGCTGCATTCAGTGGTGCACCTTGTTTTGTTCACATAATTTGAAAATTGTTAGTGTTACAGATTTTTTTCTTTTTCTTTTTTTTTTTGTCAGTCATGGCACTTGAACTCTAGGCCTGGGCGCTGTCCCTGAGCTCTTTCAGCTGAAGGGGAGCACTCTATCACTTGAGCCACAGCACCATTTCCAGTTTCGTGGTGGTTAATTAGAGATAAGAGTCTCATGAACATTCTTGCCTGGGCTGGCTTTGAACCTCGATCTTAAAATCTCGTTCTCCTGAGTAGCTAGGATTACAGGCTTGAGCCACCTGCCCCAGGCTCCAAGCCACATTCTTAGTTTTCCTCATTCTTAGTTTACAAGAACCTGAAGCTTTATTGTCTTAGATTGGCATCTAGTGTTGTCTGTGGCCTACAATATTGGTTATGTTTCTTTTTTCTTAAGTGCTAGTACTTAGGCTTGAACTCAGAGCTTTGAACTCTCCCTTGGCCTCTCATCTTCCAATTTATTTGCTCATGGCTGGTGGTCTAACCACTTGAGTCATGCCTCTGCCCAGCTTTTTGCTGGTTAATTGAGAAGAGTCTCTCAAACTTTCCTCTCTGGGCTGGCTCTGAAACCAGGATTCTCAGATCTCAGCCTCTTGAATTACTAGGATTATAAGTATGAGTCACTGGCGCCCGACTTTGTAATATTTCTTAATCACATTACAAAGTCTTATATCCTTCACAGATAACCCTTATTTCAGAATTACTAAAAAATCCTTGGTTAATTGATCAAAGGATGTGTTTTCTTTTCTCTAATTGCAGTAATCCCCTAAATCCCCTTTAACAAACTTTAGATCTATGATTGGAAGTTGTAAAACAGCAGCTTTATTTACAGTGCAACTAAAATACATCTGAATAAATAAGGCTCATTTATGTACCCAGCTGAACTCTGTCTCCAGGCAGCTTAGGTTCTACAGTCTAAAGGGGGTACCAGTGCCTCAAGCCATCTGTAACTAGTAGTTAGGCCAGTGATCAGTTTGCCTACATAAAATTTTAGTTGGATATGGGAAGAAAATTTATTCACGTGCCCCTTGCTCTCTCATTATTCCATCCTTTTTTTTTTTTCAATTATGTTCTTGAAAAGAGATATAGTCTCTTTCCCTCTTCCCCTCTACTTTCTTCCCTCTCCCTCTTCCCTCTCTCCCCTCTCCCTTTTCCTCCCTCTCCCTTTTTCCTTCTCTCTCTTCCTAAGGTTTGGAACCAGGTCCTGAGCACTATCCTGGAACTTATCTTGCTCCACGCTAACGCTCTGCCACTTGAGCCATAACCTCTCTTCTGGCTTCTTGGTAGTTTACTAGAGATAAGAATCTAATGGACTTGCCTTCCCTGGCTGGCTTCGAACCTGCAAACCTCAGATCTCAGCCTTCATAGTAGTAAGGATTATAGGCGTGAACCTCTGGTGCCTGGCTGAAAGTAGACTCTTATGCATAACTCCATTCGTCTTAGCACCATCCTATGTGGCCTTCAAGCTGCAAGTGGATCAAAATTAGATGCTCTCCACAGATCAGTTTCCTTTGTCTCTTAAGAGCCTCTTCTCTCTGAGTTCCTGTCATAATCCTTTTCATTTGACTTTACGGATCTCACCAAAATACAGAACAGCTAGAAGGCTGGGTAGAGCCCAGCATAGCATGCGGAGTGCTGAAGTCCTTTTCCTCTCCAGAGAGGCCTTCCTGATGGTTTCCTGCAAACAGTTTGGCAAGGTGCTTGCTTCAGTATAATTAAGTTTCTCAAGCTCTTAGTTTGTCTTAGTAATCATCTAGATGAGAATCACGCTGCCACATACTTTTGGGGTCAACTTAGAGTAACAGAAACCCAGTGGGGTTGACGGGTGTTCAAGCTTGTGTTTGAGTAGGAAAGGTATGTGATCTGCCAGGTATCTCTGGGTATATTCTTGAAGGTGTGCAGATGAGAACTCAAGAGTTCTCCACCTTGTTTTAGTTTTCATATTTCCAGATTAAGAAGCACCTTGAGATAAAATACGCAGTTTTGTTGGTGTCCTAAAGATTAAATAAACTCCCAATACTCATGCCAAGGCTGTCTAGTAACAGAGCATACATTTTTCTCAGGACTTGCCTTCACTCATGTACTTTTATTTATTCAAAATGCTTATTTCACTGTCATGTATAAGACTCCCAAGGTATTTACTAATTAAAATTTTAAACCTTGTACAGACAGTTATCCGTGAAGTCTGCTTATAACATAGTACTCAGATGAGGTGACATTAACTAGTACAAAGTCAAATTGTAATATGTGAAAGGAGAAAAGCTGTTGATTGCTCTCTATCCTCCACAGGTATCTGGTGATTTCACAAAAACTTGAAGAGATTAAGTCTTTCCGAGAGCTGACCCGCCTAGATCTTTCCTGTTGCAAACTTGGAGATGAGCATGAGCTTCTGGAACATCTCACCAATGAGGCCCTGTCTAGGTAGTGACCTGCTGCCATATCTAGATGATTTGTTTATTGCTTTTGTTCATTTGCTTGTTTTTAAAGGATAAACGAAATTGATCATCTTAAGGAATACTAGTTAGTTCCCTGTCCTGTGTTCATTTGCTATTTTTTTTCCTAGAATATTCTCAAACTCCATGCACTTGTTATAAACAATTACACAGCTTGACAACCTTTAGGAAAGTCAATTCAGTCAATTTCCCTCCCTTAAATAACTTTTCTTTTTTTATTTTATTTTGTTTTTGTGCTGGTTCTGGGGCTTGAACTCAGGACTTGGACACTGCCCCTGACCTTCTTTTGCTCAAGGCTAGTGCTCTACCATTTGAGCCACAGCTCCACTTGCAGCTTTTTCTGTGATAAACTGGAAATAAGAGTCTTACACTTTTTTGCCCAGGCTCTCTTTGAACTGTGATCCTCAGGTCTCTGCCTCCTGAGTACTTAGGATTACAGGCGTGAGCCACCTGTGCCTGGCTAATAACCTTTATTTCAACATGGAACTTGAAACTTCCTGAGTTGAAGAATTTTGCCCTTTATCCAGTCCTAGTTTAAGATGAAAAATTACACAATTCCTCACAGCAATTATTATTTGAATAATTAGTGGACTATGAATTACAAAGAGAAATAACTATTAAAAAACAACCTAATATTCTTTTCAAGAACCCTGATTTAAATAAACAGCCCATTTTATTTGGGCTATGAGCCAGATGCCTATGGCTCATGCCTGTAATCCTAGCTCCTCAGAAGGCTGAGATCTGAGGAACACTTTTCAAAGCCAACCCCAGCAGGAGAGTCCACGAGACTCTTATCTCCAATAAACTACCAGAAAACTGGAAGTGGCACTGTGGCTCAAGTGGTAAAGCACTAGCCTTGAGCTGAAGAGCTCAGGGACAGCGCCCAGGCCCAGAGTTTAAGCCCCATGACAAGAAGAATGGAGAGGAGGAGGAAGGGGAAGGAAGGAAGGAAAGAAAGAGGAGAGAAAAGGCGGCGGTGGCTGAGATTTATGGATTGTGATTCAAAGTCAGCCTGGGAAGAAAAGTCTGTGAGACCCTTACCTCCAATGAACCAGCAAAAAGCCTGAAATGAAGCTGTGGCTCAAGTGCTAGAGCACTAGCCTTAAGCAAAAAAGCTAAGGGACAGTGCGCAGGCCCTATGCTCAAACCCCAATTTAAAAAATAAAAATAAAAGAGCCAGGCACCTGTGGCTCACTCGTGTAATACTAGTTACTCAGGAGGTTGAGATCTGAGGACTGCAGCCCTGCCAGACAAGCCCCCATCAGACTCTTATCTCCAATTAACCACTCAAAAAGCAGAAGTGGCACTGTAGCTCAAAGTGGTAGAGCGCTAACCTTGAGTGAAAGCGCTCAGCAACAGAACCCAGGCCCTGAGTCCAATCCCATGACCAACAAAAAAAAAGAGAGGGAGAGAAATGGCCCATTTCAAAGCTTGGTCATTCACACTTAGCTATTTGAGAGTCTGAGATCACAAATCGAGGCCAGTCTGGTCAGAAAAGTTTGTAAGGACCGCCCCCCGCCCCCATTCTGAATCTATAGCTGGGTATAATGGTAACATGCCTCTTACCCAAGTCTATGTGAATGACAGATTAGGGAGAATGATAGTTCCAGACCAACGTGGCAACAAAGTCTGTGAAACTCCTTCCCCACAGAGGGAAGCTGGATGTGATGGCACATGCCTATGATGCTAGGGTAAAGTAGTGGGATTGAGGCTCAGATGCACATCTGAATGGGAAACAAAACCTTATCTCAAACCAGGTGCCTGTGGCACATGTCTGTAACTCTAGCTACTAAGGAGACTGAGATCTAAGGATTATGGTTTGAAGCCAGCCTGGCACAAAGTCTGTGAGACTCTTATCTCCACTAAACTACCAACCACCCCCCCCCCAAAAAAAAAAAACGACATAGAGCTGTGGCTCAAATGGTAGAATAGTCCTGAGTTCAAGCACACACATACATATAAAAAAGAGACCCTATCTCAAGAGTAACAACCAGTGAATGGACAAGGCAGAGTGATAGAAGGGGTGAGATTGATCGGAATATAATTTCAGATTAGATGGACAAATTAGATAATTTTATATATAAACAATCTGAAAATCTAGACTTGAAGTTGGTTAGAATTAGAGCATTGGTTGGGTGTATTGGAGCATATCTATAATCCCAGAATTTGGGGAGAGGTGCAGAAACATCTCTAATTTGAGACCAGACTGAGCTATGAAGGAAGGAAGACTGCCTCAAAGAGAAAGAGAGAGAGAGAGAGAAACAGTATTAAGTATAGCATTGTTTACTTCGCCGAATGAATTTTTAAAATTTGATTTAGAGCCGCACCTCCAGTCTGGCATTTTTCTGGTTAATTGAAAGTAGAATTTAATGTTCTTTTCTGTCCTGACTGACTCTGAACTGTTCTCGGGTCTCAGTATCCTGAGTACTGGCACTGTATCTGTGTGTGTGTGTGTGTTGGTCCTGTATCACTCTGTGTGTGTGTGTGTGTTGGTCCTGTATCACTCTGTGTGTGTGTGTGTGTTGGTCCTGTATCACTCTGTGTGTGTGTGTGTCTGTGTGTTGGTCCTGATGCTTGAACTCAAGACCTGGACATTGTTCCTGAGCTTTTTTGCTCAATACTGGCACTCTTATCACTTGAGCCACAGTTCCATTTCTGGCTTTTTTGGTGGAGCTAAGAGTCTCACAGACTTTCTGCTTGGGCTGGTTTCAAACTGTGATCCTCAGATCTCAGCCTACTGAGTAGCTAGAATTATAGATATAATCCACTGGCACCCAACAATATTCTATATTTTAAATGACCTATCCTCAAATGCTTTTTAAGTAATTTAATTATAGATTTTGTTTACCTAGTGTAACTCAACTACATCTGAAGGATAATTGTTTATCGGATGCTGGAGTACGGAAAATGACAGCACCAGTTCGAGTGATGAAAAGAGGCCTTGAGAATCTAACACTATTAGACTTATCTTGTAAGTTTTAGCAGTTAAAGTTTATTCATGTTGGAAAAAATGGCTTCAATAATCACCTTCCACTTGGTTTTCAAGGCAGGAAAAACCCTTTCAAAACACCCGTGCCACTTAAAGTGTGCAGACCAGAGAGCTTTCCCTTGTATTCATTGCTGACGTCAAGGATGTCTGACTCTACTGTCTTTGGGTCTCTGATTCATGGTGTCTGTCATAGGTCATTTTATTCATTTATTTTTTTGGGGGTCCGGTCGTGGGGCCTGAAATCTGGGCCTGGGTGTCATCCCTCAGCTCTTCAGCTCAAGACTAGCGCTCTACCACTTGAGCCACAGCGCCACTTCCGGCTTTTTTTTCTTTTTGCTAATGTGGTGCTGAGGAATCAAACCCAGGGCCTCATGCATGCAAGGCAAGTGCTCTACCACTAAGCCACCTTCCCAGCCTCAGTAGGTCATTTTAATCCACACTTAGCTGAGGCAATATGAATGAATCTAGTTGTGACAACTTAAAATTCTCAGATATTGACTCCCGACAGAAGGAAGTCAACACAGAACATTTGCAATTTTGGCATCTACCTAATCTGTGGCTGGGTGGTGTGGTACCAAAAAGATAAAGAAACTGGGGTGAATTGAGAGGGCCCTTCTTGTGTGTCACTTTTTACTAATAAATATAGCCTTGGCCAAGACATTTAACCTGTGACTTTTGAATTTGACCTCAGTGGAATGAGGATAATATTGAATGCTCTACAAAACCCTCTAGAAGGATGTGTATTCATTCAACAAATATTTTATGAGCATCCATAATGTGCCTGTTCCTTGCTTATTATATCCTAGAAGACAGTGCTACAAACAATTCTGATAATACATAAGAAAAGTTTCCAAAGAAAATGCATGTTAGCTTTAAGACATGCTGTTTTCATTTGGTTCTAAATTCAACCTTTTGGATAACTACATAATTCCTTTACTTTTCTCTGGATCCCCAACTCTTGGGTAGCTATAACTATAAAGAATCTTAGGGGTCATCTTGTGGGTGGTTCATATTCCAAGGAGTGGACAAAACACCTATATTTAACTTCTTCTGAAAAGTTTGTTCACTCAATAGTTTATGGTTGCCTAGACTTACTCTCCTGAGTTTATAGTTGCTACATTCACAAACCCCTATATTGTAAACAAAGCTGCTTTGTTTTTGACACCTAGGTAACCCTGAGATCACAGATGCTGGAATTGGATACCTCCTTTCATTTAGAAAACTAAACTGCTTAGATATCTCTGGAACTGGGCTCAAGGTAAGACTTTAGTTTTTCTCATTTTTCCAGATTCATTATTTGATACTTTGCTTTTTGTTTGAAAAGGCTGGTATTTATAATGGGGTTTTTTTTTGGGGGGGAGGGGAGTTGTTTGTTTTGTTTTGATTTTTGAGGCATGGGCTATTTATCCCAGGCTGGACTTGAACTTGTGACCTTCCTGTCTCAACCTTCTAAATGCTGGGAATTATAGGTGTGAATCACCATGCTTGGTGTATCATGGTCTTTATTTGCTACTGAAAGCAAGTAAGAATTGCCAAATGTGTTCACATATCTGTTTTGTCTCTCCCTCACTAGGATATCAAAGCTGTCAAACACAAACTCCAGACTCACATAGGCCTTGTTCACTCCAAAGTGCCTTTGAAGGAATTTGATCATAGTAACTGCAAGACAGAGGGCTGGGCTGACCAGGTACTGTAGAATTTTCTCTACAGCTAATGCAGCTTTTTGTTTTAATGCACTGATTTTTTAAAATGTTGCATTGGTACTGTGGCACAAACTCTGGACCTTTCATTTTCCCTTAGCTTTTTTGCTCATAGCTGGTGTTCTACCACTTGAGCCCACAGCTCTATTTCCAGCTCTTTTCTGGTTAATTGGAGAGAAGAGTCTCTAGCTCAGTTTGTCTGCCTGGCTGACTTTAAACCTCAATCCTCCCATCTCAGCCCTGTGAATAGTAGGATTATGCGCATGAGCCATCTGCATTGACTTGAATTGAATTTTTAATAAAATGTCTTATCCAACACATAGATCAAACATTAGTCCTCTTTGTCATCTTCTTGTCAAATCAGAAACATTGATGGGCTATCAAAGAATCTAGGAGGAAATACTACCTTACAAGTATCTCAGAAAATAAGTGAATTCTGGCTTATTATGCAAAAAATCTGGCTGGCCTATCTTCAGGACAGATTTCTCTTAGCAGTGTTTACTTACTGGAGAGAGAATAAACTCTCTGTAGAAAATTAGGAAGGGAGACTGGTGAGGCTGTGTTTGAGAAGCACTCCAACCTTAATTCAGAACATGCATTATGAAATAATTACC
>NW_012267277.1:8961727-8963205 GCF_000151885.1 Dipodomys ordii | reverse complement strand
AAAAAAAAAAGAAGTATTGGGGTTTGAACTCAAAGCCTCACACTTGCTAGGCAAGTACCTTCTCACTGAGGCATACTCCCAGTCCTAGAATTTGTGTGTGTGCATTTGTGCAACCAGACATCTGTGTTTATTCTTACTCGGGCTTGAACTCAGGGTCTTGTATTCTTGCTCTTTTTTTTTTGTCAGTCATGGGGCTTGAACTCTGGGCCTGGGCACTGTCCCTCAGCTCTTCAGCTACAAGGCTAGGGTTCTACTACTTGAGCCACAGAACCACTTCTGGTTTTCTTCTGGTGGGGAGTCTCATGGACTTTCCTGCCTGGGCTGGCTTTGAATCATGATCCTCAGATCTCTGTCTCCTGAGTAGCTATGATTATGGGCGTGAGCCACTGGCACCCAGCTCTTGCTTATTTTCTTTGACTCATGGCTGGTGTTCTACCAGTCGAGCCACACCTCCCCTTTCTGCTTTTTGCTAGTCAATTGGAGATAAAAATTCTCTCGTATTTATCTGTTTGAACTGGCTCCAAACTATCACTCTCAGATCTCAGCCTCCTGTGTAGGATTATAGGCATGAACCCCCGTATCTGGCTGCTTTGGATATTTTTGAAATAGGGTTTCACAATTATGTGCAAGTCAGGATGGACTATGATTTTCCTCTTTAAGCTTCTCATGTAGCTGGCTCAACAGATGTGCCCCATTATGTCCAGCTTTTTTTTTTTAATTTGTTTTATTCTGGTCCAGAGGCTTGAACTCAAGGTCTGTGTGCTGTTCCTTGGCTTTTTCTCAAGGCTAGAACTCTACCTCTTGAGCCGCATTTCCCATTGAGCTTTCTTTGGTAGTTTAGTAGAGATGAGTCTCACAGACTTTCCTGTCTTGGCTGGCTTTGACCTGTGATCCTTAGATCTCAGCCTCCCACGTAGCTAGGATTACAGGCTGAGCAACCATGCCCAGCTCATGTCCAGCTTTTTATCAGTTGAGATGATGTCTTTTGCCTGGTGGTCCTTGAACTAAGAGTTACAAGTCTTTTACCTCCTGAGTAGTTAGGATTATAGGCATGAGCCATCATTCCCAGCCTCTAGATTGTTTTTTTTTAAATCTGTGTGTAAATGCATTTTTTGTTATAATTCAGCTTTCCAGATTTTGTTTATTTTTGGTACTGAGGTTTGGGGTTTAAATTCAGAGCCTTGTACTTGCTAGGCAAACACTCTTGTACTTCCAGTCCCTATCAACATTTTTATTTTTTTAATCTACAATATTCCATGGTATTATTTAATAACACCTCAATTTGGGGACATTTAGATTGTTTCTAATTGTTTGGTTAATATAAACTGTCCTGCCATGAATTTACTTGTTAAAGAATCATTGTGGGGCCGGGCGCTGGTGGCTCACGCCTGTAATCCTAGCTACTCAGGAGGCTGAGATCTGAGGATCGCAGTTCAAAGCCAGCCCGGGCAGGAGAAACCGTGAGACTCCTATCTCCA
>NW_012267277.1:8949068-8951867 GCF_000151885.1 Dipodomys ordii | reverse complement strand
GGTTGTGGGCCTGAACTCTGGGCCTGAGCACTGTCCCTTAGCTGTTCAGCTCAAAGTTAGCCCTCTACCACTTGAGCCACAGCGCCACTTCCAGCGTTTTCTGCTTACGTGGTGCTGAAGAATCGAACCCAGGGCCTCATGCATGCAAGGCAAGCACTCTACCACTGAGCCACCTTTCCAACCCAACCACCACATCTTTAGTGTCACTGTTTGGTGGCCCTTTTCTCTGTATAAATATCAACTATCCTTATTCTGACATGTTCTTCATATCTCAGTGCATCCATGTACTTTCTCGTTACCTTTCCCACTTTCTCACTGCCCATCACTTCCTAACCCTTTGTAATCCAGTATGGCCTCCACTATTGTACGGTAAGGATTCTCTGGAAGGTGACAAGTAACCTCATACTTCTCTTTCCTTGTATTTTCTGTGTCATTTGCTATATACATGTGTGCCATATGATACTCTTATTTGGTTAATTCTTTTTTCCTCCTATTTTTTGGAATTTTGATAAATATTCTTCCTTCTTTCTGTCTTTATTACATCTCCATTCACCCCTGCTGACCTTATCTTTTCTCGGGCCCCTTGCAAGGGTGACTACCCTATCAGATGTTAGATACATTTCCCAATATTGTCCATGAGTCTACTTGATACCCTCACTTCCACTTGTCCAGAACCCAACTCATTTTCCTCTTCCCTGTCCCCAAGTACTACTTCTTACTGACATTCTGTCTTCTGTTAGTAGAAGGACAGTTTCCCTCCAAGTCAAATTTAGCAGATTTGTGTGTGTGTGCTGGTCTTGGGGCTTGAACTCAAAACCTGGATACTGTGCCTGAGCTGCTTTTATTCAAGACTAGTGCTATCACTTGAACCACAGTGCCACTTCTGGCTTTTTTGAGTAATTTATTGGAGATAAGGGTCTCACAAACTTCTTCTTGGGCTGGCTTCAAACCACAATCCTCAGATCTCAGCCTCTTCAGTAGCTAGGATTACATGCATAAGCCACTAGTGCCTGGCCTTACTGGGTCTTCTCTTACATGTGTTCTGTTTTCTGTAATGAGGAAAGTGTCATAGGAGTGTACCAAACCCTGCCATACCTGCTGTGTATGTTATTTAGTCCTAGTAATATCCTTGTGAAATGTGCATAGTTATTAAGCTGTTTCACAGATGAAGAAATAGAAACTCCAAAATTAAATCCCTTATTGAGAGTCTCCTGGCTACTGAGTGTCACAGCCAGACTGTTCTTAAACTCTAGTGTACTGTTGTTGTGACAGGCTTTTCTTGATTATCACATGGCATGAAATCATGAATGTGTTAAATGCAAAGTTCTTATTACTCATGGTATATTGAAGAGGTAGTTTATTGGTCTTTCATTTGTGTAGTAACTTACAAAATTAATAAGGTAACATAATAAAATATATTTGTACATTGTTGGTATACTTTAAGGCATGAGGAAGTCTATGAATGTATAAAAAGTATTAAGACTAAGGTTTTAAATTTTAATAGTTTTGGGCTGGGAAGGTGGCTCAGTGGTAGAGCACTTGCCTTGCATGCATGAGGCCCTGGGTTCGATTCCTCAGCATCACATAAGCAAAGAGAAAAAAGCTGGAAGTGACGCTGTGGCTCAAGTGGTAGAGTGCTAGCCTTGAGTTGAAGAGCTGAAGGACAGCGCCCAGGCCCAGAGTTCAGGCCCCACGACCGGACCCAATAAATAAATAAATTTTAATAGTTTTAAGTGTGTGAAGTGTATTTATAGCTTGAGATAAGGAGAGGAATAAAAGCTTAATATACTTGTGTTAATCATGTAGACAAATACATTCTGATTCAACTCTTATATGAGAACAGAAAATCCAAATTTAGTTTTATTCTTATCACCAATCATCCAAAATAAAATTTACTACATAGGTTTGTGTTTATAGAAGGGGAGGAAGCAAGGGGGCGTGGTTAAGTTGCTCAGCAGTAGGGTGCTTGCCCAGCTTGAACAAGGCCTTGGTTCGATCTCCTACATTACAAAGAAAGAGGAAGAAAGGGAGAAAGAGGAAACAAGAAAGGCTTGAGATTATGTTTGGATTCAAATTTTTCTAAATATCTTTTAGATTGTTCTGCAATGGGAACGTGTGACTGTGGAATCAATGCAACCACGAAAAAACATGGACCTTCGAAAAACAACTCTCAACTTCTGTGAGAAATTTCTTTTTTGGGGGGGAGGTTGCTTTGGGGATTTTGCACCCCTAAATCGAAGTGTCTTCTTTTAGTGGGAAAGTTAATTACAATATTATTGATATATTTATTGTTATTAAGACATATTCCCTCAGTATAGCTTATAATTCAGGTTTGCTCTTAGCTTTTCAAACCTATACCAAAAAGATAGCCTTTTGGTGGTCTTGTTGGTTTTTGAGACAGAGGTCTTGCTTGAACTCCAGATCCTTCTGCCTCTGCATCTAGGTACTAGGATTACACGTGTGTCCCACTACACCTGGTAGGAAGATATTATGTCCTATCTTATTCCAAATAAGATTAATGGGGAACAAAAAGATGATTTATGGTGGCACAAACATAGAATACAGAAGTAAGAAGGAATTTGCTATAATTGAAAGATTTAAAAGTGGGGCTATAATGTGTAGCTCAGAGCCAGAGTACTTGCTTACCATATGCAAGGGCCTAGGCATGGAAAGAAAAAAATAATTTCTTTGAAATAAAAAAGCAAGGGCTGGGAAGGTGGCTCAGTGGTAGAGTGCTTGCCTTGCATGCATGAGGCCCTGGGTTCGATTCCTCAGCACCACATAAGCAAAGAGAAAAAA
>NW_012267277.1:8941493-8948813 GCF_000151885.1 Dipodomys ordii | reverse complement strand
TTGAGGGGCTGAGAAGGTGGCTCAGTGGTAGAGTGCTTGCCTTGCATGCATGAGGCCCTGTGCTCGATTCCTCAGCACCACATAGACAAAAAAAAAAAAAAAGCCGGAAGTGGAGCTGTGGCTCAGTGGTAGAGCGCTAGCCTTGAACTGAAGAGCTGAGGGACAGCGCCCAGGCCCAGAGTTCAAGCTCTATGACTGACAAAAAAAAATGTTTGGAGCTGGGAAGGTGGCTCACTGGTAGAGCGCTTGCCTTGCATGCCTGAGGCCCTGGGTTCGATTCCTCAGCACCCACATAAGCAAAAAGAAAAAAAGCCGGAAGTGGCCCTGTGGCTCAAGTGGTAGAGTGCTAGCCTTGAGCTGAAGAGCTGAGGGACAACGCCCGGGCCCAGAGTTCAGGCCCCACGACTGGACCCCCCCCAAAAAAAAAGAAAGAAAAAAGAAAATTTGACACCTGACCTTGGAGTGTTAACTGTGACACAGCAGGACCAATTGTTCTTCTGTGAGGTTCCTAAATTCCTAGAAAAAGTAGAGCAGTGTTTGTCAAGGTGTCAGGGAAGGAAAAATAGTGAGTTACTGTTTAATGGTTAAGGAGTTTCAGGTGTTTGTTTTATCTCCTTGTCTGTACTGAGGTTTGAACTTGGGGTCTTGTGCTTTCATTTGGCTTTTTCACTCAAGACTGGTGCTCTACCACTTGAGCCACAGCTCCACTGCCAGCTTTTTTAAAACATAATTTATTTGTTATTAAGATGTTATACAGGAAGTTACAGTTGCATAAGTCAGGTAATGAGTACATTTCTTTTTGAACAATGTCACCCCTTTGCTTTCCCCTTGCTCCCCCTTCCTGTTCTTGCCAACAGTTGCATTTGTTCATCCTTCCTCCCTCCAGCTGCTAACTTCCAGCTTTTTAGTGGTTGATTGGAGATGACAGTCTCTTTGAGTTATTTGCCTGGCCTGGTTTCAAACCATGATCTTCAGATTTCAGCCTCCTGAATAGCTAGAATGATATGTGTGAGCCACCAGTACCTGGCTAAAGTTTCAGTTTTGTAAGATACGTAAAAGGTTTCTGGAGAGGGATGATGGTGATGATTGCACAGTTTGAATGTATGTTATTCACTAAACTAAATACACTTAAAATTGGTTAAAATGATAAATTTTATGTTGTGTATTTTAGCATAATTTTTAAAGCGAATCAGGTGACAAAATCAAAATGAAAAAAATAGGTTAACAAAATAAGACTCCAGAGTATACCAAAAAATAAATAACATACGATTGTATTGTTTGCTGGAGCTGTGCCACAGATTTAATTTAGATGGTAGGCTAGACTCATGTCCAGTTTTTTAAAATCATGTTGAGTTTTTAGTGTGTGCTAAGCTAATGCATTATTTTCACAGCATACGTACTAGATATTTTAATATCCTTAGGAAGATGAGAAAACTGAGTTTTGGACTAGTCATTTGTTCCAACTCACTTGTCAGAATCCAGTGAGAGTTCCTGGCATCATGCTGTGCCAGTGCACGTATCACTGAAGTCCTGCTTGCAGACTATAGACTTTTGAGGGCTCCCAACAAAATAAAATTAACCCAAAACTCACCCTGTTTGGACTTTTGTTGTTTACTTGGGTCATCTGTTTAGTCTAGCTGTAGGCAGGTGTAAGCATGAGCAGTAGTGAACCCTTCCCCCTCTCCACCACTCTTACAGATCAGACCCGGGCGCTAATGGAAGCCTCAAGGAAGTGTCCCCTGGCAGACACTCACATGAACTCTTCTGGAAAACTCCAGTTCTATAGAGAGAAAGCCTCAGACTGCCATGGGCCATCATTGAAACATGAAGCTTCCTTGAGCCAAGAGACTAAGAAGAGCAAGAAGAGAGCTTTTGAGGAGTCAGAGCCTGAGCAGAATAACTCTCCACAGTCTTCAAAGCAGAAATATGTATGTTTGACTGTGGAAGACTGGGACTTGTTAAATTCCTACTGACTAGCAGTAAGAAGTTGACCTCTCTCCTCAGTGCTAACGCATAGGGAAAGGGGACTGGTGATGATTTACTTTTTGTTTGAATTTACCTATGGCATTAGTATAGCAAGCAAAAATTTATACTTTTGTGGTGGGGGAGGGGAATACTATGGAAGTACGTGATAATTTCTAATGTATATTTTCAATACATAGTAATTTTTTCAAATAAACCTTTTTGCTGTCCTTAAGTTCTGTTTGTGGATTATAAACTGCAGCCACCGGGAATCACATGTTGGGATGGAAGCCAGTGTGAACTAATAGGGCAGCTTGGTATGTGTTATTACTACAATCTGACCCTGCCAGCAGAACGCAGACATTCATGAAGAGTTCTAGAGTTACATGGTGGTAATAAGCACACCTTGACAGGATGCCCTGCCCTCTTGTCAACCATGGAACACAGATAGGAAAGAGCCCCACTTCAGAGCAAACAGCCTCATTAAGCAATTTGTCTAAAATCGCAGAGTTTTTAAAGGTAACAGAAGTTATACTCCTTTCCGACCATCTTGAAAGCTTAGTCTGTTACATTGCCCTCTTAAATATCATCGGCCTAGTAACTCCCTTGGGATCTTTACAATAGTTATAAAAGTAACTCAGACTTGTGCCTTGCCTAAGGGGCAGAGGCTTCCTCTTTCCTTTTTTTTTTTTTTTGGGGGGGGGGTCTGGACATGGGGCCTGAACTCTGGGCCTGGGCGCTGTCCCTCAGCTCTTCAGCTCAAGGCTAGCACTCTACCACTTGAGCCTCAGCGCCACTTCTGGCTTTTTTTTCCTTTTTGCTTATGTGGTGCTGAGGAATCGAACCCAGGGCCTCATGCATGCAAGGTAAGCGCTCTACCACTGAGCCACCTTCCCAGCCCCCTTCCTTGAGACACTTTTAGAAAAGGTCAAGTCATATCTAAGGCTTTGAAGGCCATAGATTTCTGTTGCAATTAGTCTTAATCTGTCCTTGTAGCAAAAAAGCAATCACACACAAAAAATGAGTATGGCTATATTCTAATAAAGTTATGTTTAGGCAAATAGGTGGAATTAGCCATAATTTGCTATGTTAGAGTCATGTTTCTGAAGCTTTATCATGTATGCAAATTACCTGGGGCTCTTGGTAAATGCAGATTAAGGCCAAGTGTGATGGTTCACATTTTTTTTTTTTGGTTCACATTTTTAATTCTATCTACTTCAGAGACTGAGGCAAGAGAACTAGGAATTTGAGGCCAACGTTAGCAACTTGACAAGATCATATCTAAAAAGTAAAGTTTGAAAAAAAATACACAGATTCAGATTGAACCGGTCTGTAGTGGGCTTAAGATTTACTGTTTTTAACCAATGTCCAAATGATACCAGTGCTTCTCATTTGTAGATTACCCAGCAGCAAGAATCTCTAATTGACGCTCACTTTCCAAATCAGTAGCCCCTACTATGTTGAACACTGCACCTTAAACATGAGAGAGTCCAAAAGTATGAGTAATGGGTACCTCCATTTCAAGTCTTAGTTACATGAATGGAGGTTAAAAATACTTCGAAGCTCAAGTTCCATGCCAACCTGGCCTACACTGTGAGACCCTCTTGGAAACAAACAAAAAACAAAAAAGTGTTTACCTGCTTATATTTTTCTAATATATTTTAATTACATACATGGCTTACCTTTTGTGGTTTGCATTTTATTTCTGTTGGGCAGTGCTGCTGTAAATCATCCACGGTTAAAAGGCAAGCTAGCATCAAGACTTACAGGCAGTTAATGAGAGAAAGTACCTCAAAATTGAAAGCAGGAGTTTGACAATTGGAAATGCTATGGAGTTGAACCAAGATTGTAATAAGGTTAGATCTTGGATCTGGTTTGTTTCATTTGCTGTTCTGGGGTACACAGCGTTAGCTTTGTAAAGATGGCCTATTATCTGGGATCGTGTCAAAAGCTCTGATTTCTGACATTTATAACATGAAAAAGATAAATGCAGTGTATATTATGGTTTGGATCTATGGGGCTTTTTGTTTCTTTGAGATAGGGTCTCACTGGGGAGCATAGGCTGGCCTCAACCTTGGCCTCTTCTTCCCAGGACTAGGATTATAGACCTGTACCAGCCTCGTGTAATGCAGGTACTTGGGTTTGAATTCGGAGTCTCAAGCTCTTGCTTGGGTTTTTCTGCCTAACTTTGGCATTTTACCACTTGAGCCCTCATTTCTATTTCTGGCTTTTTGCTGGTTAATTAGAGATAATAGTCTCTAGAATTTGTCTGCCCAAGCTGGCTTTTGAAGTAGAACTCTCAAATCTCAACTTGGCAAGTAATTACAGGCACAAGGCATTAACTCCAGGTGCAGTTTGATTTTTTTAAATAATATTTTACTAGCTTACATTAGATATACAGAGAAAGATTTCATTGTTAAATTTCCATACATTTATAATACATTTCAACCAATTGATCCTACATGTCCCCCAGAAACTTGGGCTTGTTGAAAGCTTCATCATCCCAGTGTTCAAAGGTGGGGACTTTAAGAAATGATTTAGATCATGAGGGCTCTGACCTCATTGGTGAATTAATCCATTTTTGAATTCTTAATGTTTTGGGGTTTTTTTTTCTTTTTTTTTTAACTGGTCCTAAAGCTTGATCTTGGCCTGGGCACTGTCTCTGAGCTTCTTTTGCTCAAAGCTAATGCTCTACCACTTGAGCCATAGCACTAGTTCTGGCTTTTTCTGAGTAGTGTATTGGAAATGAGTGGCACAGACTTACCTTCTGGGCTGGCTTTGTACCATGATCTTCAGATCTCAGTCTCCTGAGTAGCTTGGGTTTATAGGCATGAGCCAACAACTCTCGGCTTTAATGTTTTTCTGACAAAAGCAAGTTAACTCTGTTTTGGCCACCAGGAACTGAGTAAAGCTTTCTTCTACCACATTTTGGTTGCTTTTGTAAACTTGTCTCACCTTAGGCCCAATAGGAACCACACTAAACACACATAGAGTGAAACCTCTGAACAGTGAGAGCCAAAGGGAACCTTTCTTCTTTTAAGTTGGTTTATCTCAAGTATTTTGTCACAACAACCTGACTAATGGATGTGTGGACTTAATTATACTTTTCCAAGATCTCTCCTTTTGCTTTGTTGCTACCATGAGATGAGCTCCATGCAATGGTGAGGTTCGGCCTTACCACAGCCCTAGAAACAACAGAGCCAAGAGACCACGAACTGAAACAAGGAGCTAAATTAGGTCTTTTCTGCTTTTGCTGTGTCTTATTGTATCAAAGCAACATGAAGTTCACTAACACAGTTCAAATGGGTTTTTTTTTTCTTGGTTAGAGCAAAACTTCAAAATGTCATTTAGCACACCTTGCCAAATTCCTAGCAAAACTGCATAGCCATATTCACTTCAAACTTGGCATGCATTTCAAGTGAAACTTGAACTTAAACTTGATTGTCTGCCCCCTCACACATATGCAATGGTGTCTCTCTTCAGTGCTTCATCACAAAGTCATATGTGAAATTACTCTCCAGAGATCCCTCCTGCATGATCAGATGGGAGGCAAATCTTCCTTTCACACTTACCCCTCAGAGCAACTAATGATTACTTTGCTTTTGTAAACAACGAATTTTGAAAGCAAGATACATTTTCTTTAATCTCTTCAAGATTTCTGATTTTTTTAATTGGTGATCTCTTATAATATTTCTTGTTTTGATTCTAACAGTTTTTAGGGTCTTTTGCTAAGCTTTGTTTAGCAATTGAGATTATGGGTAATTTTTATGTGTGTTTAAGGGTAACTTTTTTCCTTCCTTGTACAAGCACTTCCTTGTAGGCAAGCACTCTGCTACTGAGTTACCTCTACAACCCTTACGATAAGCAATTTTTTAAATTAGAATTTCTCCTATTTCCTTAGAAGAAATTGGTTGACTCCTTATGAACTTTGGACAAATGACTTAATTCTTCTGATCCTTATACTTCTTCTTTTTTTAAAATGAAATCTTATACTACATACCCTAAGCCTCAAACTTAAAATCTTTCTGCCTCAGTCTTCCACATGCTGGGATTACAGGGATGTTCTACCATGCCTGGCTTCTCCTATATCTTGAAAACGCTGTTGCCTACCTAAGTAATAAAATATTTGCAAGAATGGACAGATCATTGTTTTTCATAAAGGATGATCTACAGATGGATGTTTAAACTCTTTTTTGTTTGTTTGTTTTTTGTCAGTCGTGGGTCCTGAACTCTGGGCCTGGGCACTGTCTCTTAGCTCTTCACCTCAAGGCTAGCATTCTACCACTTGAGCCACAGTGCCACTTCTGGCTTTTTCTGCTTATGTGGTGCTGAGGAATTGAACCCAGAGCCTCATACATGCAAGGCAAGCACTCTACCACTGAGCCACCTTCCCAGTACCCTACCTGTTTTTACCAGAGTTTTTTTAGATTGTTACATAAGCTTGTATTTGGCCTTTTTATGCTTTGATTTTTTTTTTAAAAAGCCATTTATTTGAAAATTAACTATTGGAGCTGGAGATGTAGAGCTCTTGGCTAGCATGTGAAAAAAGGAGCTACAAGGCAGGAAATATTTCTTGAGAGAGAATGGGTTTGAAGGATAATTGTGTGCTAGCAAATCCAGAAGAGGGGCCAGACCTTCCAAATCTAGAGAGTGTGGAAAAGAGTGACAGCATTTTCACATGTGAATCTCACAGAATTTCTGGGTATCTGGAGCCCACAGGTGTTAGAGTTGAGTGATGGAGGTAGAGACACCAGTAAGGATTACTCTGAAGCAAAGGCCTAGAAACAATAGGGATCTATGCATGGAATTCAGGGATTCAGGGACCTGTGTTGCAGAAAGGTGCTGCTGAAGCAAGACTGGTGAGTAGGGCTATTGAGGACCCAGATGAGACATGAGTTAAGGAATACAGATGCAGAGCAGGAGATGGAAGTGAGATGTAATCAGCACCTATTGTGGTACACCTGTTACCAGGCAGCCTCTGCTCATGATGGAGAGCCATAATAAACACACATATTGCTGCTCAGGAGCTGAGTGCTGGGACAGAAAGGATAGTGTTGGCTATTGATTTATTAGTCAAGAGAGCTATGAGACCAAGAGAGAGAGATGGAAAGAAGCCAGGGGTGAGAATAAAATCATGCAGGAAAAATAGGTATGCAAAGTGTGTGTTGGGATTTAAGTTTCTCCCCATCCTGAGGAGAGACCCTACAGTCATCACCACATTCTCAAAAAGAAAAGAATTTTCTTCAAGGTTAGATTGATGGGGGCGAGCAGGTAGCTAAGGCAATTCCAATATTTAAAGAGAAACAGTAGTAAGCAGTAGTAAGCCACTGAGAAGAAATGATTTAAAAAAAAAAAAAA
>NW_012267277.1:8922167-8940048 GCF_000151885.1 Dipodomys ordii | reverse complement strand
AGCCCCAAAAATAAAATTTAAAATATCTAATTAACCCAAAAGAAATCATAAAGAAAAAGAATGAAGAACAGATGGGGAGAAAATAATAGCCAGATAATTTAAGCCATAACAATAATTAGACTAAGTGTAATTCATATGGGCTAAATGACTTAATTAAAAACCAGAAGAAATTGTGAGGTTAAAAAATAAGACTGGGACTGGGAAGGTGGCTCAGTGGTAGAGCGCTTGCCTAGCATACTGAGGCCCTGGGTTCAATTCCTCAGCACCATATAAGCAGAAAAAACCAGAAGTGGCGCTGTGGCTCAAGTGGTAGAGTGCTAGCCTTGAGCTGAATTGCTGAGGGACAGTGTCCAGGCCTAGAGTTCAGGCTCCATGACTGACAAAAAAAAGGTAAGACTTAGCTAGGCATTACTGGCTCATGCCTGTAATCCTAGCTAGTTGGAGGGCAGAGACTGTGAGCATTGTGTTTGAAGGCCAGATAGAGAAGAACATTTGAGAGACCCCCTCTCAACCCATAGCTAAGTGCAGTGGCACATGCTTGTCATCCTAGCTTTGTTAGGAGTCTAAGAATGGGAGGATTAAGGTTCCAGGCCAGCCCAGACAGAAAGGTCCACAAAACTTCATCTCAACAGAAGAAACTGGATGTGGTAACATGTGCCTGTCATCCTTACAAGAGGGAGCATTAAATAGATAGTTATCCAGGTCAGACCTAAGTATATACTGACTAAAAGAGACATACTATAAAGACACAAATACGTTACAAGTAAAAGATGGGAAAGATACACTGAGTAGACAGCTACTAGTTTGGCTAAATTAGTATCAGACAAGTAGATTTCAGAGCAAGGAATATCCTGAGGGATAAAGACCAATTAGCAGTGATAAATAGGTCAATGATAAATTGGTCAATAAATCAAGAGGATTAACAATCCTAAAAGCTTATGCACTAAATACAGAGCTTTACAGTGGATGAAGCAAAAGTGATAAACTTACGAGGAAAAATAGACTAATACAGAATTTTGGTTGTTAAAAAGTCATTGAACAAGTAGTCAGAAAACCGTCAAGGAAACAGTTGACAACGCTGTCAACTAACTTGATCTGTAATACTAGCATCAGAGGCCGACAAAGATTTCAAGTGCAAGGTCAACCTGGGATGCCTAAGCAAAACCTTATCTCAAAAAACAGACAGTCAAGCTGGGTACTGTTGGCTCATACTTGTAATCCTAGCTACTCAGGAGGCTGAGATCTCAAGATTGCAGTTCAAAGCCAGCTTGGGCAGGAAAGCTCATGAGACTCTTATCTCCAATAAACTACTCAGAAAAGGCCAAAAGTGGCACTGTGACTCAAGTGGTAGAGTGCTAGTCTTGAGTAGAAACAGCTCAGGGATCACACCCAGGCCCTGAGTTCAAGCCCTAGGACAGGGGTGGGGGTGGGGGTAAGACAAAAACAAAACAAAACAAAAACCCAGCCAGGTACTTGTAATCCTAGCTACTCAGGAAGCTGAGATCTAAGGACTGAGATTCAAAGATACACAAAGCAGATAAATCCAACAGACTCTTATCTCCAATTCATCAGAAAAAGCCAGAAAAAAGCCAAATGGTATAGCATCAGTCTTGAATAGTAAAAGCTAAGTTGGAGCATGGAACCCTAAATTCAATCTCCAATAGTGATACAACAAATAAACAAGGAAACAAACAGCCTTAAAGTAGTGATGTGGTGGTTGATGTTGGTACTTTCATTACAGTACATTATTGTTCATCTCTGTATTGGATTTATAAGTTAAACGTTATCACAGGTACAGGTATGTGTAGGGAGGGGCTTAGTATTATAGAGTTTGATATTATTGTCCATCTACTGGGAATTGTAGAAGTCTTAGATGTATTACCTAGAAGGATGAGAACTACTGTTTAAATACATTTGTGTGTGTGTGTGTGTGTGTGTGTGTGTGTGTAAGAACTCAAAGATGTTATTTCTGCCTGGAGCAGGAGTTGCTGGATGGCTTTGAGAATCAGAATCTCTGTGAGGCGTTGGGCTGGTCTCTTTCCTGTCTTTCCTCTCCTCTTCAGTCATAAGCCTGGCTGAGCTCTGGGGTCTCTGCCAGAGCTAATGTCTGTGATTCTGTGAGTCTAAGGATGAAAGGAGAGCCCCTGGCAAACAGTGATGGCAGACAGTTAAACCAGACCAGCTTTCCCATCCAAACCCTGGGGCCAAGCCTGAGCCACTTTAAATTCCATTAATCTATCCCTGCGTGTTTGCACAGTAAAGAACCTGTTGTACTTAGAGCCCTGGTCTTGGAGCTGGGGCCAGAGAAGCTGGGAGAGGACAAATATTGACACAAGCTTCTGGGTTGTCTCCCGGCTGCTGCTCTGTGGCTGGGCACCAGGGGAGGGCCTGCCTAGCCTCCCAGGCCTTTCATCTTCCTGGGAAAGCTGTTTGGGAAGAAGCTATGATACCTGCTCATTTCTGAAAGTAAGAGCCAATAAACAAGACAAGAAGAAAAAATACAGCCAGATGCTGGTAGCTCCTACTTGCAACCCTGGCCACTTGGGTGGCTGAGATCTGAGGATTGTGGTTCAAAGCCAGCCCAGGCAGGACATTCTTATTTTGGGGGGGGTGTCCACTTGTGGAGCCTGAACTCTGGGCCTGGGCGCTGTCCCTCAGCTCTAGAGCTCAAGGCTAGCGCTCTACCACTTGAGCCACAGCACCACTTCTGGCTTTTTTCCTTTTGCTTATGTGGTGCTGAGGAATCGAACCCAGGGCCTCAGGCATGCAAGGCAAGCGCTCTACCACTGAGCCACCTTCCTAGCCCTGTCAGGCAGGACATTCTTATCTCCAATTAACCACCAGAAAACCTAAAGTGGCCCTGTGGTTCAAAGTAGTAGAGTAGCCTTAATCAAAAAAGCTCAGGGACAGGGCCTAGGCCCTGAGTTCAGGCCCCACAACCAACAAAAAGCAAGCAGGAAGGAAGGAAGGAAGGAAGGAAGGAAGGAAGGAAAGGTGGGAGGGAGGGAGGGAGGGAGGGAGGGAGGGAGGAGGGGAAAGAAAGACAGAGAAAGAAAGAAATGAACAAATGCCACTTGTGCCAACACCAGCCAATTCCTGCTTCTAGGCTGTGGCTTCTGCCTGAGCTCCAGCTTTCCCCCTAAAGACACCTAGCTGAGAAAGAGGGAGACATTAGGAGGGTTGTGGTGAGCCAGACTTGGGACTACCAAAGTTTAGTTCGTGGCTCTATATCTTAAAAGCTGTGTGGCTGGTGCCAGTGGTTCACACCTATAATCCTTGCTCCTCAGGAGGCTGACATCTGAGGACCATGTTTAAAGCCAGCCTGGGCAAGAAAATCCACAAAACTCTTATCTCCAATAAACTACCCCCCAAAAGTGGAGCTGTGGCTCAAGTGGTAGAACGCTAGCCTTGAACTCATAAAGCACAGGGACAAGGCCCAAGCCCTGAATTCAAACCTCAGGACCGGCACCCAAAAAAAAGCCAGAAGTGCAGCTGTAGTTCAAGTGGTAGAGCTCTATCCTTAAGCACAAAAGTTCAAGGACAGTGCCAAGGCCCTGAGTTCAAGCTCCAGAACTACACAAAAGGGAAAAAAAAAAAGCTGTGTGATTTTGAGCATGCCTCTCCTCCACCCCCACCTCTAGCTTGTTCTTTCTCTCTGCCTGTGTGGAATGCACACATTGCTAAACCAGGTTCCCAGAGCAGTTGTAAGGATCAGAAAAAGTGATCCTGCTGCAGAGATCAGACAAAGGCTTGCCACAGTGCCTGACAGGAACTAAATGCTTCCAGAACATTGACTGGCTGCTAATGTTGTCAGATAAATCAGATACAAATCCAGTCAGGAGAAAACAGAGAAGCCGCATTTTGAAAGATTGAATTGGGAGTCTTTGTTAGAAAGCCAGGTAGACTCCAAATGTCAAGATGGCATGGCTTAATGTCCCCCAACCATGGCCTTGGAAGAGGGTGGACAGGCCCCATCACCTAGGCATCAGGATGGCTGTGAAAACAAGATGACTTACTTAGACCTAGTCTTTCCCTTCCTTCACTAACACACAGCCACTTGTCCCATGCTGGGCGCCATTTCCTCTGCGTAAAGCAGGCTTTCACATTCCAGATCTTATTCTTCTCACTCAGTAAGCCTGCAAGATTGCCTAGTGCTGCTGGATCTTTATTCCTGAGCCTTCATCACAACCCTCCTCCCAAGGAGACATCAGATGTGTCTCTCCTGTGCCACCCCCCGCCCCACCTGGTATCCCACTGCTACCCAGGATTCAGCCATGCCTTTCCCTGTTTCCCAAATGCCTCAGTCTTCTTGGATCTGCCAAGGTATCACCTCTGCTGGCAGACCTTCCCAGACCTGCAGAGATGGCCTAGAACCATGAACATAGTTCACTGTCCAATCCACACACCAGGCTCTGGCCTCCGTCAGTCACATATCCATGAAGCTGCTTTACCTCTCCAAGCAACAGGCACTCTAAAAATAGACCCTTCCCTGCTACATTCCCCCCCCCAACCCCCAGGACATCTCACTTCCTTGGGGTGAAGTGTAACATGCTGTGTCCACTAGGATCCAGCCCTTATCTCCTCTCTCCCTTCTCTTCCCGTCTCCTTTCCCTGCTCTATGTTTGGGCCACTGTAGCCTCTTGGCCAGCTCCTGACTAAGCCATACCATGTGGAGGCTCCATCTCTATGCAGCCAGAGGCCCCACCGCTCCTGCTTGGGCTGCGTTTATAAAGAAGCCCCAGAAGGGGCTGACCATCCTCAGGCCAGATTCCAGAGACACCTGTTCAGAAGCTGGTCCTCCAATGCTGTCTCTTTAGGGCCCAGCATTTCATGCTGTCCCACTGGTCCCTCAGTGGTGTGAGGTGTGGCCTTCATAAGACCCCTCATTCCTCATGTGCCAGGATCCATGCTTTGCCACTCAGGCTCTGGCGCCCAGCTTATGGCTTAGTACAGAGACTGATGAGTGAATGAAGGAATGAGGCACCAAATGACCCAGTGCTCACCATTTCCAAGTCAACAAGAGACTGATGTATAAAACCAAGTGTATTGACTGTATAGCTGATAGAGCTGTATTTTTCAACAGGAGTTTTCTACTTTGACTAGATTCCATGACACTCATGATAAAGGTGGGGCATCTTGTGCCTCTCAAGCTCCCTCTTTAATATCCCACAGAGACTCTTCCCAACCATGATAATGGTCACATTGGTAACTAGGAGGACTTTGGGGTTGGGCTGCTGCCATAAACTGTGTTTGAGTCCCAATTCCAGCACTTGACTTTGTTGGAGATCTTAGGTAAGTCATTTTCCCTCTGGGTCTCAGTTTCCTCGTCTGTCTGATGGGACCACCCATCCTTGCCTGGCTGGATGCTGAAAAGCTGGGAAGCTATGTAGGGAGATGGCTCATTCCAGCTCCAGGATCAAAATAAAACCTCCTTTTCAAAAACCCTGGGCTGTCTAGCTGGTGGCTAGACATAAGAGAAAGGGCTGTGGTGGGTAGGGATGGACAGAGGGAGAAAGAGGTCCCTCAAGCTGTCCTTTCTCCAGATCTTCCATTCTCCAGCCCAAGCCTCCTGGCATGCTTCCTTCTGGGAGGATGACCCTCACCCTGCCTCCTTTGTAGGCTCATGTGATCAGTCCATCCAGCCTTCAAAGGCTGCTCCAAACCCCAAACTATCTACCTTAATTAACCAAAGGGACAGGAAAATTTGTATGTGACCTTAAGTGATACCCGTGGAACTGAACTCCTCATCTTGGCACTTAAGGCCAGACATATCTTCTCTCAAGGGTCAACAAGATATGATCCAGGGAGGCTGAGAATGTGGCTTAGTGGTAGAGTGTTTGCCTAGCATGCATGAAGCCCTGGGTTCAATGCCTCAGTACCATATACACAGAAAAAGCCAGAAGTGGCACTGTCATTCAAGTGGTAGAGTGCTAGCCTTGAGCAGAAGCAGCTTAGGGATAGTGCCCAGGTCTGAGTTCAAGCCCCAGGACTGGAAAAAGAAATGATACAAGAGCCTGTCTTGGAGCAGGAGAATTTATTTCCTCTGTAAGGACCCAGAGATGGACCTATAATCCTAGAGCAGCTTCTCCACATCTTTGTTAGAAGCTGCGCAACATGGTAGATGGCTCCCTGTCACTGGAGCCATCCAAACGGAGGCAGAGCAACTTGAAAGTAGAAGAAGAAATTCCTAATCAGAAGATCTTGGAGGGTGGGGTAGGGGGTTGATTTAAAGGTTCCTTCCTACCCTCATGGTCTAGGACTTGATGTTTATGAGAAGGGTTATCAGTGCCATTCCAACCAGCCAGTCACCCCTGCCTGGGGGCCCTATTCAGGTCCAGGACAGGAGAACTCATCAGACCAGTCTGAGCAGTGTTGCACGTGGTCCCGGCACAGGTTCTTTGGAATGCAGCTGCAGTACCTGAAGACTGTCGAAGAGCAACGCCACCACCCAGGGCCACAGAGTGGGCATGAAGTCACTAGAGAGAGAAAAGTCAGCATGGGAACAGTTGCTTGTCCTGGACCGCTTCATACATGAAACCTGCCACAGCTCTCCAGAGCCAGGCCTGCCCTGTCAGGTGTGGGCTGACTGAGTTTGAATGCATTAGACAGAATTGAGACTCTGCCTCCAACACCCTGTCTAAGCTTCTGTTCCTCATCGTTGAAGGTTGTTAAGGAAAGAAAGACAGGCAATTCTGATACTAATGGGTGTATATTATTTTCCCCATCATCTAGCTCTTCCTCCTGCCTCACCCTGATTCCAGCCATGCCCACCCCTAGGACTCCCTAAGGGTGCTTCAGCTCTGTCCTTTGCCCTGTGCCCTGGTCCCCAGCATTCCAACACTCCCCTCCTGAAGAATGAACCTCTAGAGAGAGCCATGAGAGGGCTACTGGACACCCCATTGGGAGATGTACACCCATGAGCGTATCTAGGAGTCAAAGAGGGTATGGGGAACCTCAGAGGTGCCCTGGACAGCCTCTACCCTCTGGCCACTGTCTGGCCACTGTTCTGGCCCAGCCTGTGCCTAGACCTCCACCTGGGCTGAGTTCATCCGAACAGTCCCCACAGTTGTTGATTCCATCACACTTCTGGTCTGAGTAGATCCAGGAGGCCGGGTTTCCGCAGTGGGCCACGAGGAAGCTGGGGAGGCTCTGGGGCACATCTCCTGCAAGGGGACAGATGAGTCAGGATGAAGTCCACATTGAAGTCCGTGGCTGCCTCAGGGCCATGTGAAGATGGATGGGTCCTGGCACCCGGTTGCCTCCCACCCAACCCAGAAAGAGCACCAGGAGTTTTCCTGAGGAGGAGGTCAGCCCAAGGGAGAGGAGTATGCCTGCTCCCCACCAGCAGGTGGTCCCCCAAAGCCACTGTCTTGTCCTCATTCTCATTCTCTACCCCACATCAGCGCTAGCACTATTCTTCCCTCTAGAAAGATCTCCTTAAGACCCCCACAAAACTATGCCACCTCAAGGAAAGCCTCCTCCAACTGGGGTGTGTGTAGCAAGGAGAAATGAGACACTCTAGAGCTAGGCTTTGGCTAAGGATGCAGATTTTGTGTTAGGCAGGTGTGGGCCAGGGCTGCCCAGATTCACGCAAACTCAGCCACATTGTCTCAGATACAAAACAGATTGAGGAAAGAACCAGCCTTCATTCTTTGGTCTCGCCAGATTCCACTGGAGACATTACGGTTACTGCAGGGGTGTGTGCAAGGAGAAGGATGCAGGCAGGTGGAATGTATTCTGTAGTGTACTGAGGGGCCAAGAACTGGGTCATGGGAGGTGCTGGAGACTCTGGGGTTCAAGGCATGGTCTGGAGAAGGGGATGCTCATAGGGCAAGACAGCACCTCCTACTATCTTGGAGAGAGGTTAAATGGGATCTATTGGAGCAGGGGTGGAGGGGGCTCTGGAGGCAGCTGTAAGCTCAGAACAAAGAAACCTCCCTGAGGAAAATCTACCCCAGAACTAGGAGCAGCTACCTCAGGGAGTGAGCTCCTCATTCCAGAAACATGCAAGCAGCAGCAAGTTGGCCTCTGGGTCTTGCTACAGAGGAGACTGAGCAGGAGTTGGGGTAGGAGACTAGATGAATCCTCAGAGTCTTCTCCTGTCCCCCAATGTGGGGGATCAAACCCAGCACCTTGAGTGTACTAGGCCAGCACTCTACAACTGAGCTATTACCCATAGTCCTTGGCTTCTGGAGACAGTACCTCACTATGTAACTCAGACTGGCCTCAAACTTAATATGTAGTCCAGGCTGGCCTCAAACTAATCCTCCTCTCTCTTCCTCTCAATTGCTGGGATTATAGGTATGAACCAACACTCCTGGCTCGGCCGCTGTTCTTCCCAACTCATCCACCCCTCTCCCAGCTGTAGATCCAGACACTGATTCATACATTCACTCATTCATTCATTCATCTATTCATTCAGAATAACTCCTGTATACTAGTGCATCATGATCAAGCAGACCAGAGCTATCCCAGAGAAGTTCACAGCCTGTTGAGAGTTGCAGACGTAACAACAGTATGATTAGGGCATATAGAGAGGCACAAGGGCTGTGGGAGCCTAAAGGAGAGTCTTAACTTCATATGGGGGTCAGAGAAGGCTGAAGGATGAACACTGATGCTCAGGGGTGCAGATGCATAGTGAAGCACCCTTTAACATGGCTGTCTGGGGGCCGTTGGAATGGGCCAAAGGCACCACGTCATCGTAAGTGTGGGGCTGTGGTGGGCCTGGCATGCTCTGGATGGCAGGGCTTCAGTAGTGCTTCAGGGGGAATGGAATCAGCCCTGGGAGGGCCACACGGAGCATAAGTACCAGTGACGAGCTACTCACGGCACAAGCTCTGGTCCTCATCCTCGCCATGTGGGCATGTGCGGACGCCGTCGCACACGCCGTGGGCAGGGATGCAGCTCCTCCCGTCATGGCACAAGAAGCCTGTGCTGTTGGCTGGTGTCACGCAGAGCTGGGCCCCTGCATGGGCGGAGGAGGCACCTGAGGACCACCTGGACGGGTTCTCCCACCTGAGGCCTGCCCTGAACTGGGGTAGTAGGGAGGCTCTGGGCTCAGTGGCAGCCTCTGCCATTTGCAGCTGTATGGCCTTGGGCAGGCGATATAACCTCTCTGAGCCTCAGGTTCTTTGTCTGCAATGTGGGGATTGTAGTGAACCCCTGGGATGGGGACTGCTGAGGAAGAGGGGTTCGGTGAGCGCTTCCCTATGGATAGGTGGTGAATTCAATGTGCAGAGCAGGAAGCTGAGGGAAATAGTCTAGGCAATAATGTGGCTTGAAGTGGACCTCTGGCCACAGGCAAGCTGTTGGATCAATGAGTCTGGGCCATCTCAGAGATCACATGTTATAATCTTGTCCATCTGGGCACATCTGTGTCTGTGTGTGTGAGCATGTACATGTATGTGTGTATGTGTGTCATGGGGCTTGAACTCAAGGCTTGGACACTGTCCCTACGCTCTTTTGCTCAAGGCTAGCATTCTACCATTGAGCCACAGCACCACTTCTGGTTTTCTGGGGGTTCATTGGAGGTAAGAGTCTCATGTACGGTCTCAGTCCTATCCGGACTGGCTTTGAATGGAGATTCTCAGATCTCAATCTCCTGAATAGCTAGGATTATAGGCATGAGCCACCAGCGCCTGGCTGGGCATATATCTTCTACATTCTTATTCTACCATTCCCCCAAACACCTCTGCCAGAGGTGCAGAAGTCATTATCAGTTCTCCACTGAGCAGTGGGGGGGAGGGAAGGGAAATACCGCCTTAGGGCTGCCTCAAAGAATGAGAGGGAAACTGGGCAGATGAGCCAGCCTGGGGCTGGGAGATGGTTTTCCTGGGAAGGCCCCAGAGGTGACATCAGAGCAGGCTTAGTCTCAATAGCTCATGTCACAGAGGTACAAACAAAGGCTCAGGCATTTGTCTAGGGTGTGGGCAGGAATCTGTGTGTCTATCCACACTCAATATAAGGCATCACCCAGGTCTCTTTATAGAGCCATGCAGAGTGTGGGCTCCCTGTCTCTGTGCCTCCACCCTCTCCTCAGCAGGTCTGAGTCATCCTCTCTTGCCCACTCTGACCTGATGTGCGGGATGGGAGTCCAAGGATGATGACCAGGACGAGAAGGGCTGCAAGTGTTGCCAGCAGAAGCAGCAGGAAGGCAGAGAGGCAGGCCTCACGGCCAGAGCAGCAGAGGAGCCTGTAGCCTGAGGACAGGAGGAAACACAAATGGGGGTGCAGGGATGGCCAGGCTGGTCCAGGATTTCCTTCCCTGCTATCTGCATACAGCCCATCCCCCTCCAGGGATGGCCCTGGAAAGGGCTCCTAGGCCTTCTTCATAAGCCAGGCACTGGTGGCCCACACCAGTAATTGCAACTACTCAGGAGGCTGAGACAGGAGTTCCCTAGTTCAAAGCCAGCCCTGACAAGAAAGTCTGAGGGACTCTTGTCTCCAATTAATCACCCCAAATCTGGAGGTGGGGCTGTGGCTCAAGTGGTAGAGCATCATCCTTGGGTGAAAAAGCTAAGGAATAGTGCCCAGACCCTGAGTTCAAGCCCCAGGATTGGCCCATGAAAGAGAGAGGGGGGGTGAGGGGAGAGGGAAAGGGAGAGAGAGAGAGAGAGAAGGAGAGAGAGAGAGAGAGAGAGTTAGAAAGGTCATATCGCAGCACTGGAGCTCTGGTGATTTCCAAAGGTAGGGGAGATAAGAGGGGAGAAGGTGCAGACATTCCCCAGAAGCGGATGAAGAGGGCACTGTGTGGGGGGTGGAGACAGTAGGGGCTGGCAGGCCACAGGAGGCTCAGTGTAAATCTGAAACCAGGAATCCTTCCAACTCTAGTTGTTAGCAAACTCAGGTAACCAGGGGGACAAGGTAAAGCAGGCTGTGACAGGTGTCCTGGCCAGCCAAGTGGCTGCTCTTCAAATATTTGTGCAGCACAAGCCAGGCACAAAGTGGGGTCACTTGGAGGAGAAGCTGCAGAGCTTGAGGTTGTCGCCCAGGTGAAGATGCATACCAAAACGCTTGAGGTGCAGTCCTTTCCCTGGCAGATGAAGAAAAGAGGAAGTTCTTGGTTCTACTACCACCCCTTCTACCAGCCAGGTCTTGGAAATAAACTACCACCAATGTGGCACTAAGAAGGCTCTGGGATTTTGCAGCCAGAAGGACCTCAGCTGGAATGTACACCCAGCCTCTCCCACTTCTCAGTCTTGCTAATGTCCTCCCAGTGCCTAAGAGCTGTCCGGAGGATGAACTCTGGGCCTGGGCACTGTCCCTCAGCTCTTCAGCTCAAGGCTAGCGCTCTACCACTTGAGCCACTGTCCCTCAGCTCTTCAGCTCAAGGCTAGCGCTCTACCACTTGAGCCACAGTGCCACTTCCAGCTTTTTCTGCTTATGTGGTGCTGAGGAATCGAACCCAGGGCCTCATGCATGCAAGGCAAGCACTCTACCACTGAGCCACCTTCCCAGCCCCTGGGCAGGCTCTTTAGAGCTTTCATTGTCCTGTCCCTCTCAGGTCTGCTTCCTCACCTACCAAACATGGGCCAAGATAGGGTGAATAGAAGATGCTCTTCCTCCTCTCCCTCCTTCTCACCCATTTCCTTCATTCCATGAAGGTGAAGAAAAATGGTCAGAGTTGCACAGGGAGCCAGTAACACATGTAAATACTAAGTGTTGGATTCACTTTATCCCTCTGAAGGTAAAGCAAATCGTCTAGGTCATTCTCGGAATCAGGAATTTAGCTCTAAGGTCCCTTTTTCTTCAGGTTATAGGTGTGAACTGTATACAGTGCAGTACCTGGTAGGTACACAGCATGCAGTAGGAGCTCAATAAATGCTCTTGCATGGAAAGAATAAGCAATCCTATTAAGCAAGTGACCTCAGCACAGCAGGAAGCTAGAAAGCTGACACCATTAACAGAGAAGAGGGAAGCAAGAGCCCTGGACCCTCTTGGTGCACTTGTAGCCAACTATGGGCTTAAGGAAGCACCTACTGGATGCACAGCATCTAGCCCAGCCCTCCATTCTTACCTTCCCCTCGAGGGCCAGCTTTTGTTCTGGCAGCAGCATTGTCCTCTGCGTCTCCCTGCCCAAGACAGCAGAGCCAAGGTGGGCTTGGGAGAGACCAGGCCAAGCCAGGGAGTAGAGCTAGGGGAGGGGCTGTAGACTTCAGGGTATTCACAATGGGTCTCTGAGAGCACTGAGTTTACTGGTCCCTCACATCCCAGCATGCCAAGCACCCCACATTCATTTTGCCTGCCTCACATCCCTACACTTTGCCTGGGAAGTGAGTGGCTTCTGTGCTGTGCTTCTTTCTGCTGTCCACTTGGCACCTGACGGTCCTTCAGGCCAGTCTAAGCAGCTCCTTCTCACTCTCCTGGTTGCCTCTTCCCTCCCAGCATCCCAGGGTGCAAGTAGGACTGAATGCAGGTTTGTCTCCCCAGGACAGCTCCTACCTGAGGGAAGATCTTGTTCATGGCTCTGGCTCCTATCTCCCAGAACCAATGGAGTGCACAGAACTTAAGGCAGGTTTTCCTGCCTGTCACCAGGGACAACTGGGGGAGGGAGGGTGAGACAGAAGGCTTCACCCCAGGCCACACCTTCCCCTGTGGGCAGTCTCCTTCTGGGCTACTTTCCTGGCATGAAGAGGGCAGGGGAATCCTGCTCAGAGCAGGCCTTCTCCAATGCAGCACGCTGGGAGCCCTCATCCCCATTCTATAGAGGAAGAGTCACACAGTAGGGGGGTGAGGACTTAGCATATGTTTTCTCCTCCACATCTATGCTGAAGCTGCAGGACCTAAAAGCTCCACTCATAGGGCTGCAGATACGAATACCAACAGCCACCTTTCTCTCTTATTTTTTTTCTTTTGTTTTGTGCCAGTTCTGGGACTTAAACTCAGGGTTTGGACACTGTCCTTGAGTCTCTCTGTGCTCAAGGCTAGTACTCTACCACTCAAGCCACAGTGCCACTTCTGGCTTTTTTTTTGGTCGTGGAGCTTGAACTCTGGGCTTGGGTGCTGTCCCTCAGCTCTTCAGCTCTAAGCTAGCACTCTGCCACTTGAGCCAAAGTGCCACTTCCAGCTTTTTCTGCTTATGTGGTGCTGAGGAATCGAACCCAGGGCCTCATGTATGCAAGGCAAGCACTCTACCACTGAGCCACCATGTACGCAAGGCAAGTACTCTACCACTGAGCCACCTTCCCAGCCCCACTTCCGGCTTTTCTGTGTATGTGGTACTGAGGATTTGAACCCTGGGCTTCATGCATGCTAGGGAAGCACTCTACCATTGAGCCATATTCCAAGCCCCCCTTTCCATGGCCAGAAATCAGGTTCACTTTGTCACCCATGTCCTTCTATTTAGTTACATAATCTAGATTGAAAGATGCCTTTTTGGTAAAGCTAAAGCAAATACAATCTTGAACTCATCTTTAAGAACATGGTAAAAATTTTGGCGGGGGGTGGGTGTTGTGGAGGTGGGAGGGAAGGGATGGTAGGGGAAAAACAAAGGAGGAAGCAACAATGCTTTATAGGAAATGTACTCATTACCTTGCTCATGTAACTGTAAGCATACCTCAACTCTTGCACCCACTCAGAGAGTGCCATTTTTTCCTGGCAGCAGAAGTGCACTAGAAATGGAAGGGCTGAATTCAAGGGCCTGTACCCAGAGGACAAGGCCTGCACCTCAGGGGCTCCAGGTAGGCAAGCCCCTGCAAACTTCTCTGATGCCAGTAGGCTTTTCTAGCCTGTGGTCAACTGCTTCTTTTGCATGGGGAAATAAGATGCCAAACCAGGAGCAGCCTGCAGGGGGCAGCAAGTGATGTTGGGAAGAGCTGAGTCCTGGGCTAGGCATGGAGAACAGAGTCCTCATTAGAGCCCTGCTTGACTCTGGCTTGAGGAAGTCACTTGTGTTTACATCCATAAAACAAAGGGATAGACTAACAAAAGAAATGTTTTAGAGTTCCTCAGAATCAGACCTTAAGAATGCAAGGAGGTTAATCTGAATGTGGTATTGCACATCTGTAATCCCAGCTACTGCAGCTAAGAGATCCATGGTCCAAGGTCGGCCAGAGGATAAATGGAGATCTGATCTGAAAAACAAACTTGAGAGAAAAAAACCACCAGAAAACTGGAAGTGGAGCTGTGGCTCAAGTGCTGCCTAGCAAGAACAAGGACCTAACTTCAACCCTAATATCTCCTACCCTAGGTATCCACTTAAAGCTGAGGGCACAGACACTGTCTGGGAACTACTATGGAGCCTTCCTCCCTGGTACCACACACTGGCTTACAGTAGGCACAGAAGCCCAGGATGGCAGGTGAGAGCTGGCCTGCTGGAACTTGTAATGAAAAGGGCTGAGGAGTCTAACATAGTCAGAAGACACTAATCTTCGTTATGTCAACTGCAATCAACTGGTAGAGGCTATGTGAAGTATGGATTAAAAAACAAAACAACCTTGCCAGTCCATGAGACATTTTTTTTTTTTTTGGTCAGTTGTGGGGCTTGAACTCTGGGCCTGGGCACTGTCCCTCAGCTCTTCAGCTCAAGCTAGCACTCTACCACTTGGGCAACAGCACCATTTCCAGTTTTCTGGTGGTTAGATGGAGATAAGAGTCTCATGGACCTTCTTACCCAGGCTGGCTTTGAACCGTGATCCTCAGATCTCAGCCTTCTGAGTAGCTAGGATTACAGACATGAGCCACAGGTGCTTGACCTGTGAGACTCTTATGTATGATTAACCACCAGAAAACTAGAAGTGTTGCTGTGGCTCAAGAGGTAGAGTGCTTGCCTTGAGCTCAACAGCTCAGGGATAACGCCCAGGCCCAGAGTTCAAGGCCCATGACGGACAAAACAAAACAGAACAAAACTAAACAAACAACAAAAAACCCCAACAAAGCTAAAAGGGGAAGGCCACATGTATGAAAAACAATTCACCAGGAAGGAAATGCACACACCCAGTGTTATTTTTTAAATGGCTATAAAGGTAATGTACAGAAGGGTTACAGTTACGTAAGTACTGGGAAAGTACATTTCTTTTTGGTCAATGTCACCCCTTCCTTTTCTCTCTCCCAGTTTCTCCCTCCCATCCCCACCCATAAGTCGCATAGTTCATTTTCAATATGGTGTCTAGTGAGTACCACTGCTGCATTTGTTTACTCTTTGTCCCTCCATTTCTGTGCCTCCCAAAGACATATCAACAAACATAGTTGGGGCATACAAGGTGGCCTTTGCTCACAGCTGGGGCCCAGAGGCATTGGTGGGTACAGTTTCTTCCCTGGTGGTCCAGACATGGTTGGGTGCCTTCCTCCTGGTAGCTGCAGAAGGTGGGCCACTCCCTGGAAATAGGGAGTGAGCAGGTGAGGGGGAAGGGACATGCCTTCCTTACCTCAGGGACTGCAGCTGTTCCAACATCTTTGTTGGGCTGGTCCCACAGAATAACTCATTCACGGCTGTATAAACCTTATACTTGAACATCAGGCCCAGTTTATAGACTGGGATATACTTCCTCAAGCTCTTTACAAGGTTGTCCTTGGCCTCTAGATAGGCCTGCTGATACTGACCTATTTCTGTGTCAACAAGGATATAGTCGTTGCTGATTGCCCTTGCTGATATAGTTAAGGCCAGCATAGAATCAGTAGATGACCTTGAAGCCAAAAACAATGCTAATCAGGACCTCTATACCCATGGCCCATATCAGCTACATCATTCTGGCTCTACCTATGGATTTCTACAGGCTGGATTTGAATAATTATGTGGTTATACATCTCTCAGTGTATCGCTTGTCATGTGTGCTGGCTCCCTCTATCTTTCTAAATCTCTTTCCTGTCCAGATCAGATAAAAATCTCACTCCACAAAACCTTCTGATTCTCCCTTCTCTCCCAGGTTCTCTCTTTCCTTGCATTTCTTAGGCTATGTCTTCATCTTAGCCAAGATGTAGTCAGGAGACACTCAGTGCCAAGTTAGTATCTATTCAAGGTGGCAGGTCAGTCTGTCTAAGCCTCAGTTTCCTTATCTGAAGAACAGGGATAAGTAAGAATACTAAACTCAGAGGTATAATGGGGATGGAGTGAGTACATCCTTTGAAGATAGGATTTTTTTTTCTGGATGCTTTGCTTTCTTTCTCGTTCTAGAGATTCTTGACGGCTGAGGCTACTTTAGTCTGGCTCCCAGCATTGAGCAATGCTGTGGGCACTGAAGATAGCTGGGCTGATAAGGGAGCTGAGAGGGCATCCAGTCTGCTTAGAGGGAGGCCCAGCCTGTCACAGCCATTATCACTCTTCCTTGTAGCCTTATACAACTGAGAATTCCAGCTGACTATCTCCACTCTGTGAGACTACTTCCTCAATTGTGAAACAGAGATGACAACCCCATCCTGTTCTCCTAGAGGAAGAGAAATTAGGATTCATTCAGTAAACGGCTTCGCAGACATCATGGGGAGATACACAAACCAACCCCACAGTGAATTATCTAAGTTTACAAGATTGCATTATACCACTGTTTAATGTAGATGGTCCACATCTTATTAAAGCTCACACACTTAAGCATCATGAAATTAATAGATTTTGGAGTACCACAACAATGGCAAGATAGTATACCTAAGGTACAATATCAGGAGCTTGTCTTGAAGCCTTTCTTTTCCAATCCATTGCTGATTTCTTTCCACTCAAGCCATCAATTATTGCCGTTCTAACACTTCAAAAACAATTCAAGGGCTGGGAAGGTGGCTCAGTGGTAGAGCGCTTGCCTTGCATGCATGAGGCCCGGGGTTCGATTCTTCAGCACCACATGAGCAGGAAAAAAAAAGCTGGAAGTGGCGCTGTGGCTCAAGTGGTAGAGCGCTAGCCTTGAGGTGAAGAGCTGAGGGACTGCGCCCAGGCCCAGAGTTCAGGCCCCACAACCGGATCCAAAAAACAACAACAAAAAAATTCAAATATAAAAAAGCACGCAAGAAGCAATATAAGAAGCAACAAATAACTTAGAACTGAGCTGGCAAATGAAAATAGTTTGCTCTTTAGATTATGAAGTAAAATCAGGCCAGGGTTTTGGTGAATCTGGATGGGGAAAATAATTTTTAGCAGCTTCTAGCTGAAATGTACCCTTTAACAATCCAGTGTTATTAGTAGTGCCTGTGATGTCATTACCCATAGAAAGTCAGATATTTAGATGTAGATGTATTCCATTGAACTTATTTCAAAATACTATTTTGAAATCACAGATTTTTAGAACTACCACTAAATCTTGTGTTAATAAGAAGATAATACATTATTGTACTACTTTTTGGAAAATATTACAACCCTTCATATTTAGTGTTCATGCATTAGAAAGCCATTATTCTGAGAAGGTATTCACAGATCACTTGATTGCCAGAAAGGCCTGTGACAACAGAACAGGTTGAGACTCTCTGCTGTAAACAAGTAAGTCATGAACATCCCAGGAAGACAGTGCTTGAAAGTGAAATATTTGACTTTAAACAATTATAAACTTGGACTGGGAAGGTGGCTCAGTGGTAGAGTGTTTGCCTAGCATGCATGAGGCCCTGGGTTCGATTCCTCAGCACCACATAAACAGAAAAAGCCAGGAGTGGCACTGTGGCTCAAGCGGTAGAGTGCTAGCTTTGAGCTGAAGAGCTGAAGGACAGAGCCCAGTCCCAGAGTTCAGGTACCATGACCAGCAAAAAACAAAACAAAACAACAATTATAAACTTTAGAAAAGGTGCTTCAGAATTTCATCACTGCAAGGAACCAGAAAATCCACAGTAACTGTCCAATCTAGTTTCCTGCAGACTACATTTCCCTCTATCTCTGTCTTTATTGCTGTCTAAGATCTCCCCACCCCAGAATCTAGTTGAGAACAAGTAGTCAAGGAGAGATTATGAAAGAACCTCCAGCTGACCATACAAA
>NW_012267277.1:8905657-8921673 GCF_000151885.1 Dipodomys ordii | reverse complement strand
ACTTTCCACATGGTAACTTCAATTATTTTAAAACACTGTTAACTCTGTTGCTTAACACATTGCAGCTCTCCTCCATGCTCAGGATCAAGTCTAGGTTTAACAACATTCCTTATTATCTGGCCTCTCTAGCTCATTGTTGCTGTTTTTCTAAGTTGGGTCTGGGCCTACTGCACAACTTGCAATTCCCTGCCTGCACTGCCTAGAAAGCCACTCCTTAATATTTTGTTTGGTTTTCCCTTTCCTCCAGGTTGAAGCTTGGCTATCAGTTCCCTGCAGAAATTAGGGGTCTGCCCATGTGCTCCATAGTATTCCATGCTGGTGATATATGACTTGAATATGAAGTACTGTCCTCATCAAGGTGTGTATTAAAGGCTTGCTCCCAAGCGTGTGGCACTACTGAGAGGTGGCTAGATCCTGAGGGTGCTAATAGCTAAACAAGTTATTTATTAGAAGTTGGTCCCAGTCAAAAAAAGCAAGCCTCTAGCTGTGCTCTGGAGAGGCATCAGTTGTTTCTTGAGAGGAGCAGCTCCCGTGTTGTACCTTACCTCAGGCCCAGAACAATGGAGACAGCGAGGATGGCTTGAACCCCCAAATCATAATAATCCTTTCTCCCTCAAGTTGATTTTCTATTTTGTCACAGCACCAAAAAGTACACATTGGGTCCTAGTACTTGTACTAACAGTGTTTCCCTCAGATTTCTCAGGGGCTTGTGGTTGCTAGGCAGGTGCTCTGCCACTTGAGCCATACCACCAGCCCTTTTTGCTTTTATTTTTCAAATAAAGTCTTATTTGCCTAGGCTAGCCTGGACCTTGATGCTTCTATTCATGCTTCTGCTATAGCTTTAAAGACATGTACCACTGCACCCAGCTTTTTCTGTTGAGTTAGGGTCTTATTAACGTTTCCATTGGACTTGCCTTCAACCACAATTCTCCCAATCTCAACCTCCCTAGTTACCAGGATTCTGTGTGAACCACTTTATCCAGCCTAGTTTGACCTTCTTATCTAAATATTTCTTGGTATTGCTTTTAGAAGGGAAGCATTTCTTCCCAGTGGGCTAACTCCTAAGCTTGTAGAATTGTGTACTTTTCTCAGCCTTCTTCACTGAGTATTTCAGTTAAACGTGTCTGATTAAGAAGTGTCAGCATACACTAGGGATGTGATGTGAGACAATGTCTTTTAAGGCAACTCATAGTCATGTTTTGCCTGCTTGGCAATGACTGCTTAGTAATTACTCCTTTCCCCATCTGTATGTGTTCACCACTTTCTGACCCTCCATCTTCCAAATCCAGACAAACTATTTTAGAAATGAAAACCTATATTTTTGTGTGAAGAGTCTTACTTGCTTAGCTGTTAATTTTATTTTCTTTGGACTCAGGAAAATCTGAAGACTAGGCCATTGGGCGAGTATGACTCACTAGTAGAACAGCACTACTGCATCTGCCAGCTATCCTCTGTGATTAAAACAACTGTTGGTTTGCAAAGGTATTTAGTACAATGCTGGAGCACGTTAAGACTCTGGTATATTGTTACCTGACATCACTCTAGTTTTTAAATCTGTATTCTTGTTGGCGAAAGAATGGTTGTAATATTAGTTTTTGTCAAATGTAGAGGAAAAGCAGTTCTCTGGGAACTCCTCCAACCTGTGTTATTTTACAAAGTAATAGCAAATGCATTGCTGAGAGGGTCACTGTGCTTCAGTCCTGATAGAGAGGAGTAAACACAACACTACATAATTCTTTTCTAGGCTGGGAAGTAATGGGTGGGAAGACCAGGGAAATCAGATACTCAAATTTCAGCACATAATTATTCAAATAAAATTTTAATGATTTCAGTTCAATACAACTGAAAATGTAGTGTCATTAAATGCCATTTTCTGCTAAATTTCAAATTACAGCTTTGTGGGCCATTGCTGAGCAAAAGCGTCATATCCTACTAAGTATTCAGCTTATTAACTAAGATAACTGACAGTATCATGACAGGAGGTGGGGAAGAACTACAATCAGCTCATAGAAATTGACTAACAGAGAAAAAAACAAACAACAAAACCAACACAACTTACAAAGTAGCTACAGATATTAGTAAAATAAAAATACAACCCCAAATGTCCATGTCTTAAGTTACTAGGGGGAAAAAACCTATAGGTAAAGTTATAGCAAATACAGTCCTCACACATTTGGGTGAGTTTATTTGCACTTCATATTGACTTAAGGCCTAAATCCAATGAAACCATTTTAAAAGCTCTATGAGGAATGGAAATTTCAGTGTCCCTGACACTTTTCTTTTTAAGAAGAGCTCTTAAATTTCTGAATGGGCAAGATTTACTTTAGTAGGCAGAGGCCCTGCTTCTTCATGATCTTCAGCTTTAGATCTAACAACCACAAGAGAAGAAGCTGGATATTTGCTTAGCTTTTGTTCATTCACAAATTCCAAGTCACCATAGATACTCAGCTTCTGCAACAAAAAACAAAACAAAAAATTATTTCCAAATAGCAATTTAATCAATCGATATTTAGTTAAAAAAATTCTATAAATACTTTTGAAAAGGAAAGGAAGTATTTAGCAGGGTTCTGGTGGCTCATAACTGAAATCCTAGGTACTCAGAAGGCTGAGCTCTGAGGATCGTAGTTTAAAGTTAGCCTGGGCAGGAAAGTCCATGAGACTCATGTACAATTAATCAACAAAAAACTATAAGTAGAGCTGTGGCTCAAGTGGTAGTGTTCTAGCCTTGAGTGAAAAGCTAATGGATGGCAACTAGGACCTGAGTTCAAAAAATCCAAAAAGTATTATTCAAAAAATCCAAAGTATTAGAGATGCTATGATTCAGGTTCTTTGAGTAAAAAAGCTAAGGAACAGCAACTAGGTCTTGAGTTCAAACCCCAGTACCAGCACAAAAACCAATAATAAAAATCCAAAGTATTAGAGATGATGTGATTCACGTTCCAGCAGATGTGTAAAGACTTCCCATGTGACCTAAGGCACAGCAAACTAGTACCAAGTGGAGTTAAGTTTATATAAAGTTAAGAGTACTCATATTAACAGCTCTGACTCTGAAGGCTAAAACGACCAGGTTCTTTAAGATCTTCTAAAGATCTTTAAGATCTTTAAGATCATTCTGAGTAGCAACAGGATTTGGTACAAATGTTAATTAAAAAAGAGAAAATAAGGGCTGGGAAGATGGCTCAGTGGTAGAGCGCTTGTCTTGCATGCAGGAGGCCCTGGGTTCCATTCCTCAGCACCACATAAGCAAAAAAGAAAAAAACCGGAAGTGGCGCTGTGGCTCAAGTGGTAGAGTGCTAGCCTTGAGCTGAAGAGCTGAGGGACAGCGCCCAGGCCCAGAGTTCAGGCCCCACGACCGGACTCTCCCCCCCTGCCCCCCCCAAAAGAAATGGGAACAAAGCATCAAAATTTTATGAAACTAAACTGACACTAATTCAGCTCACTGGTAGTGGTTTAGAGCCAGTTGGGGCAGACAAATCCAAGAGACTCTTATCTATAATTAATCTGCAAAAAGACAAGAGGTATGGCATAAGTGGTAAGGAAAAGCTGAGTAAGAGCTTGAGACTCTGAGTTCAAGCCCCAGTACTGGCACCAAAAAAGAAAGAGAGGAAAGAAGAAGAATGGAGAAAGAGAAGAGAAGCTAGGAGAGAAGAGAAAAAGATACTAATTGAGGATAACCAAGTAAATGATAGCCTTTGTTTCTTCTAAAATAAAAACTGATTATTAATATGTATTGCAAACTGCTCATACTGGAAATAAACAGCACACTAACTATGGATGGTAGAATGAGTGATTTTCCTGCCTTACAGGTGCATAAGTGCGTAACACTTTTATAGAAAAACATACTTAAACAAAATTATTACCTTGCCAAAGTATAGTTTCACATGTAAAAGTCAAGTCTAAAAGTAATACATCCAAATGGCTCTTTTAAATAAACAACAACCAAAAACTACCCCAAATGGTTCTTTAATGCACATTTTCTCAGAAAATGTATTTCCTTAGAAGAGAACAGGTTCTCTTAGAATGCAGTCATCATTTTAACTGCCAAGGATAGGAAGAAGAGACCATAGTGAAGGGGAGAGCGCCTTCATGGCTGATTATCCAGAGGCAATGCAATGGCAGCCAACAAGGCCACAAGTGTGTCTCTGATGCTATACGGTTTATGGTGACAGAGGCACACATCTAGGAATGATGTGATATACTCCCCAAGAACTGAGGGGTGAAATTTTCTCACAAAATTAAAAAGATATATGCTCCCAATAAAACTTAACCCAACAGAGACATCAACTCTAAGAAAAAGAGCAAAAGTCACCTAAAGGGAAGAAAGATCCTCATGTCTAGCATATCTAACCAAAAGTATGAGAGGCACTAAAGGGCGAAAACACCTCCAGAAGAGGAGTTACCTTTGTAAGTAAAGGGAAAAATAAGCCGGGCGCCGGTGGCTCACACCTGTAATCCTAGCTACTCAGGAGGCTGAGATCTGAGGATTGCGGTTCAAAGCCAGCCCAGGCAGGAAAGTCCATGAGACTCTTATCTCCAATAAACCACTAGAAAACCGGAAGTGGCACTGTGGCTCATGTGGTAGAACACTCCCTTGAGCTGAAGAGCGCAGGGATAGCGCCCAAGCCCAGAGTTCAAGTCCCACGACCAGCCGCCCCCCCCCCCCAAAAAAAAAAAGGAAAGGAAAAAATAGAGCTGCATGAATTGCCTGGCTGAGAACCATTAGATAAAAGTTTTGGGCATTGTGGGGCTTACCACATCATGAATCAGGTGGTCGCAGTGGTTTCTATCTTTGACACACAGGACAGCAGCTCTTGATAAGAGTCATATAACCATCTCCCCTTCTTAGGATTCTAGGCTAACCAAAGGAAGTTAGCTAAGAGCAACAGCTCTGGAGTCATACTACTAGAGTTCATGTCCGGGTTCTAACACTTCCTGATATTTAACACTGGGGAAATTACAAACTCTCTCCTGAAGTTTCTTCATCTGAAAAATGGGGATGACAACAGCAGTCACCTTACACATGAAACACTCAGAACAGAACCCATTAGAAAGCACTGAACACTAGTCAGAAACCAGGCTATGGGGATTCATCAGGGTAAATTCTACCTGAAGCTGGTTTTAGTCTTTCTAGGCAATAGCTAGACCAATGGATATATATGTATCTTCCTTTAACAAGAGGCTTCCCAGAAATAAGATATAGAGAAAGGAACCAACTATCCCTGGGTATTTATTTATTTATTTAAATTTATTTTTGGGTCCAGTCGTGGGCCCTGAACTCTGGGCCTGGGCACTGTCCCTCAACTCTTCAGCTCAAGGCTATTGCTCAACCACTTGAGCCATGGCACCACTTCCAGTTTTTTTCTTTTTGCTTATGTGGTGCTGAGGAATTGAACCCAGAGCCTCATGCATGCAAGGCAAGCACTCTACCACTGAGCCACCTTCCCAGCCCTCCCAGGGTATTTATTATCATAAGTTTGCTGCTTGGTCACCATGAGGATTTAGACTGCATGAGGCAGTTCATGGGAAAAAAAAAAACAGAAAAGACAATTCTATGCAAGATGTGCAATTTCAGCTTTACTAGGGAAAATAAATTTCTTAAGATAAAGAAACCAGAAGTATAGCTTGGTGGTAGAGCACTTGCTTAGCATGTACAAGGCCCTGGGTTCCATTATCCAGCATAGTAAAATTAATAAGTAAATAATTAAAAAATACATATCAGGGAATATAGCAGGTAATCTAGAAAAAAGGACACTGTCAGTATATTCATATTATAAACAGAAGAGGGCTACAGATATTTAGCAATCATCCCTTATAATGAAACAAAACCCCTTTATCTTAACAATTAAGCTTCTTAGACCATTATATTTTAATTCCCAAATAATTCACACAATGGTCTTCCAACTCTCTGGTAGTTAGCAATCAGAGCAAAATAACTAAGAATCAAAAGTCCCAGTTTTGTGGCTTCTAAAGTAACAATTACTTCTGAACAGTCATGGCAATTGGCTCAAAATTAAGTGGTCTACAAGTGTTCTTTTCTATATACTATCTTAGAAAACTGTATCAACCTTTCTTGTCAGTCTCAGAGTACCAGGGAGACATTACTCAAGCCAGCCAACACATATCACCCAGAACACTGGAACCAGGAATTTGAGCTAGTGATTGCAAATTTACAATTTTCATGTGTGTTAACTTCAAACACATAGGGTAAAGTCCTCAGATCTTCTCTCATTATATTAGTACAGAGGCTGTTTCTTTTTACTAATTAAACAAATAAGGCACTTAAAATGGTTTGTATCATGGCTCATTCTTCAAATGGCCCAAGGGTTAGAATTAAATTTACCTCAGGGGGAACATACTGTTCCACAGCTGTAGCAACAGCTGCACAACAAATCCAGAGCAAAACCATCACTGAGAGGACTAGAGTGGTGGTTAAAATCCACCCAGAGTTTCTAAAAAACAAAACAAATGACAATTAGTCATATTAAAACTCACAATGTAAAAATTAGGAGAGTCTTAATTAGGCAATCAACCTTATGTATTTACTTACCTGAATTGAAATTTGGTGCGCTAACTTTAAAATTATTTAAAAGACATGATTATAGAAGGAAAAATAAGAGCCAGTATGTTAGGGTGATATGACATTTTCTTTCTCTTTTTTTTTTTGTTGGTCATGGGGCTTGAACTCTGGGCCTGAGCGCTGTCCCTCAGCTCTTCAGCTCAAGGCTAGCGCTCTACCACTTGAGCTACAGCACCACTTCTTGATATGACATTTTCTTCTATTCCAAAAGTTTCTGTAGCCTGGCTAAAGAACTTGTATAATAATAATAATCATAATAACAATAAAACCAGTCACATTGCTTCTCTGCTAAGAGTACTTCCTAATTACTAAAAATAAGTATCCTATAAATTTAAGTCATATAAATGTTACAATTATTTTACAAAGTATTATAATTATACTCACTTTAAGAAAACTGTATCCCAAAAAATTAAAGTATACAATACATACATTATGAGATGATTGTTTTATAAAAGGATTCACAACAGATTTCTAGAAGTCAGTTTCTTATAACAGCTCAAACATTTAACTGGCAACAATTTATTTACATTTCAAATGAAAAGAGCACATCTATTAAGAGGCATCTTGTGGCTATTATAATCTGTCTTAATAAAGAGTTATATTTTACTTATGATTAAAACATTTTAAGGTAGAAGGCCAGTTTATGAGAATCAGTGATTGAGGTTTTTTTTTTATAATGGATTTAATAAGATTCAAAACACATTTTTTAATACTAAAGGATCTAATTCTGAAAAACTATATAATTTAAAAGAGTCACTGCTCATCAAACATTGCCTAAAAAAGACCTGTATTACCACCATAAACCATTCACTTGAGGGTTTGTTAACATTGGGGCATGCAAAAGGAAAAGGTACCGCTGGACACTGTTGCCCAGAAAGTGAAATGCAGGGAATTCTGCTATAAAGCTTTAAGTGAAAAAATACTCACTTTCCTTTCCTTTTTAAAATTTTTATTTTGTCAGTCGTAGTGCTTGAACTCTGGGCCTATCCCTCAGCTCTTCAGCTCAAGGCTAGCGTTCTACAACTTTGAGCCACGATTCTACTTCTGGTTTTCTGGTGGTTAATTGGAGATGAGTCTCATGGACTTTTCTGCCCAGGCTGGCTTTGAACCTCGATCTTCAGGTCTCAGCCTCCTGGGTAGCTAGGATTACAGGTGTGAGCCACCGGTGCCCAGCTACTTTCCTTTGTTTTTAAGGAATTTATATCCATGAAAAAGAAAGGTATGTTTGATATTTGGACTGCAACAGCAAAACAGAAAACTGGGGTTCATCTTAGAATCCATCATCTTCCTCACTCCACAGAAAAACAACTCCTAGATCTTATAGATTCTCTACTATCTCCATTATCTCTTGATTTTCTTGTCCATGGCTCTAGTTTAGGCCTTATAATTTCTTGGTTAAAGCTCTCTAGCCCGGTCCTGATTACCCTTCACATAGAGGGTTCTTAACACATTGATTTCTTTGCCACTGTATTTGCAGGAGTTTACCTGGTTTGGTCTAATTTTTGGCTCTTTGGGCTATAGTACAAAATGATACATCTTACACATTCAGCTGAAAGACAGCTTATCTGAAATTCTAAAAAAATTAACGTCGCCAGTTGCCAGTGTCTCATCACTGGTAAACCTAGTTACTCAGGGGACAAAGATCTGAAGATTATGGTTCAAAGCCACCCCTGGCAGGAAAGTCTGTGAGATTCTTTTTTTTGGTTGGTCATGGGGCTTGAACTCAGGGCCTAAGCAATTTTTGCTCAAGGTTAGCACTCTACTATGTTAAGTCACAGTGCTACTTCCAGCTGTGAGATTCATATCTCCAATTAACTTCCAAATGTCAGCCAGCACCCAAGCCCTAAGTTCAAGCTCCAGTGCTAGCACACTTATACCAAAAAAAAAAAAAAAATCTCTTCCTATAACTAGCAAAAAGCTCTATTCATCATTAAAGACTTATTTCTATCACCTCAATATTTTCTTTTTCTTTTTTTCAGTTGGTCGTGGGGTTTGAACTCTAGGTCTGAGTGCTGTCCCTCAGCTCTATTAGCTCAAGGCAAGTGCTCTACCACTTGAGCCACAATGCCACTTCCGGTTTTCTCCTAGTTTATTGGAGATAAGAGTATCACAGACTTTCCTGCTTGGGCTGGCTTTGAATTGCGATCCTCAGATCTCAGCCTCCTGAGTAACTAGGATTACAGGTGTGAGCCACCAACTCCTGGCAATATTTTCTTCTCCTTGAAACCTCTAATGGATTTAGGGATATTCCTATGCTCTGCACATGAAGTATATGGAAAGGTGTGTGCATATGTGGAGCAACTACTAATCATTTTCAGGTCTGTCTAGACTTAAGAACTAAACAGAGGCAGAAAGTAACACCCCTTTCACTTCCTATCATAGCTGGGAAAACAGGCTTACACCACTATGGAGAGGGAGAGAGAGAATAACAAAAAATATTAAGAAAGGGAACCTTAGTTTCTTAGACAAACCATATTCATCTTTTATACATAGAAGAAAGAATACATACAGAGAGAGGCATCTCAAAAAGCCATCACTTTCTCCATCTTCAAGATAGTTTCTGTGTGCCTGGGAACTTCTCAAGTGCAGATCTGCTGAAAAAATAAGGTCCAAGTTTATATCTTATATTCTAAACGCTAGTCTCATAACTACTTCTAGGTAGAAACACTGTACAGACATCTAATTGCTTTCAATGACATATTTTATAATCTGTGAAAATTCATCTGGTACAACAGTGATGAAAAGTTATTTTACCATATTATTGGTTTCCTGTTTAATTTTCAAATTCTTGACATTGATACTTTCTATTTAAAAACATGTGGGCTTGAATAATAGAATTTGGTTTACTCTAATCAAAACTGTCTATATATGTTATGTGCTATTATCCACCCATTCCCATTCACCAATATAATCAGCAGGTTAATTAAATAAGTATTTAAAATAAAAGTTTTAAAAGGTACTCTCTGCCTTAGGTTGATATTTTGTGTTTTTATGGGTTAAAATTCACTTCTACTATGAAAATAAAATAGGAAACATTTTTCAGTAGTTCTACCATTTAATTTATTGGGAAATATCTAAATGTTTGATTGGTTCATACTTAAAACATCCTTTGCTGGGTGCTGGTGGCTCACTCCTGTAATCTTAGATACTCAGGAAGCTGAGATCTGAGGATTGAGGTTTGAATCCAGTCCTGGCAGCAAAGTCCACGAGACTCTCAACTCTAACTAACCACCAAAAAGCTGGAAGTGGCTGGGTGCCTGGAATTCTACTCAGGAGACTGTGACCTGAAAATCATGGTTCAAAGCCAGCCTGGAGAGGAAGTCTATGAGATTCTAATCTCCAATTAACCACAGAAAAAGTTGGAAGTGGTGCTATGGCTCAAGTGGCAGAGTGTTAGCCTTGAGCAAAAGAAGCTTAGAGATAGCACTCAGGCCCAGAGTTCAAGCCCCAAGACTGACAAAAAAAAAAAAGCAGACAGAGCTGTGGCTCAAGTGGTAGAGTGCTAACTTTGTATACAAAGCTCAGGGACAGCACCCAGGTCCTGAGTTCAAGCCCTAGTATAGACACATATGTACGTATACACACACACACACGCACGCACGCACACATGCTCGCAAACACAAATCCTTTGAAACAAGTTAAATATTTTTGAATAGTGCTTTTCAAATGTCTCCATACCAATAGCATCAGCAAAAATGTAGAACTTGTTAGAAATACAAATCCTCAGATCACTTCTCAGATCTAGTAAATCAGAAGATGGGCAACTAATTCTACCAGATTTAATGCTAATTTTTTTTTGGGGGGGGGTCCGGTCATGGGGCCTGAACTCTGGACCTGGATGCTGTCCCTCAGCTCTTCAGCTCAAGGCTAGCACTCTACCACTTGAGCCACAGCACCACTTCTGGCTTTTTTTTTTCCTGCTTATGTGGTGCTGAGGAATCGAACCCAGGGCCTCAGGCATACAAGGCAAGTGCTCTACCACTGAGCCACCTTCCTAGCCCCTTGATGCTAATTTGTTTATTTAAAAAATTCTTTTTTTGCCAGTCCTGGGGTTTGAACTCTGGGCCTGTCCCTGAGCTTCTTTTGCTCAAGGCTAGCACTCTACCACTTCTGGCTTTTTTTGTGTATGTGGTACTGAGGAATTGAACCCAGGGCTTCATGCATGTGAGGCAAGCACTCTACCACTAAGCCATATTCCCAGCCTGATGCTAATTTTTTATACAAGTTATTTAAAATAGAACTTACAGGACATTTTGCTCAGAGATGATTCTCCCAAATTTGTAGCCTCCTGCTCCAACTGTGGTGCATACTGAATTTCTGGCTTTGACTAAAATGGTAATGAAAGTCAATTAAGTCATTTGTACTTAAAGCTTTTTTTGGTAACTAGTTCTATAACACATCATCTCTATAAACATTTAAATTGAGAGAAAGTAACAAAAGTATGGTATAAAACATAAAACACATTAACCACAATATAGTTTTAATTGCACTTTCTGAACATCAGATCCAGTGCCTTTCAGATAAATAGACAGATTTCTGGCATCATCAACTAGTTAGTCAGTTCAACTTCCTGTCTCTTAAAAAAAGAGACAAGAGAGGGAAAAATTACGACAAAACATTGCATTAAACATTATACTTTGAAAAAACGAGCTCTAATTCTAGTTGATCAGGAATAATTCAGCAGATTGCCAAAACTTTTGGCTAAACATCTCTTATCTCTATTCTTTATCTGAAACATCCCATTCTCTAAATAGGAATAATTTGTAATTTACAGATGAACACACCATACTTTACATTTTTTAATAGCTCTGATCCTCTGGAATGAGAGTTACTCCATCTCAGTTATAGTCATATTTCTGAGAGCAACAGAGCTACTCTTACATTTAAGGAGGACTGAATTAGCGTTCTATGCTGAACATCAACTGAAGCTTTAACACAAGAAGGTTTAGGACATAAAATTTGCTCAGAAATTTAAGGAGAGAAAATTACTGTCACTTATTACTAAATCAAGTACAAAAGATCCAGGCCTACGACAGTGCTATAACATAATCACACAGTAGTCATATGAGTAAACCAAAAAATGCTTAAAAAAATTAAAAAATAGCTGGGCACTGGTGGCTTATGCCTGTAAACCTAGGTACTCTGGAGGCTGAGATCTGATGATTGTGGTTCAAAGGCAGCCTGGGCAAGAAAGTCTGTGAGACTCTTATCTCCAATAAACTACCAGAAAAATGGAAGTGGCACTGTGGCTCAAAATGGTAGGGTACTAGCCTTGGGTAAAGAGCTCAGATGGGGCTGGGAAGGTGGCTCAGTGGTAGAGTGCTTGCCTAGCATGCATGAGGCCCTGGGTTCGATTCCTCAGCACCACATAAGCAGAAAATGTTAGAAGTGGCACTGTGGCTCAAGTGGTAGAAGTGGCACTGTGGCTCAAGTGGTAGAGTGCTAGCCTTCAGCTGAAGAGCTCAGGGACAGTGCCAAGCGCAGAGTCCAGGCCCTACAACCCACAAAAAAAAAAAAAAAAAAAGTACTCAGAGCCCAGACTCTGAGTTCAAGCCCTATCACTGACCTAAAAAAATAAAATAATTAAAAGATGTACCTTATTAGCAAAAATAATTAAAATATTTTTTTTGGGTCTGGTCGTGGGGCCTGAACTCTGGGCCTGGGCGCTGTCCCTCAGCTCTTCAGCTCAAGGCTAGCGCTCTACCACTTGAGCCACAGTGCCACTTTCGGGTTTTTTCTTTTTGCTTATGTGGTGCTGAAGAATTGAACCCAGGGCCTCAGGCATGCAAGGCAAGCGCTCTATCACTGAATCACCTTCCCAGCCCCATATATTTTTTAACAATATAATTTGTTGAATGGTATATTTGAGAAATTTACTGCATTAAAAGAAAATTACAAGCTGAGTGCGGGTGGCTCATGGCTACTCCTAGCTACTCAGTATGAGGATATGGCTCAAAGCCAGCTCAGGCAGAAATGTCTATGAGACTCTTATCTGCAATTAGCCACCAGGACAATAGAAGTAGAGCTATGGTTCAAAGTCGTGGAATGCTATCCTTGAACATAAAAGCTCAAGGACAGTGCACAGGCACTGAGTTCAAGCCCCACTACAGACAAAAAAAAAAAAAACCAGAAAAGGAAACTACATAGTAGGGAGATGTGTGTAGATTAAAGAACCTGACATTGGGACTGGGAAGATGGCTCAGTGGTAGAGTACTTGCCTTGCATGCATGAGGCCCTGGGTTCGATTCCCCAGCACCACATAAGCAAAAAAAAGAAAAAAAAGCCAGAAGTGGTGCTGTGGCTCAAGTGGTAGAGCACTAGCCTTGAGCTGAAGAGGGACAGCGCCCAGGCCCAGAGTTCAGGCCCCACGACCAGACCCCCCTCCCCCACCCCAAAAAAGAACCTGACATTATCAAATTTCGGTTTCCAAGGGAGTCTCAGAACCATCTCCAATACTTGGGACAAATGTACATACAAAATGTCTACTATAACAGAAACTTCTAAGAATAGTAGCTATTATCATATCACATGGTACATGGTAAGATAGGAAAAAAGTAACCTTTCTAAATATTATGTCACAAGTATCTACATATTATATACCACTACTTAAGTTCAAAGTATGTAAATATATTATCTCCTTTTAATTTTATTTACTTAGCCACTAGGAAATTTAGAAAATTCAAGAGTTCTGATTACAAGGGAAAGAGGAAAGGGCAATTACAGAGTTCTCATGCCCAATGTTTCATCAAGGCCAAATAAGTAATTTTTATTTGGTAAGTATTTTTAAGTGACCAAGTACATAGTTTTATGCCAAGACACATAATCATATACATTCACTGTTGCTGGTACTTAGATGAATCTGAGGCACAATAGTTACCTGGAATATTACTATCTTCCCATCATCAGCTTGAAGATAAAAGGTCCATGAAGAGGTTATGAAGCTCTGTGCAGAGTCCATCATGTCACTCCAGAATGACCTCACCAGAGTTAGAGGGAAGAGGAGGTGCATTTTTGGCATCAAGGACATTAGCTAAATAAACAAAAAAATTTAAATGTGAAATGCATTTATTATGTATTATAAAGAACATACACATATAATCAATATAATCATAAAAATAATTAAATGAATTTACCACAATCATTAGCATTAAACTGCTATTTATGCACATTAACTAGAGTAAAACTTAAAATCCCAGGCTGCTTTTACTCGCCACCAAACATATTAACACACTACCTCTCACTTCTATTAGAATAGTCAGTTTTTGAGTCAGGTCCAAATATACAGAAAATCAAAATCTGATGAAATGTCAAGCAAGGCAATTAGAAGTTAGGGCAGAAAAAAAGGACTCTATCAGTTTCTCTTAACTTCAGTTTTTTTTTGTGTGTGTGTTTTTTTCTTTTTGGTGGTCGTGGGTTTTGAAATGTGGGCATGGGCACTGTCCCTGAATTCTTCAACTCAAGGCAAGTGCTCTACTACTTGAGTCACAGTGCCACTTCTGGTTTTCTGGTGGTTAAGAGTCTGACAGACTTTCCTGCCCAGGCTGGCTTTCAACCTCAACTCTCAGATCTTAGCCTCCTGAGTAGGTAGGATTACAGGTGTGAGCCACCGGAGCCCAGCTACAAACATAATTTCACTTGATGAAAATTAAATACAGGACTGAGGATAAGGCTCAAGTGGTAGAGCAAGGCCAAGTTTAATCCCGAGTCCTTCAAAACAAAATGAATCTTAAATGAATAAAGAAATGAATCACTATTAAAGTAGGACAAAGCAGGTAAAAAACACTTTGAAATAATGCAAGTCAATACCATCTAAACAGGCATTTATTTTTTTCTTTTTAAGAAAGATCTTGCAGGGCTGGATGTGGCTTAGTGGTAGAGTCTTGCCTATCATGCATGAAATCCTGGGTTTGATTGCTCAGTACCACATAAACAGCAAAAGTCAGAAGTGGTGCTGCAGCTCACGTGGTAGAGTACTAGCCTTGAGCAAAAGCAGCTCAGGGACAGTGCCCAGGCCCAAGTTTAAGCCCCAGGATTGGCAGTAAATAAATAAATAAATGAATAAATAAATAAATATCTTGCTATGTATCCCAGATTGGCCTGGAACTCATGGTCTTCCTGACTCAAACTCTCCAGCACTAGACTTAAAGGTATGGGCCAGAATGCTTAGCTGACAGACTTTTTCTCTACTAAGGGGAAATAAAGAAATGTCACATCTTTACTCTTTGTCTAAGATCCTCATTCTATCTTTGAACATATAAATAATATGCCAGTTATATCACTATATTTTAAGACTTAGGAACAAGTTATTCATGGTACAACAGGAATAGTTACGACAAAGTGAAAAAGTAGACAATTTTTTTTTGCTAGTCCTGGGACTTGAACTCAAGGCCTGGGCACTATCCCTTAGCTTCTTTTGCTCAAGGCTAGTACTCTACCACTTGAGCCACAGAGCCACTTCTGACTTTTTCTGTTTATGTGGTACTGAGGAATCAAACTTAGGGCTTCATGCATGCTAGGCAAGCACTCTACCACTAAGCCACTTTCCCAGTCCTCAAAAGTAGACAATTTTAAAAGATATTATTATTATTTCTTACTTGTTCTTGTCTCAGTTCAGCAAATGGCAGCTGATCTTGGCATCCGAGATGGCAAGCATATTGCTCATCAGGTTGGGAATATGCTTCTGTACATGCTGAAAGAGAAAAATAGTACATTTTAAAAAAGAGACGGGGGTAAGCAAAAAATAAAGAATAGGGTAAAGGCTAGAACTGACATTTTTCTTATGAATGTACAAATTTTAAACATGAATGTACAAATTTATTAATAGAAGAAGTGTATTATTTTAAGAGAATTTCCCGTGTGTTTCTTACAAATTAAATGTGTCATGGTAAATCTCTTAATTTCCAGGTTTTGGTTATGTGATAACATTCATGTAAGTGAAACCTTAAAGCTAAGTTTTGTGTATTAGTGTCCTGAAGATGCCATTTGAAGTTTTTTGTTGACTATCTATGTGGGCAGTAGTATTTAACCGCTAACTTGATTTCTATAGGTCTAAAGTGAAAATATTACTGCTTACTACATAGGGTTAAAAAGAATGTATTTAAGTCATTTATACAAGTATTTGTGATTACTGTTAAGAAATGAACCATTTGGTATTCTGATTAATGGTGTTATCATTAAAGGGTACTGGATTTTGTAGAAAAAAAAGGGATCACTTAGCTGAGAAACAAGGAAAGAAAAAAAAATAAGATGAAACAACAAGGAAAGAGAAAAGATGAAACAATGAGTCTAATACCCTAAGTCTTAAGAAAACTGAACTGTTCTATAGCAAGTGATTTTAAAACTGAAATAGGGCTAGGACTATAGCTCAGTGACACAGTTCTTGCCTGGCATGTACTAGGCCCTGGGTTTAATCTGCAGCACGGGGGGGGGGGGGGGGGGG
>NW_012267277.1:8904053-8905267 GCF_000151885.1 Dipodomys ordii | reverse complement strand
TACTCTTTTGAAAGGTGCTGAATAATAAATTGAACAGTACTGTGCACATAGAAAAATGGCCAGTTAGTAGACAAAGCTTTAAAAATAAAGCAATATCACAGAAAACTAGGTATGAGTTACAACAATGACTGACAAGAGTTGTTTTGTGAATAAACTGTAACAAATGGAGACAATCCCATTAGTTTTCTAAAAAGGTAAATGTTCATGTGTCCTGATTATAGGCTTATATGTCCTTCAGCATCAGAACAGTGATTAACAGGTTACAAAGTCTCCAATTACTTTTACTGGCATGATCAATAAAGAATACACTATTAAATAATGAGTCAAAGACTTGATTCAGTAAAAATTCTGGAATGAAGTTAACTATCCTATGATTGAAAGGCTTAGTAGGAAAATTATACTATCTATGAAAAGGTAATGAATGATAGGCAGGGTAATTACTGCTGCATTTGTGGAAGTAGAACACTTAGGTTACACAAAGACATTCTGTCCATAGTACAAAATAAACATCATCCCAACAAACAGATTAATTTAAAGTCCATGTAATGTTTTAGTAGCATCTGTTAAAACTCTAAATTTGTAATTATTACAATATATGTAATTATGGATAACTAATTTAAACAGTATGTCATTTTCTAAGGAAAACGTAAAAAAAAGTAACACAACTCAAGAAAAAACAATGTTATACACAGCTGATGTCATTAGCGTAGCATCTTACCAGATTCACATTCCAATTTGGTCCGATTTAAATCAATTCCATCATCCACAAACTGACAAATTGAAAACAGCCTGCAACCTCTCTGACATGCATACAACTCCTCTTCCTGGGGAGTTTAAGAACAGAGAGCATTATGAAAACATAAAATATTTCTCTCAGTTGAAAGAAATCAAGAAAAAAAAGCAATGTTAGTAGGGTTTATTTTAAACCATCCAGTAGTTTGATAACTGAAAGGAAAAAAAAATAATGGAAGGCAATATTCAAGATCTTAGCCATACAAAAAGGTTTTAATTCTGTATTTTAAAAGCAATACAAAGAAAAGGTCTAGTGGCTAAAAATAACATCCTTTTCCCATAATTTGTGGTAAGAACATTTGGAAATAAAAATAGCAGTGACAGAATCTATCTCACAGAGGTAGGAAGGAGTAAGAAAGTCCACTAGGCTTAAGGGCATGCTTCTCCTAAGGCCAAGCTTACAGAAATCAGATTTAAAGCCG
>NW_012267277.1:8891533-8903653 GCF_000151885.1 Dipodomys ordii | reverse complement strand
TATTTTATCTGTTAAAATCTGTTTTTTCATTGTAAAAAGAGACAATAGCTATTATCTCCAGATTCCTCAATAATTGTGGAAGCTGCTATTCTTAGCACAGTGCCTGAGACATCGAAAGGTGCTTAGTTAATGGTAGTGTTAATCATAATAGATTTAAAAAATAAAGACAAGCATCATGGTGTATGTGTGTTGGGCAAAAATGAGATAAATGATTCCTCATTACTAGAAAATAGCAATTGCTTAATAAAACTAATAACAATGTCTTCAGTTTTTTTTTCCCTTGTTGAAATACATACAGTACTTGAAACAAACTAGTGCATATAGGGAGCCCCCAACTTACTGTGTGATCCACTGTGTACAAACTGGCAGGCAACTAATAAAGAAACAGCATGTGTATACACCAGTTAGCATCCAATGGAGTGTAATAGTATGCATTTCTTTCCAGCAGAAGAATTATTAAAATTAATGCAGCAGCAACCATCTGTAAGAAGAGGTGGCTGCAAGTTTAATATTAAATACCTTTATTATACAATTTTGAAAGTGGTATCTTTTTGGACCTCAGCTCTACCTGTATTTAATTTGGGAAAATTTAAAGAACTCTAATAATTAAGATGTACTTCATACTGAATAGAATCTGCAGGCTTTTCAAAATGGTGAAATAATTCTCCTGTATTTGAAGCACCAACATATTTCCTTTTATTGTACAGAGGAAGCATGAGCTCCTGGACACCATCAATACTGTCATTATATTTTCAGATATGTTTTTCCCCCTAAGGTAAGGTTTTGCTAGACGGCAAATTGGTCTTGAACTCAAGCTCCAAGCCTCTGCATTCCGAGTGCTGAGATTATAGTTGTAAGCCAATATACCTTTAGTTACTAAACCAATCCCAAAAGATAACCAGAACTAAAGCTCACAAAACCATATGGTATGCTGAAACTACATAGCATGCTGAAGTCAGTCTTGATTACACATTAGGAGAATTATAAAATCACATCTAATTAAGATTACTATCATACTGTATTATCTAATAAACATATCACATTAATAATTAACATAATAATAAAATAATGTGCCAGGTACTGTGTAAACACCTAATATATTATTTAATACCTGCACAGACTAGGCACTCGATAGGTATTAAGAATCAAATCCAAATACTTCCTATTCTATATAATAAATATTTTATGCTGTACAAATTGTAAATGATGGCAAGCTTATGTAAATGTTAATTCCTCCAATATACAGTACAAGGAAAATAGTGCTTTTAATCATATTGAATATCAGGTAATATATGTGGCTGTGTGTTAGGCACTGTGCTAAGCGTGTAACATATACGGACATACAGGGAGCAATAGTGGAGCTGAAACCAAGCCTGCATGGTTCCAAAGCCCAAACTCAATTAAAAAAAAGGCCAGTGATTCTAATTAGCTTTGTTATTAACAGGACTTATATTTCTTGTTTTTGAAGCCAGACAAATTACGCTAGTACATTTCTGAAGACACAAGATAAAATTCAGCAATTTTAAAATAGCTACTTACAAACAAGTAGAGCATTCTATTTTCTTACAACAAGTAATTCTGAAAAACAGTCATTAAAATGAGATTTCTACTTTCTAATTACAGGTACCAGGTCAAGAGCAGTTATAAGAACTTGTGAATTGATCTAATTTTTTTCCCTTCTTTTTTCAGTTGGTCATGGGGCTTGAACTCAGGTCCTGGGTGCTGTCCCTGAGTTCTTTTGCTCAAGGCTAGAGCTCTATCACATTGAGCCACAGTGCCACTTCTGATTTTGGTGGTTAACTGGAGATAGGAGTCTTATGGACTTTTCTGTCCAGGTTGGCTTTGAACTGTAATCCTCAGCTCTCAGCCTCCTGAGGAGCTAGGATGACAGGCTTGAGCCTCCAGTGCCTGGCTTTATCTAGTTTTTTTTTTTTAAACAATACACTGCTTTCCCCTGAACTGCACACCTCAGTAAGAGACTGAGGTGTAACACAGTTTGCAGAGTGCATGTACAGCATGCATGAGAACCTAGCAGGCACACATACAATGGAGAACTGACAGAAATCAGTGAAGTAACTATTTGTAACCCAATGTACAAGGAGGTGAGTACAAGGAGGTGACAGTACAGTGTAGCTAATTTGAAGATCAAATTTCTGTCAAATATTTCTTGGTTATGGAACTTTGGGAAAGTCACTTAACTTTTTAAGCCTCAACTTAATTATTAAATCAAACTTTGCAGGATTATTCTGAGGATTAGAGATAACGGTATGGTATAGCCCATTATATTGCCTAACAGATAGTAGAATCCATATATTTTGAACCAAAGTGGTACATAGCTGTAATACTGGCACTTGGAGGCTGAGGAAGGGCAGAGAGTTCAAAACACGCCTGCCCTACCTAGTAAGCAAATGTCACTGGCACTGTCCTTGTAGCCACTTTGTAGTAGTTGAAGGCAGAGGGTTAGACACTACAGCTAAGCAAATAGTATACAGAGGATGAAAGAAAAACAAGAGAAAGACCAGCCAACCGGCATGAGTACTTATTTATAACTCCAGAGTGGAGGAGGGGAATACACCCAAATTACATATGGGGAAGGTGTGGAGAGAGTCACCAAGCAATTTTGAGTGTTGAGTAAACAGTTCTTAAGACGCTGAAAAACCTAAGAGAAAATCAAAAGCAAGGGAGCAACTGAGGGGCGGGTGGGGGAAGTGGTGAAGGGATTAGGGATGCGAATGGGGTTAACTCTCCTAAGCAATGGACACCCCCTTCCCGAGGCCAGTTGCATCTCCCCACCCACCCCACGGGATTTCCTGTCTCCTGAATGTGGGGGGGGGCGCAAGTTATTGAAGGCAGAAAGCTGCCATTCTTAAGACATTCTAATTCCTAGTGGCGCCGTCTCGCACAGAGTAACTCAACACAGGCAGGAAGTCTTTCCTGTACGTCTCAAACAACTCCTGGGGGCTGACTTAACACTTTCAGACTACAGTGATTGCCCGCAGCGAATATGGGGTGGCCATCAGCCTTTCCTGGACGGGTGCATCTGCGCCTCCCAGCTCGCGTCGCGAGGGCTCCACGCACGTCTGGACCCGGTGCTCCAGATCCGAGCGGCCCCGGCCCCGGCCCCCGCCGCTGCCCTCGAGTTCCCCACCGAGGAAAGGGGTCGCGCGTCTTTCCCCCTCTTTGTGTTGCCCACCTATCACCGAGGAGAGGAGCACAAACTTCCGGTAATTACAGCAGGAGCGGGGTGCAGACGGGGTTTAGGAGGAAAACCGGAGCTATACCCCCGGGGAGGCCGCGGCGGAAGCGCTAGGGTCCCAGAGCCCACACCGGGGCACGCAGCGGAGAGATGGGCGGCGATGGAAGGGCGGAAGACCGGTTCGGACGGGCCCTACCTTGGGGTAGGTGTGCAAGGGATAGGTCAACTGACAGGCCCGGTGGCAGGACGCCGTGTCACCCAAGACCGAGTCAAACGCTTCGGCCGAAGCGGTGCCCGAGCCCCCAGCCAGGGCCATGGTCAACAGCAGCAGCGGCGGGAGTCCCAGTCGGGCCCGGACCCAGTAGCTCCCTTTCAGCGCCGCCATCTTGCTCCCCTCTGTCACCGCGGCAGGGCTTGTTGCTGTTTTCTTTTCAGGGTTTCTCCTTCTTCCGGGCCAGCCTCCTTCCCCTTCCCCGCCCCCTTCCCCGCCGTCCGCCGCTTCCGCCGTCTCGTCGGCTCCGCCCTGACTGGCCCACCCGGCTGCCTGCGCCCCACCTCCGGGACTAGCAGCCTCTCCGGGCTGGGCTTGACGACGTGGTCCAACCATCGCGAGAATAGGGGAGGACAGGCGGACCGGCCGAGCGGCGCCTTCCTTGTCCTTCCCCTCGCGGGGCAGCCTGGGGTCTGTAGTTCTCTCTCGGCCCGGTGCCATCGGAGAGTCGCCCTCGGATGACGCAAATCGGTCTGCGTCGCCCTCCTGCGCGTGCGCCTCGCGGTGCGTTCTGGGAAGCGTGGTCCCGGAAGGACCCTCGTAAGCAGCCACCCTGAGACTAGGCCTGGGAGGAACCAAGTGTATATTTCCGACCTCACGGCCTGGAGCCTGTAGGAATACAGGGACCTAGTTGCTGCCAGGGCTGTTTTTCCTGGTGGGTCCCCTGTGGGGTTGTTTTGGGGTGCCTCTTTTCGGGCCTCGAGTGCTAATGGTGCTTCTCTCCCATCTGGGTCCATAGTCTGACATGGATTGGGGCCTCTGCGGTTCCGCGGAGATGTGAAGGTGCTTGTTGGGGGTTCTAAGGGCACCTTTTAGGACTGAGCTTCCGTGGAGCACACTGGAACCCCAATCTTGCCCAGCCCATTCTAAGCGTGGAAGAGGGTTTTAAAGTCAGGTTTAGCGCCTGATCTGCTGTGAACCAGTCCCATCCGCCCCCCGCACTTCCCTGCACTTCTGGAAGCTAGGAACTCCTAACCCAGAAGTAGAACGACTAGTGTATACACTTTCAGTGCTTAGGAAGTGTTTCCCCAAGCCCAGTAGAAAAGCTTACCCCTGTTAATACCACCCAAGAGTGGCCATAATTTAGGAATGTTTCCTTAAAACCCCGTCCTGTCATTTTGGGGAATACACAGCACAACAGTGTTGGTGAAATTTTAGAATCTTCCATCTTTCTTGAGCAGAATACGCTGCAAGCACGGGAAAATAGTTGGAGTCCTAACAATGGATAAGTTTGTCATTCGAACTCCTAGAACCCAGAATAGCCCACAGAAGAAAGGTACTGGAGGAAAGATTTACAAGCAGGCTACGATTGAATCTCTAAAGGTGAGAAGGGATTTGGGCTAGAGGAAATGTGCAGAGGATTGGGATATCAAGGGTACTAATTATGGGAGACTGAATTCTTGCTACACCCTCCCTGAAAACAGATCTGATTACTCCTTCTGTTTCCCTCATAACCAGTGTCTTTTGTTTATCAATTCCCTTCCCCACCACCCACCTCTGCTAGAATTTTTAATCACTCTGGTTTTATGGAATGTTTGCTTGCTGAAAGTAGAGACTTTAAATTGTGTGTGTGTGTGTGTGTGTGTGAAAATACCGTACAGAGGGGTTACAATTACACAGGCAAGGTAATGAGTACATTTCTGATCAAGCGTTGTTGCCTCCTCCTTTGTTTCCCCTTCCCATCCCTTCCTATCTCCCTTCCCATCCCTTCCTATCTCCCTTCCCCCCTCCCCCCCTCTTCCTGGCCAAAATTGTAAAGTTCATTTTTCGACATAACATCTTGTACATCTCATTGTTGCAGTGGGTCCACCAAGACTATAAATTTTTGAAAAACAATTCATCTCTTAATAACGTCAAACTATAAAAGATTCTATAGGCCCTGTACATACTGGTAAGGCTAAATAATGATATTCTACTTTTATTGGCCAGAACTCTTATCACATAGCCTCCACAGGTACACTTGGGACTGGGAAAGAGACTCAATGGGCTCTTGCTACCTGGAACTGTATCTTTTTCTTTTCATTATTATTATTAGGTGGCCAGGGATTCATGATTGTTAGGCAACTACCACTTAAAGCATGCCTCCAGCCCTTTTAATTATTTTCATTAGTGTACATTAGTTATACAAAAGGCTTTCATTGTGATATTTCCATACCATACATGCATATAATACACTTGGATCACATTCACTTTCTCTTTTGTATCCTCTTTCCCCCCTTTTAAAACCGATTTAAACAGGGTTCCTTCTATTTTCATACAAGAGAAAGAATGAAATGCTTCCATGATCTTCACATCCCCTTCACCCTCTCTGTTTACCCTCCTCACTCCTGCTGTTCCCACTTCCAGTCTCCATTTTACATTGATGCCACTCTTTAATTTTAAAGTGTAGATTCCACATATAAGAGAATATGAGAAAACATGTAATATTTGTCTTTCTTAGTCTGGCTCATTTCATTCAACATGATCTCTAGTTCTAGCTATTTTTCCTGCAAACAATATAATTCTTTAGGGCTACATAATACTTGGTTCTGTATATATACCCATTTTCTTTATTCATGACTCCATAGTTTGTCTTTTGTGAATATAGTGCTGCTATAAAATGTGGTTATCTCTAGTGTGTGCTAGCTTACGTTCTTTAGGATATATGTGCAACAGTCGTGTAACAAAATCATACAGTGTTTTTTTTGAACCACCATACAAATTTCCATATTGGCTTGCACTAATTTACATTGCTCACCTACTCCTGTCTTTGCCAGTATTAGTTGGCATTTGTTTTCTTAATGACTGCCATTCTGACTAGGATGAGATGGAATCTCAGTGTAGTTTTGATTTGCTTTTCCTTAATGGCTAAGTATATGTTCCTGTGTGTATTAATTAACCATTTCTACTTTTGAGAACTGTCTGCAACTCATTTGACCATTAATTGGATTGTTCTTTTTTGATGTTTAATTTTTAGAGCTCTTTATATATTCTGGATATTAATTCTTTCCTGATGAGTAGCTGGTTTCTGGTTTTCTTCCATGCTGTAGGTTGTGTCTTTTTTTTTTTTTTTTGGTCGGTTGTGGGGCTTGAACTCTGGGCTTTAGATGCTGTTCCTCAGCTCTTCAGCCTAAGGCTAGCACTCTACACTTGAGCCGCAGCACCACTTCAGTTTTCTGAGTGGTTTATTGGAGATAAAAGTCTCATGGACTTTCCTGCCCGGCTGGCTTTGAACTGTAATCCTCAGATCTCAGCCTCCTGAGTAGCTAGGATTACAGGCGTGAGCCACCAGCACCCAGTTCTTTTTCTTTTCAGTTTTATTTTATTGTAAGGATGCTGCACAGGGGGTTACAGTTACATGAGTAATGAGTACATTTCTGTTTGTTTATTTGTTTTTGACAGTCCTGAGGCTTGAACTCAGGGCCTGGCACTGTCCTGAGCCTCTCTGTGCTCAAGACTAGCACTCTACCACTTGAATCACTGGCTTTTTCTGTTTATGTGGTTCTGAGGAATTGAACCCAGGGTTTCATGCATGCTAGGCAGCACTCTACCACTAAGCCATATTCCCAGCCCTAATGAGTACATTTCTTGTAGAACATTGTTACCCCCTCCTTTGTTTTTCTTCTACTATCCCTTCCCTCCCCCATCTCTCCCCCCCCCCCCCCCCCCCCTTCCCCCCCCCCCAAGAAGTTGTAAAGTTCATTTCCAACATAGTGTCTTGTGAGTATCATTATTGCAATGGGTCATCCTGTATCCTTATTTCAGCATTTTGTTATTCCTCTTCCCTGTAGGTTGTCTCTTAATTCTGGTAATTATTTCCTTTGCTGTACAGAGTATTTTTTGTTTGTTTGTTTGCTTGTTTTTGCCAGTACTGGGGCTTGAACTCAATGTCTAGGCACTCTCCTTAGCTTTTCTTTTCTCAAGGCTAAGACCTTACCATTTAAGTCACAGTTCCACTTCCAGCTTTTTGGTGGCTAATTGGAGCTAAGAGTTTTGGACTTTCCTGCTCCAGTTGGGTTTGACCACAGTCATGATCTCAGCCTCTTCAGTAGCTAGAATTCGAGGTGTGAGCCATCAGTACCTAGTTTGTACAGAACTTTTTTTGTTGTTGTTGGTTGTTTTTGTTTTTTTGTTTTATAAATCTCATTTGTCATTTCTAAGTTTCTGAGCAATGGGAGTATTCAGAAAGGCCTATGTCTTCAAGGGTTTCCCGTATATTTTTCTGTAATAGTTTAGAAGTTTCAGATTTTGCATTTAGATCTTTAGTTCAGTTTGAATTAATTGTTTTGTAAAGGGTGATAGTTTAGTCTTCTGTATGAGGATATGCAGTTTTTCCACAATCATTTGTTGGAGAGGTTGTCTTTTCTCCAGTGTATGTGTTGGGTACCTTTGATGAAAACCAGATGGCTGGATCTGTGTATAATTTTTTTCTGGATCTTCTGCTCTGTTCCATTGGTCTCCATATGAAGTTTTTTTCTTTATTTTTACATGTCAGTTTTTGTGCCAGTGCCATACTAAGTTTGTTACTATGGCCCTGTAGTGTAACTTAGAGTCAAGTTTTAAGATACCTTCAATGTTACTCTTTTTGCTAAGGATTATTATTGCTACTTGGGATCTTTTATGTTTTTATATGACTATTAAGACTGATTTTGACATTTTTGATTTTTGACATTGAGATTTGATGTGAGTTACATTGAATCTGTAGTTTGCTTTTAGTTATATAGCCCATTTTCATGAAATTAATACTGCCAACCCATCAACATATGGAAGGTCTTTCTGTCTTCTAGTGTCTTCAGTTTCACTCTTAATTAAAAGTTTTGTCATTTTCTTTATTTTTTAAAAATTTTATTGTAAAGGTGATGTACCAGAGGGATTACAGTTACGTAAATCAGGTAATGAGTACATTTCCTTTTGAACAGTGTCACTCCCTCCTCCCTCATTCTCTCCCAGTTTTTCCCATCCCAACTTCCCCCCAAAATTGTATAGTTAATTTCCAACATAGTATCTAGTGGGTTTCACTGCTGAGTTGGTTCACCTTTGGTCTCACAGTTTCTGTGCTCCCCAATCCTGTCCAAATCAGATAAACTTTTATACAAAACAAAGGGTTTTGTCATTTTCATTGTGACGCTCTTTGCTTGGTTAAGTCTATTCCTAGGTATTTTATTTTGTTTTGTTGTTAACAGTTGTTCGTTTTTTGGCAATCATGAATGGAATTATTTTCCTGATTTTTTTCTCATATTTTACATTGTTAGTATAAATAAAAGCTGCTAATTTTTATATGTTAAATTTATATCCTGCTACATTTCTGATAATATTTATCAGATTGAGGGGATTTTTGATAGACTCTTTATGGTATTTTGCATATAGGAGCATATCATATGCAAATAGGGATACTGTTTATAACTTCTTTCTTCTCTGTTTGAATTCCTTTTATTTTTCTTGCCTTACTGCTCCTGCTGGAATTTCTAGTACTATATTGAGTAAGACTGGGGAGAGTGGACACTATTTCTTATTCTTGCTTTTAGTGGAAAATGATTTCAGTGTTTCCCTGCTTAGTATAATGTCATCTACAGTTTGTCTTATATACTCTTTAGTATGTGGCGGTACATTCCCTCTATTCCTGTTTGTACAAGGTTTTTATCATGAAAGGATATTTGATTTTGTAAAAGGTTTTTTCTACACTATTGAGATGATAATATGATTTTTGTTCTTAATACTTTATGTGTTATATAACATTTATTGATTGTATTTGAACCTTCCTTGTGTCTCTGGAATGATATCAGCTTGATTATTGTGTATAATCTCTGTGTGTGTGTGTGTGTGTGTGTGTGTGTGTAATCATGGGCTTGACTCTGGAATGATATCAGCTTGATTATTGTGTATAATCTCTCTGTGTGTGTGTGTGTGTGTGTGTGTGTGTGTGTGTGTGTGTAATCATGGGCTTGACCTGAGGGCCTGGGCACTGTTCCTGAGCTCTTTGCTCAAGGGTAGTGCTCTACAACTCTGAGCCACAGCTCCACTACTAGTTTTATGATGGTTGGAGAGAAGAATCTCTTGGATTTTCCTCCCTGGGCTGGCTTTGAACCATGATTCTCAATTCTTAGCCTGTGCCCAGCTTGCATAATCTTTTTGATGTGTTATTACTTTTAATTTTCAAGTATTTCATTTAAAATTTTTTATCTCATGTTCATCAAGGAAATTTTTTATGTGTGTCTCTCTAGTCTAGGTATTGTATCAGGATAATACTGTCTGGTCATACTCAGAATGTTTGTTAGCATTTCTTCCTTCTATTTATAGACTAAGGAACTAATTTCAGTGTTCTTCTTGTGAAGATTTGGTAGAATTCAACAATGAATGCATCCAATTCTGGACTTTTGTTGTTGTTGAGGGATTCTCTGCTTGTTTGTTTTTTTGCTGTATCAGGGCTTTAACTCAGGGCTTTGAGCTCTCATTGAACTTGCTTGCTTGTGGCTGCCACTCTACCTTTTTTGTTGTTGTTGTTGGTGTTGGCCATGGGGCCTGAACTCTGGGCCTGGGTGCTCTTTAGCTCAAGGCTAGAGCTCTACCACTTGAGCCACAGCACCATTTCTGGCTTTTTCTGCTTATGTGGTGCTGAGGAATCGAACCCAGGGCCTCATGTATGCAAGGCAAGCACTCTACCACTGAGTTACCTTCCCAGCGCCCACTCTACCATTTTATCTAGGTAGTGTCTCCTTAGTACTGCTGCCTTAGTACCCTCCATTTCTATGCCCCCCCCTTTCCTCCCAAAGTCAGATCAATTAACAAGCAAGACAAAAAGAAAAGGCAACACAATCCACAAAGAACAACCCTCTTGTTTATATTTCCTGGAGTTCATTTCAATAAATATTATTTTATATGATCAGAAGCACATAGACATTGTGCCTTTGTGTTCCTCCCCTAAACATATCCTCGTTTAGCCTCACTTTTTTGAATGACTAGATTCCTATATAATTTATCATGTCCCAGTGTATTTTAGATCTAGCTTCCACATGTGTGCCATTTTTCTCTTTGAGCTTGGTTATATCACTTAACATGATTTGTTCGAGGTCCATCCATTTCCCTGCAAATGGCAATATTATTCTTTCTAATGTCAGCTTGGCTTTTTGCAGGTTAATTGGAAATGGAGTCTTGTAGACTTTACTGCCCAGACTGGCTTTGAACTCAAACTCCATCCTTAAGGGACTCTTTGTTGCTGCTTTAGTTCTGTCCTTGTGATAAATATGTTTTAAGTGGTTTATATTCATTTTGGTTCAATTTTGGTAGTTCATATGCATCTAGAAATTGATGTTTCTTCTAGATTTTTCCAGTTTATTACAATATACTTTGAAAGTATGCCCTAGTAATTTTGTGAATTTCATTAATATTTGTTGTGATATCTCCTTTTTCATCTTGAATTTTATTAATATGGATCTTCTTTTAGTTCATGTTCCTTAGTTGGCTAAGGTCTTGTCAATTTTGTGGTTTGGTTTTGTTTTAAACCAATTTTTGTTTCATGGATTAATTGATTTGCCTATTTATTATTTTTAGTCTCCATTTAATTGATTCTCCCTTTCTTGTCTGCTACTTTGGGGTTTGGCTTATTTTTGTTTTCTAAGAGTTTAAGGCACATAGGTTATTTATTTGAGATCTCTTTGGTTTTTTTTAACATAGGCACTCATAGCTATAAACTTCTCACTCTGTTTTTGCTGTGCCCCATAATTTCTGGTAAACTGTGTTTTTATTCTAGGAATTTAATCCCCCCCCCCTTTTTTTTTTGTCAGTCATGGGCTTGAACTCTGGGCCTGGGCACTGTCCCTGAGCTCTTTAGCTCAAGGCGAGCACTCTTCCACTTGAGCCACAGCGCCACTTCCAGTTTTCTGGTGGTTAATTGGAGATAAGAGTCTCAAAGGATCTTTCCTGACTGGGCTGGCTTTGAACTGTGATCCTCAGATCTCAGCCTCCTCAGTAGCTAGGATTACAGGAGTGAGCCACTGCCACCTGGCCTTCCATCTTATTTCTTTGATGACCTAGTGCAGTGATCCTTCAAACGTTTATTGTTCAGGCCGGGAAGGTGGCTCAGTGGTAGAATGCTTTCCTTGCATGCATGAGGCCCTGGGTTCGATTACTCAGCACCACATAAACAGAAAAAGCTGGAAGTGGCGCTGTGGCTCAAGTAGTAGAGCGCTATCTAGCCTTGATGTGAAGAGCTGAGGGACAGCGCCATGGCCCAGAGTTCAAGCCCCATGACCAGAAAAAAAAAAAGTGTATTGTTCACATCAAGCCATCTTCCTGAGCAGCCTCGCTGCACTGAGATTGAGCTTTTCTTCTCTCAGTGACACACAAATTCTTCTGACAAGTGTGATGTGTTGCAACTGTATTCTAAAATCATAAAGCTAGAGCCTGTGCCAGACCTTCTGCTACCTCTCTCAGGAATGCTCTGTAATTGTAATGTACAATGAGACATGGAGAATCATAAGCCATTGTCCCCTTACCTCTGAGAGATGGCTGCTCCTAATGTCTGATGGAGTTGTTTAGAAAAAGAAATACGCGCCGGGCGCTGGTGGCTCACGCCTGTAACTACTCAGGAGGCTGAGATCTGAGGATCGCGGTTCAAAGCCAGCCCGGGCAGGAGAGACCGTGAGACTCCTATCTCCAATAAACCACCAGAAAACCG
>NW_012267277.1:8817766-8891483 GCF_000151885.1 Dipodomys ordii | reverse complement strand
CTCAAGTGGTAGAGTGCTCGCCTTGAGCTGAAGAGCTGAAGGACAGTGCCCAGGCCCAGAGTTCAAGCCCCACGACCGACAAAAAAAAAAGAAAAATACGCTCATGAGAGCATTCATTCTCTCATCCTGGCAGTTAGAAACTCTTGGGAAAGGGGGCTGTGATTACAAAAAAAGCCTCTAATACGTTTACCCCATTTTTTGGAAGTGAACATTTCATATGTAGGTACCAAAAGTGAATGGGGGTGGGCCAAGCGGAGATTTTGGGAATTGCCGCCTGACTCCTGGCTACCAATCTTGTATCACTTCCCAAAGAATCATGGGCTTTAAAAAAAGAATTAAAAAAACCCAACAAAACCCAACCATAAACTAGAAGTATATATAAAAGTCTTGATGTGTTTAAATATTTTCTGTAACTTTTCTTGTTATTGATTTCTACTTTTATTCCATTGTGCTCTGATAAAATGCAAGTTGTGTCAATTTTCTGGTACTTGTTAAAACTTGATTTATGTCTCAATATATGATCTATTTTGGAGACAGTTCCATGGACTGAGAAAGATAGTTTTGCTTGATTCTGATGTTTCCTTGTTTTTTTTTGGGGGGTGGGGTGGTTCTGAGTGACCAATCTATTAATAAAGGATATAGTATTAAAGTCATTCACTATTATTATGTTGGAAATCAATCTGTACTTTTCTTTCTCTTGCTAATACTGGGGTTTGAACTCAGGGCTTTGAGTTGGCCAATAAAGAAATCTACCATTTGAACCATTTACCCAGCCCTTTTGCCTTATTTTTCCAGTAGGGTTTTGTTTTTATGTCTAAGCTCTGCTAGAGTGTAATCCGGCTGTTATGCTCCCCATCTAGCTGGTTTGACTGGCACATGTCACTGCACTTTTTAATTGATTTGAGGTGGACTCTTGCTGTTGGCCCTGGTTGACCTGGCAGTCTTGATCTCTGCCTCCTGAGTGGCTAACATTACAGGCATGAGCCACTGTACCTGGCTTCTATTGGTGCTTTTGTGGCCAGGAATGTGTGTTTTATGAAATCCAGTATGTCTGTATGCTTACAATTGTTATGTCCTCCTGATAGATTGTTCTCTTTATGAAGTGACTTTTTTTTTTGTCTCTTCTAATTTTAGCCTGAAGTCTGCTTTGTTGAATACGTGTATAACTACTCATGTTTGTCTTTGGATCCATCTGCTGGGATAATCTTTTTCTATCCTATCCCTTTAAAACTGGGTTTGTCTTTGCGAATTAGATACATTTCTTTTTGTTGTTGTTGGTGGTGGTCATGGGGCTTGAACTTGGGGCCTGGGTGCTGTCCCTGAGCTCTTCAGCTCAAGGCTAGCACTGTGCCACTTGAGCTACAGCACCACTTCCAATTTTCTGTGGTTTATTGGAGATAAGAGTCTCACAAACTTTCCTGCCTGACCCTCAGATCTCAGTCTCCTGAGTAGCTAGGATTATAGATGAGCCACCAGCACCTGGCTAGGTACATTTCTTATAAGCAACAAATGATTGGGTCTTGTTTTTTAGTCCAGTTTGCCAGTCTGAATTTTGATTGGAGAATTGAGACCATTATCATTCAATTATTATTGAAAGGTATTTAATAATTTCTGCCAGATATGTGTGTGTGTGTGTGTGTGTGTGTGTGTGTGTGTGTGTGTGTGTATGTGTATGTGTATGCCAATTCTTGGGCTAGAAATCAAGGCCGGGGTGCTGTGCTCAAGATTTGTGCTCTACCATTTGAGCCACAGCTTCACTTCCAGTTTTTAGGTGGTTAATTGGAGGTAAGAGTTTTATGTACTTTCTGTCTAGGTTGGCTTTGAACTGTGATCCTCAGATCTCAGCCTCCTGAGTAGCTAAGATGACAGGCATGAACCACCAGCCAGTTTGTTATTTTTTGTTTGATTATTCCTACTCATTAACTTATCTGCTTGCCTATTGAGATTGTCCTTCCCATATAGTTCTGGCTGGAGTTACCTTTAAGTATCTTCTGCAACATTAGTTTAGTGGTCATGCATTTCTTTGATCTTTTCTTTTCTCTTTCTTTCTTCTTTCCTTTCTTTTTGTTTGTCCTATGGCTTGAACTCAGGGCCTGAGCACTGTCTTTAGCTTTTTCTTTCAGTGCTAACACTCTACCACTTGAGCCACACAGCTTTGCTTCTGACTTTATGCTGGTTAATTAGACCTAAGAATCTCATAGGCTTTCTTGCTTGGGCTGGTTTTGAATCTTATCTTCACATCTCAGTCACCTGGGTAGCTGGGATTACAGACATGAGTCAGTGGCTACTGACTAGTTTTTGTTTCTAATAGAAGGTTGTTGTTTTTTGTTATTGTTTTTTGCCAGACGTGGGGCTTGAACTCCGGGCCTGTGCATTGTCTCTGAGCTTCTTTTTGCTCAAGGCTAGCACTCTACCACTTGAGCCACAGCACTACAACCAGCTTTTTCTGTGTATGTCATACTGAGAAATCAAACCCAGGGCTTCATGCATGCAGGGCAAGCACTCTACCAGTAAATCGCATTCCCAGCCTTAATAGGAGGTTTTTATTTCTGCTTTAATTACAAAAGGTAGCATTACTGGGTATAGTAATCTAGATTGGCATTTATTTTCTTTCAGGGTTTGAAATACATTATTCCATGCCATTCTTGCTTTTAAAGTTTCTGTTGAGAAATCTGCTTTTATTCTGATAGGAGTATTTGGCATATTTCTTTTGCAGTTTCCAGTGTTTTGTTGTTGTTGTTGTTTTTCAGAGCTGAGGACACAACTCAGTATTCTTTCACTGAGTTAACTCTCCAACCCCTCAATGTTCTTTTCTTATTCTGTATGCCTAAATGTTTTAACTATAATATGTCTTGGAGAGGTTCTTTTCTGATCTTTTTTTGAGCTCTAAAAGCTCAAATTCTTGTACCTGGATGACTACCATATTAAGATTTAAGTTTTCTGCTATCCTTTATTTGGTGTTTTCTATGCCTATGACTTGTGCCTGTTTTCTTTCTGATATACCTATGATTTGTAAGTTCAGTCTTCCAATAGTAAGCCGGAGGTCTTTCATATTCTATTCATACTTCTTTAGTTTTTATATTTCTTATCTTTGTCTGCATGCTCTAATCTATCTACCTGGTCTTCAAACCCTGATATTCTGTCTTTTATTTGTTCTAGCTTCTGGAGATGTGTGTGATTTTTATTTAAGTAATTAATTTAGTGCCAGTTTGGGACTTGAACTCAGGGCATCATGTTTTTGCTTGGCTTTTTTACTCAAGGCTGGCATTCTACGTACTACTTGAGCCATACATAATTGGCAATAAATTTCACAGAACTTTTTTGCCCAGACTGCCTTCAAGCTGTGATCCCCAGGTCTCAACCTCCTAAGATTACAGGTGTGAGCCACCAGCACCCAAACTGGAAAGGCTTTTAACTGAGTTTTCGTTTGGCTTATTGAGCTTTTTGTTTCCATAATTTCAATTTGATTTCTTTCCCAGAATTTCTCTTATCTTTATTGAATTCTTCTATTATATCTTACTGTGTCTTCTTTGTTTTGTTTAGTTTTTTGAGTTTTTTGGAATTCAGGCATGTTATTCATGATTGTGTGTGTGTGTGTGTGTGTGTGTGTGAATTCAGGCATGTTATTCATGATTGTGTGTGTGTGTGTGTGTGTGGTGTGTGTTGGTCCTGAGGCACTAAGGGCCTGGGTGCTGACCCTGAGCTGTTTTGCTCAAGGATAGTGCTGTACAACTTAAGCCACAGTTTGATTTCCTGCTTTTTTTGATGGCTAATAAGAGTCTAGCTCCTGCCAAGGGTGGCCTCAAACTGCAATCCTTAGATCTCAGCCTCTTAAGTGGCTAGTATTACAGATATGAGCACTGGTGCGTAGTCTTTACTGATCATTCTTTTTTTTTTTTTTTTTTTTTGGGGGGTCCGGTCATGGGGCCGGAACTCTGGGCCTGGGCGCTGTCCCTCAGCTCTTCAGCTCAAGGCTAGTGCTGTACCACTTGAGCCACAGCACCACTTCTGGCTTTTTTCTTTTTGCTTATGTGGAATCGAACCCAGGGCCTCATGCATGCAAGGCAAGCGCTCTACCACTGAGCCACCTTCCCAGTCCCTTTACTGATCATTCTTATAATCACTTTTTAAAATTGTGATTTTTGGGCTGGGAAGGTGGCTCAGTGGTAGAGCGCTTGCCTTGCATGCATGAGGCCCTGGGTTGGATTCCTCAGCACCACATAAGCAAAAAAAGAAAAAAGCCGGAAGTGGCGCTGTGGCTCAAGAGGTAGAGTGCTAGCCTTGAGCTGAAGAGCTGAGGGACAGTGCCCAGGCCCAGAGTTCAGGCCCCATGACCGGATCCAAAAAAATAAAAAATAAAATAAAATTGTGATTTTTATTTCCCTCACTGTCAGTAGTGTTTGTTACAAAGTTGTTGAATTTTGGAAATCATGTTGTCTTGTTTCTTCATATTCCTTATGCTTTTGATTTTTGTTCGCATTGAAGAAGCAGTGTGTATACATATATATATATATATATATAAAATATATATATATATGCAGAATCAGTTAACATGGATACATTATAAATGATTCAGTAATTATTATCTAAACACAAACAACTTGCAGTTAGTCTTTTTTATCTTGAGCTACTTATCCCATATGTCTGACTCAGTTTCATTTTATTGATTCCTGTTTCTTCACTAGATTTCTAACTTTTGCACATTGCAGTATTCTGTCACCCAGTAGTCCATAAAGTATTTGGCCTGGGGGTCTTTTCCATCTCAAGGCTTTCTATGGAAGAAGACTATCAAACCTGTACCTCCAATCTAAATCTCTGACAGTGAAAGAGGATGTGGGGTTAGAAACAATGTGCCAAAGCCTTGATAGCAATGTAGTATCCTGAGGACTTGATTTAAATACTGTGAGACTCCTTTTTTGGACAGCTCACAGGTTTACAGATCCTTTTTTTTTGGTTATGAGGCTTGAACTCTGGGCCTGGCCCTGTTCCTCAGCTCTCCAGCTCAAGGCTAGCAGGCTGCCATTTGAGACACTTCTGGTTTTCTGAGTGGTTTATTGGAGATAAGAGTCTTACAGCCTTTCATGTCTGGGCTGGCTTTGAACCGTGATCCTCAGATCTCAGCCTCCTTAGTAGCTAGGATTACAGGCATGAGCCCTTGGCCCCCCAGCGGGTTTATAGATCCATTTAGAAAGCATTAATTAGCTATGAACAGAAGCCCTAGACTCAAGGTCCAACTGTGAAACTGGTAATCTTAAACAAGACATTCTCTTCTCAAAATGTGGAGGTTGAGCTACTGTAGTATATCTACAAATGGTACAATTGTCATTTGGAGCAAGAGAATCCTAAATTACTGAAGCTATCCTGAAATTATAGGATGTTTAACATCCTGACTAAATGTAAATAGCACCTCCCATTGAGGTTCCTTCATTTCCAAGCAACCCTTGGTTGAGACCTAATGAATGCTAGAGGATCTTTAAAGTTTCTCCTAGTCTTTCAGTACTGTGACTTCATAGTACACATTCAGGTTTTTCAGCTGTCTGTAGTCTGCTATTTTGTCTCCCTGACCTTGGCATCCCCTGTTGGTCTCTTCTCCATGTTTGTGCTGGAGAAGTTTGTCTCAGTCATAAAATAAAATCTACTCTGAGCCAGGCGTGGTTGCTCACACCTGTAATCCTAACTACTCCGGAGGCTGAGTTCTGAGATCTGAGGTTCGTGGTTCAAAGCCAGCTGGGGTAGGAAAGGCCATGAGACTCTTATCTCCAATAAGCCATTCAGAAAACCAGAAGTAGCTCAAGTGGTTGAGCATTGACCTTGAGCTGTAGAGCTGAGGACAGTGCCCAGGCCCATAGTTCAAGCCCCACGACGGACAAAAAAAAAAAAAGAAAATCTACTTTGATTACCTCCATGCCTAGTCATTTGGTAATTTCTTCTTGTCAATTAAGACCACATGTTACCATAAGGCACCCTGTACCTTCTCCTACCTGTCACCTGCCTGTATCATCTCCTCCTAATCTTATTATTTATGCTCCACCAATTATCAGCAACTTGGAATTCAACAAAGATGATTATGTTCTTTTTATTTGTGGGACAAAGGGAGGAAATAAGTGGGCAGTGCTGGAGATCAAACTCAGGGCCTCTTGCATGCTAACAGTTGCTCTACCAGTGAACTACATTCCCTATCAGGTTCCCTTTGATATATCTGTAACTTCCAGATAGGATCCTGTTGTCATGAGTGCCCTTACCCTACTTAATGCCATGAAGGTAAAATCACTAGTACTTTAGAACACAGACCCTGAGTTCTTAATTTTAACATGAGCCAAAACTGTTTGTGTTAAAATCCAATTCTGCCTTCATGACCTTGGGTAAGTTATTTTACTTCTCTGAGTCCTCTATAAAATGAGACTAATAACACCTGTTTTATAATGTGCTATGAGGTTTAAATGAAGCAATATTTATAAAATGTTCTGGTACATGCCAAGTACTATGTAAGTATTTGCTATCACTGTTGTTAACATTGCTTTATGAAATCCTGTTTATCACCCATGACCTAGTTCAAGAGTCTATGAAGCCACACTACTCTTCTCTCTGAAATACAGCCAGTCTAACCTGAGGCTGGTCCTTCCCTGAGCCATCCTAATATCATAAACATTTCCCTCACATTACACCAATTTATACTTCATTACAGTTTTTTTTAAATATGACTGGGCTTCCTGAAAAACTGTACCTTAATGGTTTTGTGTTCCTTGTACCTGGCATAAAACTTGGCACACAATAGGCCACAATATATTTTTCTAAATGACCAAATGAAAATCAAAGCTTTGGCATGGGATTTGAGGCCTCTCCTATTCTGCCCAAATATGCTTTATCCTTGTTGCTCCCTATTTATGTGAAAGCATTCTGGTTATATCCCATTTTTTACTATGTAAACTAGATTATTTTGTTGTTGTTGTTTGTCCTGAGGATTCTTTTGATCACTTTTCCTGAAAAGCCTTTCTCTTTCTTTTTATAGAGAGCTTTCTTACACATTTGTCAACCTACCAGAACCACTTCACCTCGGAATCCTAGACTATTATATGACCATGGGTATAGAGACCCTTGAGTATTTACATCTGTGTCCTAGACTTAAGCAGTACCTGGCACATATAAGTTAGTGAATTTTGAAATACCTTCTGGGTTCTTTGTGGGGACTGAATCCTTCCCTCTTCACTATTGTCTTAACATTTAATACAAATATCTGAAATAGCACTTATCTTACTGTATGATAATAATTTGATTACCTGTAGCTGTCTGAGATCCACTATAGGCTCCTGAGGCCTGGGACTATAGTATCTTATTATGTTCTAATTCTGCTCCAGAACTTAATGTAGTGCCTGCTACATTGTAAGTGAAATTATTGAATAAACAGTATCACCCCTTATTTTGGCATGTACATTTAATTTTTTGTGTGTGTTTCTTTGGTTTGAACTCAGGATCTCAAGCTAAGCCAGGCCTCCAGCCCTTTTTTATACCATTTGAGTTTAAGGTCTCACTTTATTTCCAGGCCTGAGTCTAGACAGTATTCTGAGGTAGCTAAGATGACAGATGTATAACACCACACTCAGCTTCTTTCTGTTCAGATGAAATCTCACAAGATTTTTTTTTGCCCTGGCTGGCCTAGAGCTACAGAGTTCCAAATTTAAGCCTCCCACATAGCTGGTGTACAATTGTGTTTGTGTGCCACTAGACCCAGTTATTGGTCAAGAAGGGATTTGACATTTTTTTTGCCTAGGCTGACCTTGAACCATGATTTCTTGATCTTAGCCTTCCAAGTTGCAAGTATTATAGGTGTGAGCCACTGCACCTACCCTTGGTGTTTTGATAGTAAACTATTCTCCCTCTCTCTCTCTCTCTGTATATATATATATGTATAAAGAATATATATATGATATATATATATACACACACACACACATACACATATTACTTTGATACAGCTCTGTGCCCAGAATTATGCTAAGTCCTATAGGGAACATAGGAGAAATTAAAGATCAAAGTTTAAGACCTGTTGGGACTTCCTGCAAAGGATCTGAATACAAGAAATTAATAATGATACAAATTGTTGTTATTTATTTTTTGTTGGTCATGGGGCTTGAACTCAGGGCCTGTGTGCTGTTCCAGAGTTTCTTTTGCTCAAGATTAGTGCTCCACCACTTTGAGCCACAGTACCACTTCTGGTTTTATGGTGGTTAATTGGAGATGGGGTTTCATGGCCCTTCTTGCCCAGCTGGCATTGAGCTGTGATCCTGAGATCTCAGTCTCTTGAATAGGTAGGATTACAGGCATGAACCACCAGCAAATTATTGTAATTTATTGCAGAATTGTCATGTAGACAGTAGAGAGAAGAGAGCTCAGGGAATTAGTGGTCAGAGGCTGTGTGGCGGTTTGGTTAGGTAGCAGAAAAGCTATAACATACCATTTGATGAGTAGTACTTGCTGTTCTGTTAACTTTTTACTTATGTATATAGTGGCAAGTTGTGTTAGGCACCTGTAATCCTAACTACTCAGGAGGCTGAGATTTGATTATCATTGTTCAAAACCAACCTGCACGGGAAAATCTGAGATACTCTTATCTTTAGTTAACTAGCAAAATGCCAGACTGGAGGCACTTCTCAAGTGGTAGAACTCCAGCATAAGAAAAAAAAATCCAGGGTACCAGTGGCTCACACCTATAATTCTAGTTACTCAGGAGGCTGAGATCTGAGGATCACTGTTCAAAGCCAGCCCAGGCAGGCATGGCCATGAAACTCTGGTCTCCAGTTAACCCTTAGAAAACCAGAAGTGGCTCTGTGACTCAAAGTGGCTCTGTGACTCAAAGTAGTAGAGTGCTGGCCTTGAGTGAAAATGTTCAGAGACAACGCCCAGGCCCTGAGTTCAAGCCCCAAGACTGCCCCCCCCCAAAAAAAAACATAAAACACTATACTGAATTTAAGTTCAAATTCCAACACATACACACACACATACATGCAAACAAAACCAAATTGTATTGAATGTATACATTTAAGTTACTCATTCTCACTATGTTTGGGTTTGGTTTTTGGTTTATTTGTTTTCAGACAGGGTCTTTCCATGAATCTCAGGGTAGCCTCAGACCCATAATCCTCCTGCATCAACCACCCAACTAATGGGATTATAGGCCTGTATCACCATACTATGCTTAGCATTGTGTTTTAATGCCACGAATCTACTGACTGTTAAAGCTGTGTTTTCCTCATGAGTATCAGGAATGATACCTCATATACCTTACCTGAATTTTTTTTTTGGTCAGATGTGAGGCTTGAACTCAAGGTTTGGGTGCTCTTCCTGAGCTTTTTTACTCAAGGCTAGCACTCTACCATTTTGGATCACAGCACCACTTCTGGTTTTCTGGTGATTAATTGGAGATTAAGAGTCTCACAGACATTTCTACTTGGGCTGGCTTTGAACTGTGATCCTCAGATCTCAACCTCCTGAATAGCTAGGAGTACAAGCGTGAGCCATTAGAGCCTGGCTACCTGAAGAATTTTTGTGAGGGCTAACTAAATAAATGCGTTTTTATAAAAGCTGACATGCAGTAAAAATTTCCTTGTTTACAAAAAAGGAGAGGCTTATGTAGTAAAACTCAAACTGATAATGATAATGATAATGGAGGCAGTAATGATTGCTACTAACACTGAGTCCAGTTCTATGGACAAGGAAGGCATGTGCTAGTGCTTCACATGTCTTAACTCTTCAATTGTATGTGTGTTTTTGTATGTGTATATCACCCCAGGCTGGCCTCAAACCCATAGTCATTCTGCTTTAACCTCTCAAGTACTAGGATTATAGGTGTGAACCATCATGCTCATATATATTAACTCAATCTTAATAATAGCTATGAAATACATGAGTTTGTTATGGACATTTTATAGCTGAAGAATAAGAGATTAAGTAACCTGACTAAAGTCATGCAGCTTATACTGGCATAGTTTGGACTTGAATTAGTAATCTAAATCAATACTCTGTCCGATAAAGAACGAAAAAAGATAGAGATTTATTTTATTTTTTATTTTTTTTGTCGGTCATGGGGCCTGAACTCTGGGCCTGGGTGCTGTCCCTCAGCTCTTCAGCTAATGCTAGCGCTTTACCACTTGAGCCATAGCCTCACTTCCAGCATTTTCTGCTTATGTGGAATCGAACCCAGGGCCTCATGCATGCAAGGCAAGCACTCTACCACTGAGCCATCTTCCCAGCCCTGGAGACTTATTTTTAAGATTTATTATCAGCATATATTGATTGTACAAGGTGGGGCAATTGTGACATTTATACACATACATGCATGCATGCACTATGCTCAAACTTACCCCCACAAAATGTAGATTTCTGACTGCCAGGCTGAGATGTAAGGGATCTTAGACTATTAGGACCATTGTACTTCTGTTATCAGTGCATTACAAGTAATTCCGTGTAGCCTTATCACAGTCAATAAAAGTGATCTCAATAGAGCTCAAGTAGAGTACATTTAAATGGTAAAGGTTAATTCGGTTAATCTGTTCTTATTCCTTAAAGGGGAAGTGATTTTTTTTTTAAATTTTAGAGTCAAAGTATCACTTTTTAGCACAGTGTATATTGAACTTAGGTTAGGATCCTTGTACCTCAACTTTATGAGTACTAGATTTCAGATATGTCCTACCATGCCAGTCTAGAAGTGATCTTTTTTTCTGGTTGATTTTTTTTTTTAAAGATGTCCTAGAATAAAGGGTTATGCCTGTAATCTCAGCTTCTTGGGTAAGGATCATGATTCAAGGACAGCCAGGCAAAAATTTAGCAAGACCCTATCTCAACTAAAAAAGCTGTGTGGTGGCTTGTGTTTGTAATCGCAGCTATGAAGAGGCCTTAGGTAGGAAGATTGCAGTCTAGGCTGGCCCAGGCAAAAACATGAGGCTGTCTGAAAAACAAGTAAAGTACAAAGGATTGGAGATGTAGCTTGAATGGCAGAGGGCCTGCCTCCTAAGTTCAGTACCCTGAGTTCAAATCTCAATACCACAAAAATAAAAAGGATCCTAGAATATGCTGATTCTTTTAGGTGGACAGTTCTTCCAGGTTCAGCACTTCTGACTGTTCTATGAACCTTTTTTCCGTCATAGGATTGAATGTGTTGTCTCCTGTCCTACCCCCATAGTGGAATAGTATCATATTATTACTTATGAGTGGATTGTTTTCCCTGATTATTTTTTGGAAGATGGGGAGGTCAGTCATGGCACTGTACCACTTTGATCTGTGTTTTTGTGAAACCTGATATTCTAGGTACCCCCAAGTATAAGACCAGATGAAAGGTATGTCTTCTTTCTGTAGATAACTTTTTCTACTCATTTTAGTTCCCAGCATTGACAATTTGTGTCCATTTGCCTTATGTTCTTTCATTTCCGAAATGATTTGTGTAAGATTTGAAATACTGGTTTTCAGGCCCATATTTAGGCAGCTACAAAGAGGTATTCTTTTTTTTCTTTTTTCTTTCGTTTTTTTTTTGTTTTTTTTTTTTTTCCTTTTTTGTCGGGGCTTGAACTCTGGGCTTGGGCGCTATCCCTGCACTCTTCAGTTCAAGGCTAGTGCTCTTACTGCTTGAGCCACAGCGCCACTTCCAGTTTTCTGGTGGTTAATTGGAGATAAGTCTCATGGATTTTCCTGCTCTTGCAGGCTTTGAACCCTGATCCTCAGATCTCAGCCTCCTCAGTAGCTAGGATTACAGGTGTGATTACCGGTATCTGGCAGGGAGGTATTCTTTGATAGAAAATGGATTTCTTTTGTTCTCTGACTTTTTCTGTCCTAAAATTTCAGCTCTGAAAACTATAATTTAGTTCAAGTGAGATGCTGGTAGCTGAGCCACTGTACCTGTAATCCTAGCTACTAAGGGGCTGAGATCTGAGGATCATGGTTCAAAGCCAGTTTGGGCAGGAAAGGCTGTGAGACTCCAATAAACCATCAAAAGCTGGAAGATGAGCTGTGACTCAAAGTGGTAGAGCACTTAACCTTGAGCACTAAAGTGTAGGAACAATGCCCAGTCCCTGAGTTCAAGCCCCAGGACTGGCACACAAAAAATAGTTTGAATCAGATACACTTATTCTATGTTGAGCACAGAAAATAAATAGGCACATAACTGATTGAACCTACTCTTGAGTTACTCAGTCTGGTGGGAAAGATAGTTGGGTTGGTTAGTAAATGCAGAAAACATAGATGTAGCAATAGCAAGGAGCCTATACAGGTTGTAAAAGGACTCAAAAGGCAAATTGGTCAAATGTGGTAGGAGAGAGGCAAAAAAAGCTAGCAGAGGTGATTTTTATAAAGAGTCTTAAAAAAACAGATAGTTATCAGGCAGAGCAAAGGGCATGTGTAGGCAAAGGGTCTGAAATGCAGTGACTCATTTAGGTAGTTCCCGTTTAAGAGCAAAAAGATGAGACCAAAAAGGATTGTCAGAGCCAAGTCATAGGTCTTCTATATCATACTAAAGAGTTTGGACTTCTGTAGTTCCAATTAATATGATCTGATATGGCATCTCTAACTCAGTTACAACCATGTAGAAATGTTATATAAAAGTCTCTACTAGCCAGGTACCAGTGGTTCATGCTTGTAATCTGAGTTTTGTGGTTTGAACCTAGCCTGGGCAGGAAAGTTTGTGAGACTCTTATCTCCAGCTGGAAGTGGAGCTGTGGCTCAAGTGGTAGAGTGCTAGCTTTGAGCAAAAAAAGCTCAGGGGTAGCACCCAGGTCCTGAGTTCAAGCCCTAGCACCAAAAAAAAAAAAAAAAAAAGTCTGAGCTGAGTTTGAAAGCAAAAAATCCTCAAGTGCCAGCCAGGAAGAGGAAACAAAGCCAGATCTGCAACTGGGAATATTGATGCAATACTGAGGGACTTGATATTTTAAGGGGCAGGAGATAAGGCCTCAGGCTAATGTGATGGGAACTGGAACTGACACACACCTGAATCTGAGAGCCAGAACAGGTACCATGTTTGTGATAGGTGAACTAGAAAAATTCCATCCACTATTTCAAGAAAGCAATATGAAGAGGGCAATTTTCTCAAGGTCTTGTGTGGAAAAAGAGTTGACTGTCACACATTAGAACCACATACTTATTACCATACATTAAATTTATACTACCTAACAATTAACATACAGTATGGCCAAAGGTTGAATGTGATGGCTCATAGCTGTCTTAACAAGATGTCTTTTGGGAGGATTGTGGTTCAGTCCAGACAAAATGTTCATGAGACCCCTTTTCAGCCAATAAGAAGTTAGGTACAATGGCACATGTCTTTCATCCCAGCTATGTGGGAAGCATAAGTAAGAGGACTGTGATCCAGGCTGATCTGTATATAAACATGAGGCCCTATTTGAAGGATAACTTAGGCAAAAAGGAGCAGGGCATAGCTCAAGAAGATAGATTACCTGTCTAACAAGTACAAGGCTGTGTACATCCTAGGGCACTCAGGACTCCATCAAAAATAATTCGCTTAAAAAAAAAAAAACTCTTGGCAAAAAGTTAACAAACTCTGGGAGCCAGGCGCCGGTAGCTCACACCTATAATCCTAGCTACTCAGGTGGCTGAGATCCAGGTATCTCAGTTCAAAGCCAGCCATGGCAGGAAAGTGACATTCTTATCTCCAATAAACCACTAGAAAACCAGAAGTGGTGCTGTGGCTCAACCAGTAGAGCACTTGCCTTGAACTGAAGAGTGCAGGGACAGCATTTAAGACCAGAGTTCAAGCCCCCACAACCACCACCACCACCACCAACAAAAAAGTTAACAAACTCTGTAAGACAATAAATTGCTTAGAGAGACAATGAGTAGTTAGATGTAATAGATTCTCTGTTCCCCCAAAAAATGAGATTAAAAAAATCTTAAAGAGCCATTAAACATGTTTGCAATGTTCACAGAACCCCAAAAAGAAATAGAAATCATAAGAATAGAGTAATATGGAAAGACAACAAGCAGATTTAGCAGGGGAAAAAAAACAAAACAACAAAAAAACTTGTCCAATGAGGGAAAATTTGTTTATGGTACAGAAACAGGTTAAAAAGAAATAAGCTAATAGCTAAAGGGAGAAATAGGTAAATCTGAGAAAAGTACAGAAATATGAAAGGAAAGGTCTATAATAGTTTTTTAAATAGAAGTCATGAATAGGTTTGAATAGAGTTTTTGGTGAGGGTCACGAGGAGAAGACTGGTCAGATTTTATTGAGAATACATACATGTTTAAAATTGTAAGGCAAAACACCAAAATGAAACAAATATGATGTCTAACTTGCAAATTAAAAAGGCAAAACAAGCTTAAACTCAGCCAGGGAGGGTGGTACACAGCCATGAGTTCAGCATTCTGCAGGCTGAGGCAAGAGAACCCCCAGTTCAGTCTAGTCTACATAGTAGAGCTGTCTCGAAACACCAAACCAACCAACCAAGTAAACACATAAAACTAAATATGCTATTAAAAGGTGAAGAACCTCAGATTAGATAGAGGTGGAGCTGGAGAAGCAATATAAAACAGCCATAGGCTATTTAAACCATAATAATCCAGAAAAGTCAAAAGTAAGGCTAAAAGAAATTATACAAAATATATCTAACAGTATCACAGTCAAGAGTTCATTGAAGCAGTGTTCATAATAGGAAAATACAGGTGAAAGAACTCTTCAGTATCCATTAGGCGAATTGATTTCATGGTCTTAAATTATGTGTATATAAAAATAATGAAACACTCTCCAATGTAACCAAGTGGATTAACTGGGATTATATATATCTATTTGGATGAATCAAGAAAATACACTGAGAACAGTAAAATATTTATACCTCTTTCCAAAAGAAAATTTCCTCTTATTTGATTTTATTGTTCATGTGATTTAGCACTAATAATAATACTATTTTGTAATGTAGTGGATCATAGGCAAGGACATTGTCTCAGGTTTGTGGGGGGCGGGGTTGTACATTTTGTCTCATTTTGATTGAAACTCTGAAGGTTGTGAGCAAAGTAATAAGATAGAAAATGATATTCCCAATTGAGCTTCTAGACTACCTGCATGGTATATGTAGAACAGTTTTTGAACCTTCCACCCACTATAGGCTATAAAGAGGGGTGAGGTTTCATGAAGCCCACAGAGAAGAGTTGCTTTGGGTGGAGCATATGCTGTAACTAGTTTCACTTGGGAAACTTAATTTCAGTTCCTGGTTGGTGAACACAGGCATGGTCCTGCGCTTGGGAAAGTTTAGAGACAGAGACCGACTGGCAAAAGCCAGTGGGAATAGACCATTACAAAAATGACAATCATGGGAGAAAATACTGCTGGCCTGGAGTTGAATTAGGGTAGCCAGGTTCACAGGATCCTTGGAAGGATTTTGAAACCCCTACAGAGAGTCACACTGTGAAGTGTGTTGCCAAAATGGGAGACTTAGGGAAGGACTTAGAAGTGGCTGGCTGGAAGAAGCATTACCCCATGTTATGGGTACTTGCCAGTGAGTTCTCAGCAGTAGGGGGCTCTCCAAGGGACTACAAAAGCTACCCTGTAAGAAAAAGAGAGTCAGCTTTAAATATGTCAGTTCAGAGAGCACCCAAACCTTATTAGTGCAGTATTGAAGCAGAAAGCAAAGCTGTTCCTTTTCCCAGCTTTGAACTTGGAGGTCTTAGAAACCAAAGCAAACATTGAAGATCACTAGAGGTGGGGGTAAAAAATGGTGGGGGGGCAGGACTAGGAAATAGGGGAGTCAGATATCCTCCTCCCAGCATGGACTTCTAGGCTAAAAACTTCCCTCCAAGGGAAGGAGATGAGACTTGATTGAGGGTACATTTTACCAAACTCATATCAAAATTGTGTACTTAAAAGTATACAGATTGCTGGGTACAAGTAGCTCATGCCTGTAATCCTATCTACTCAGGAGGCTGAGGTCTGAGGATCATAATTCAAAGTCAGCTCAGGCAGGAAAGTCTATGAGACTCTTACCTCAACCACCAAAAACCCAGAATTAGAGCTGTGGCTCAACTGGTAGAGTATTAGCCTTTAGCAAAAAAATCTCAAGTATAGTACTCAGGCCCAGGATTAGGACCAAAAAAAAAAAAAAAAGTGTACAGAAACCTAAGCATATATCTTGAGGAACTTCTACAATGTGAATGCATCAGCATGTGATCAAGAAACCTTACCAGGATCTCAGAAACCCATGCCCCTTTTTAATTCCTAACAGCCCACCTCCCTGGGGCTAATAATGATCCAAAGCAAGATTTGTTATTTTGTGATTATAAAAGCAATTTTAAATTTTGTCTTCTGCTTTGTGCTTTTAATGAAGTTCTTAGTTGAGGACAAATGTAGGGAACTCTGAAGCTGAGCTGTGAATCCTGGAAAAGGTTTGAGAGATTGGAAACTACCTAGACAGCACTCGTAATGCTGAGCACTGGCCATAGAAGGGTTAAAACAGCTCTGGAGAAGGTGAAGAGACTGGAGTGCTCCCCTCCCCCACTTTCCTTAGGAGTTTGGCAGCTGTGCTAGGGACCTTGTAGGCTGGAGGAAAGACTTTTAGAGCATAAGCTTGGGCTAGCTAAGTGGACATCGTGTCTGGACTTCCTCTGGGCTGCAGTCTCCTTCCTGTCTCAAAAGAATAAGGGAGCCAATGTCTCTCACAAACTCTGTTTTAGCTCTGATTGTAATATTAATATAGATGCTTTATGTTTTGCATGTATCCATGATAACCCTCCCTGTGTGAACTCAAATACGCTTGCTTGTGGGGACTCAGGTCCTAAGTGCCAGAGAGGCTTGGGACCCCTGGTCCCCACTTGTATCTCTCTGTCTCTGCCTCTTCTACTTTTCTTCAGTATGGTATCTTGTCACATTGCCTTTGGTTGCGGTTAGCAACTGTTTGGGTTTGGTTCTACTAAGTGGTAGAGCACTTCCCTAGAAAGCACAAAGGCTTTAGTTCAAATTCCAGCACCACTAGTAAAAGTTCTTAGCTGGAATAACTTTAAAACTATAGAGAAGTTACATCATAATACAAAGAACTTTTCTATTATTCTTTACCCATATTCCTTAATTGCTAATATTTTACTCTTAATGGGAAAGAGCATACCAACTTTTAAGATGGTTGTTTCTGGAAAGGGAAGGAAGGAAATTACTTTGGTGAGGTCTGTAAAGGGACTTAAATTTTAATAATATTTTGCAGAAAATGGCAAAGTATTAGCCTTTTCCACTATAACTTGTGGCTTACTCTCTATAGTTTTCTATGTGTTTGAAGTTTTAAAGAATTCCTTTAAAAATGGAAAAGTTCAGTTTTCCCCTCTGGGAAGTTGGGAGATTTGAAGGTGCTTTGTACTATTGAAATAAATATATCTTTATGACTTCTTTGTTTTTTTCTTAATATGAATTAAGACTCTCTTAAGTGAGCTATAAGGTTGATTCACCTCAACATCATTTTTCTTTTTTTTTCTCTTCCATATTACCTCTCAATGCTAAGTGCCCAGTAGTGTCTGACATAGTAAGATTAAAACTTGCACTTTTCCTAATAGATACAACTCTTCCTGATTTGCAGTGAGCAAGGACCTGCTTTTAAGCAATTACCCCTCATTTGGGGCCATCCAGACACATTGTGCTTTGGTTCAGGTCATAATCAATAATTCATATGTCAATAGGAACCCCATTAGCTCAGGTGAAGGCAGATGTCTTTCTAATGAAAATGTTCCATTTTCCAAATGACTTTTCTTTTTCTCAGAGAGTTGTGGTTGTAGAAGACATAAAAAGATGGAAGTCTATGTTGGAGCTTCCTGACCAAACCAAAGAGAATCTAGTTGAAGCCTTACAAGAATTAAAGAAGAAGATACCCTCAAGGGAAGTGTTAAAGTCAACGAGAATAGGTATTGCCTAATTTTCTGACACATACTTATATTTTGTCTCCTTTTCCCCCCTTTCTACCTTCCTTGAAGTAGTGTCCCCTCATCAGGGCTTTTAAAACTATCTCTGGGAGAAGACCATTGTTTTAGAAATGTTCATTGGCCATGAGCCAATACTTTTGTAAGATAGTAAAAATAACAAGAAAAGTAAAATTGAGAATATATATTGTACAAACTTCAATTTTAAAATTAAACTCATCAGATGTAAAATTACTGTCAAATTTCTGTACGTTTGTAAATGCCTGTATTAATTTTTGGTATTTAACTTTGTGGAATGGTAACTAACAATGATCTACATGACACATAAAATTTTGAGTGTGGTATGCAAAATGAAGAGACCTCAGAAAACTTAGGATTTGGTCAGAGACAACAATGTGGACAGATGGAGGGGTAAAATCCTGTAGGTTATAAATAAACACATAAATAATTTTCTGAGCACTGTTCTGCTGTGGACGATTGTTATGCTGTCTCTAAAGAATGAGCAATCACTTAGATCTGAGGAATTAAATAAAAGACATCGTAGAAGAAGTGACATTTTAGTTAATCTTGAAAGAAACTTAGCTTTTCTGTCTTGAGTTGAAATAAAAGCCTGGATTGTAAAGCAAGATGATAGCAACATTTGCTTTCCACCATATCATTTATTGTAGCTTTGGAGGTATTTCAAAGGTAAGTGAGGCACATTGAATTGCCATTTTAGTACAGTACACAACTGTGGATAATATGCAAGGGAGGACCAACATGTGTTCCTCAAGCTGCTCTTGAGTCTCCAGAGAGCCCAGGGCATCATTCACAGCTGCTGCTCTTGCCCTCAGTAGTGCAGCCAGGGCCTCGCCTGCCTTTCCCTGACCTCTTGTTCTGAGAAGGAGGAGAGAAAGCTGCTTCACCCTGGCACTAACAGCTGGGAAGGGCTGTGTAGAATCCCCAGGAGGACCCCCAAGAGTTTTAGCGTTGCACCCCTGTAATATAAACCAGAATTGGAGAAAATTAGATGCTTAAAAAACATAAAACCCTATCATTATAGCCATGGAGACTCTCCCATCTGCTGCTGGATTTCCTGTCTTTATAGGTTGTGGTCACTAGAGGGCAATAAGACCTTTCATATGAGCCCATGAGGCATCTCCACCAGTAGAGGGTACTAGTGATTAATATTTTATGACGTGTATGTGTACATATGTGTATGTATATGTTTATATTTAGGCATGTGCCACACATGCCATGGATGATCAGATCTTACATGTCAGCATAATAAACTAGAATTTCCCTAAAAATGCAAAACAGGTAATAATGTTCAAAACATTTCTGTATGGCCTTTGAGTACAATGGTAAGTATTTATTTTCAAGAATGGGTGTGTCTGATGTTGAAAGATTACAGTTCAAGAATCATAATGAAATTGCAATGGTACTTGACTTAGAAGGACTGGAAACCATCCAACTTTGGGATCTTGACCTACCCAGTCCTTTCCTAAACAAGGATATGTGGAATACAGGGGTTTCTTGATTCTGAGAGTTATGCCCTGTGTGGTGCTTGAAGATTTCATTTGGATTATTCTTAAGAATATTTGTATTTTCCAATGGTTGGCCTTCCTGCCTGACCCTGTCCTGTGAACAGGATATTTGTAAGATACAAATATTTACTGAGTACCTTCTTTGTACTGGGAACTGTGCTGGCACAATAATGAAAGAGAAAAGTCATGGCCTCATCTCTTTGGAACCTGAAGTTTAGTGGAAAGGCATGCAAGTTAACAAGACTTTGTCATACAGTGATAAATGCTCTGAAGACGGGGAGGAGTTAGCCAATTGTGTGTGTTAAGAGAAAGGGGGAAAGTGTTAAAGAATGTGTCAGGCAGGGGGTACACCATGTAAACTGTAAAAAGGTGGAGGTGGGAAAGAACGTTGTGCATTCCAGAAACTCAAATTTATTTGGTGTGTTTAAAATAAAATACTCTAAAGAGAGCGTGGTAAGAAGTGTGGCTGGAGATAGTCTGGACCAGATGGAAAAGGCTTTTTGTAAGCCATTCAGAACTGTTTGGTTTTGGCAATGTATTAGGTATCTGTCACTGTGTAAAAATTATCCTAAAAATTAGCTTCATAAGACAGTATTATTTCACATAGTTTTTCTGAACTACTTATCTAGGCAGTTCTAGCTCATCAGTATCTTTTAAAAGGTTGCAGTCAAGGTGTTGGCTAAGGCAGCAGTCATCCAGTGTGAGGATCTGCTTCCAAATGGTCTACTCACAGGATTGTCTCACTTCCTCATTGTGTGGGCCTCTGCTTAGGGCTGTCATGGTATGGAAGCTGTCCTCAGATCAAGTGATCCAGGAGAGAACAAGAGAATAATCCACGTGAAAGTCACAGTTTCTGGTGTAGCCTAATCTCAGAAGGGATACATTATTATATCCATCCTATATCTCTATTAGACCAATGTTGGTACAGTTTGAAAGGCAACTCGACAAGATGTGGATACCAGGAGATGCGACTGTCTGGGGGCTGTCTTATAGATAATTCTCAAACTTGAAAACAAACTTCAACCATTATCTCTCCATTTTAAAATACTTCCCTACGCTTGTTTTGGCCTGCATATGTACTAAAATAAGAATAATGCAAAGAATAGCATGCCCTCTTAACAATGACAGGCAAATAAGTGAAGCATTCCATTTATTTTTGTTATTGTTGCTTGTGAGGCTTGAACTCAGGGTTTGGGTGCTGTTCCTGAAATTTTTTTACTCAAGGCTATGCTCTACTACGTTCAGCCACAGTGCCTCTTCCAGTTCTCTGTTGGTTAATTGGAGTCTTACAGATTTTCCTGCCTGGGCTGGCTTTGAACCACAATCTTTAAATCTCAGCCTCCTGAGTAGCTAGGATTATAGGAGTGAGCCACTAGTGCTTGGCTTTCCATATTTTTTAAAGTGTCTCCTGTTTATTTATTTATTTACTTTTGGTAGTATTGGGGTTTGGACTGGGGGCCTTGTGCTTGCTAGGCAGGCTCTACTACTGAGTTTCACTTCCAGCCCTGTCTCCCTTTCATTATCCCTGTTTCTTCCTTCTGAGATCCTAGGTTAAGCCGGGCTGGGAAGGTGGCTCAGTGGTAGAGTACTTGCTTTACATGCATGGGACCCTGGGTTCAATTCCTCAGCACCACATAAGCAGAAAAATTCTGAAGTGGCACTGTGGCTCAAGTGGTACAGCACCAGACTTGAGCAAAAAGGAGCTCAGGGACAGCACTGAATTCAAGCCCCAGGACTGGCAAAAAAAAAAAAAAAGTTGAAAAAAAAATTAGGTTAAGCCTTCCATTTTCCAAATTCTATAGCCATATCTATAGCTATTTCTATAGCCAATTTTATGGCATTTCTGCCATAATTTTTTTGTCTCACAGTATTCTAGGTAGTTTATTCTGATATTTCTTCCAACCCACTAATTCTTCCTTCAGTTGACTCTAACCCATTCATTAAGCTCATTTCAAAAACTGCTTTTCATTTTTGCAAGTTTGCTCTTTCCTCTAAATCTGACTTGTGTCAATGCTATTTGTACATTATGATTGTTTTTATTTCTTGAAACATTTAGCACATAGCTCTTCTGTATCCTTCAGCTGGCTGTTCTAATATTGATAGTCCTTAGGGATCTAAATCTGTTGTTTATTTAGTGTGTGCTGACTCTCATGGTGCTTGTTTTCCCTTCAGCTTGTTGATTTTCCATTGTGAACTTGTTGTATTTTTCAGTGTATAGGAATTCTATGGGACTAGATTGGTGAAGCTTCCCACTAAAGAGGATTAGCTTCTTGCTTCGTTTCTGCCAATAGTCAGGGGCACCTCAGGCCTAGGACACTTTAGCACATCTCAAAGATTCATCTCAGTCAATATAGGAGTTTCAGGATTAGCTCTCTCACCTACCATTAGTTCAAAGCCAAGTATTTCAGCAGCATTATTATTGATTGGTTTAGCTCTTAGGCCTAGCCTATTCCTCTCTGAGCCTGCTTTTCTGGCTACTGCTCACTTTTTGGCTGGTGGGCATGAGGTGACTTTTGTCTCATATCTAGCTGTATTGTAGTGAAATGATAGCTTTAGCCTAAATTTAGTCAGAGTGTTTACTTTTTTTTTTTTTGGGTCCGGTCGTGGGGCCTGAACTCTGGGCCTGGGCGCTGTCCTTCAGCTCTTCAGCTCAAGGCTAGCACTCTACCACTTGAGCCATAGCGCCACTTCCGGCTTTTTTCTTTTTGCTTATGTGGTGCTGAGGAATCGAACCCAGGGCCTCGAGCATGCAAGGCAAGCGCTCTACCACTGAGCCACCTTCCCAGCCCCGAGTGTTTACTTTTTATCCTAAAAGTAATACTGTTATTATTCAAGAGTTTTGAATGAAGGAAAGACATTCAGATTTTCATTTTTATTTTTGCTGATCCTGGGGCTTGAATTCTGGGCCTGGGCACTATTCTTGAGCTTTTGTGCTCAGTTCTCTACCACTTGAGCCACGGCTACACTTCAGCTTTTCCTGTGATTAATTGGAGATAATAGTCCTCCTCCCCTGTCTGGCTTCATACTGCAATCCTCATCAGATCTCAGCCTCCTGACTAGCTAGAGTTACAAACGTGAGCCACTAGTCCTAGCTCAGATATTTATTTTAGAAAAATCTATCTGTTTCTATTGTGGGAAAGTGTTGGAGAGAAGCAAGCCTAGAGGTAGGAAGCCCAGTTAGGAAGCTGCTAAAACATCTGGATAAGACATGAGAGTGGCCTGGGACTGATAGTGGGTAGGGGTACAGAATGCAATCAAGAGATGTAAATGTGATTGGATATTGGGAATGATGATGGGGGAAGGTAGAAGCGTAGGTGTCTGGTATGAACAAGTAAGTGGATGGATGGTAATACTACTATAGCAATACAGAACAGCAGGTTTGGGGGTGGGGAAATAGTAAGTTCAGTTTTAGACTTACTATGTTTGGCATTCTATAGAACATTCCAGAGGAAATGTCCCTCAGGATGTTGGATGTACAGGCTGAAACTAAGGAAAGATTGTAATTATGTATGCATAAGTTATTATCAGCAAATGGTTAGGAATTAAGGTGGTGAAAATAGATAAGCTTTTCCAGAGAAGTATATAAGAAAAGCAAAAGCTTAGCATGTTGATAAATGCCTATAATCCCAGCAGTCAGGAGGCTGAAGCAGCAGAATTATGAATTTGAGGCTAGTTTAGGTTATATTGTGAACTCCAAGCTAACTTGAACTACACAGTTAAAACTATCTCAGTAAACAAAAATGAAAGAGAAGTACCAAGTCCAAAATCTTGAAGCACACCAATATTTAAGGGACTTGTAAGGAGACTGAGAAAGTGTGATCAAAGGAACAGAAAGGAAACAGAAACAATACTGTCATAGGATGCAAAGGAAATGGTGTTTTCCGGGGGCAGAGGAAATTGATCAGCAGTGTCTATGGCTGTGAAGGGGCCCGATAGCTTAGTCTACAAACTGCACATGGGTCTGGGCACCAGTGAGTCACCCTTATAATCCTAGTTATTCAGAGGGTTGAGATTTGAGGATTACAATTCAAAGTCAGCCCAGGCAGGAAAGTCCATAAGACCCTTATCTCCAGTTAACCATCAAAATGCCTGAAGTGGCACTATGGTTCAAGTGGTAGAGCACTAGATTTGAGCAAAAAGCTAATGGATAGCATCCAGGCCCTGGGTTGAAACCCTGGTATTGCCACTGAGAGAGACAGAGACAGAGATGGAGGGGGGGGGGGTTCCTGCTGATTACAGGCAGAAGTATAAGGAAGAGAGGCCTAAAAATCTGAGAACAGCAAGTTAGAATCTAGGATGCGTGACCAGGATGGGCAAGAGCAAGGTAGAGATAGGACTTGATTATAAAGAAACTAAAAAGCTGACTAATTGGGTCAGTGTTTTCTATTGTGTATTTTTCAGAACTCTGGTGTAGTAAAGTGTCCCGTGGAACAAAGGCATATCAGCTGGAAAATGCTGCATGACTGTTTCTTCTCCCTTGGAGATTTTTAGTTTAATTTCTCATGTACATAGACTGAGAAATCGCACAACAAAGAAATCTGTGCTGGGGATGAGCTCAGTGTAGAAGCCCCTGGCTTCTATCCTCTGCACTACAAATAGACATCAACAAAAATGTGTTTAATTTTGTTTTATTCAGTGTTAGCTTTGTCAAAAACAAAAACTTAATGGAACTATTAAATGGATTTAAGCTATAGATTGATATGGTTGTAGGACTTCAGGTGGCCAAGAGAAGAATGTGTAGGAGAGGACAGGACAAGAGAAAGGGCGATGTGTTCGCTTCGGCAGCACATATACTAAAAAAAGAGAAAGGGCGATCAGGCAGAAAGTCATTCCAACATTCATTCAGCTTATACTTAGTGCATGTCCACTGTGTGCCAGATTCTGTTGGGAGTGCCAAAGATTGACATGAATAAAACTCCTAATAGTGTGAACTTTCCCTTCTTTACAGGCAGTAAAGAAGCAGCGTAAGCATATTGTATGTGTTAGAAGATGATAAATGTTGTGGAAAAGGGGAAAGTGGGACAGGTACGGTGGAGGGTAGCAGTAGATGAGCACAGAGGAGTGAGGGCAAAGAAGTGAACCATGGGACCCAGAGCATGGCTGTGCTTGTTCGGGTGAGGCAGTGATCACATGGAGGATCCAGAGAGTAGAGAAGGGAAACTGCTCCTTAGCAAGACCTCAGAAGGTGCTGGACCTAATGACTGACCTTGGAAGTGGGCGAACTGTATCATCCCAATGCCTCTCACACTGTTACCATTGTTATTCTCTATACTGGCTCTCTCTGCCTCCAGATAAGCACAAATCTTCCCTTTAATTGTCTTTGCCACCTTTTCCAGACATTGTTTTTCTCTTTTTCCTTTTATAGTCAGATTCCTTTAAAACTGGCCAATACTCACAACTTGAATTTCTGACCCTCCCACTTCTTTATGAAAACCTTTCCAACCTTTTCAAGCTGTGGCTTCTGTCACAGTCATTCCTCTCTCCTCTCTCTGGACACGAGTGGTTTCGTTCTATCCAGAGTTATTGATGTTCTCTTCCCAGAACTATGAATTGGACAGCATCAGTGATTCTGCTTTCTATTGACATAAATGACACCTACCTGGTTGTCACTTCTGCATCTATTTTTAAACATTTTCCTACCAAAACGTTATCTTGGTTTATCATTTCTTGTTTTGTCTTGTAATTGTTGTTTGAGGCCTGCCTCACTATGTAGTTGGGGCTGGCCATGTGATCCTCCTGCATGCATCTCCCTAGTGCTGGGATTGCAAGTGTGTAATACTATGCCAGCTTTGGCTTATAATTTATTTAATTATTTACGTCTTACTTTTTATTTGCTAGACAGTAATACCATGCTGTCAGGACCATGTTATTTAATTTACCAATATGTTTTAAGCCTTAGTGTGGCATATTACTGAAGCTTAGTGAATGTGTGTCAAGGGAGTGAAAAATGATAAGGTTGAATAAGATTATACATTACCTGTCTTGATCCATTTTTGAATCTTACGGTTTTTTTAAAGAAAGGTTGGTCTAATAAAATCCCTACCATTTCTTAAAATCTTACCAATCTAATAGGTAAAGGTAGCCTCTTCATTTATTGTATAGAATGATTTGCCATGTGTTTATTGGTACCCTCCCTTCCTCCCTTCTTCCCTCCCTTACTTCCTCCCTCCCTCCCTCTTTCCCTTCCTTGCTTCCTTCCTTCCTTCCTTCCTCCCTTCCTTCTCTCTCTTTCTCGCTCTCTCTCTCATAAAGTGTTTGTGTTCTTGTTGATGTATTGGTGACATCTTAGAGTTTTCTTACTTGTTTTTGTGAATTCCATAAATCCATTTAGCTGCCTCAGTATATAAACAAGGAATGTAAGACACATTTTGCTGAAGTGAGAGGCCCAGAGATGCAGTGAGCACCCAGTTCTTTTGGGGCAGAGTTCCTTCCTGGTTAGCATGCAGCCTTGTGCCTTGGACCCCAGCCATATGTGCCTTTATTTTGTCAGACCTTCTCTGTGGGTTCTCCCATCTGCTCAGATTTAACCTCTTTTAAATCAAAATTCAGTTATTTCTCTCTTGTACCTTAGATGGGAATTTTCTCCTACTATTTCCATTTTAGTCAATTTCCTTAGTGTTTTGCTCTACCATATAAATTCTTCTGGTGGAAATGTCCCAATATAGAAGAAGTGTGATTGAAGCTAAGATGAGAAATTTGACTGTTTCTAAGAAATGTTTGTTTAAAATCATCCAAATGTATACATCCTGAGTAAAAGGAAGGATTAAGGACCGGAGGACTGAACCTGGGGTGTTTTCAGAGACAGAGGAGATGAGGGTCCTCAGGGTTTCCCAGTGGTCTGGGAAGGTGAGAGAAGGCTGCAGGAAACGCCTCTGGACCTGGCATTCAGGCCCCACAGCGGAACCTCTATTGTAAAGAAACCAGCAAGCAAGGAGCATTCATTGCCTTATGACAGCTGATAAGGCAGTGGGGTTAGTTAGGCCTTGCACTCAGCCTGGTGAGCAGACATGTGCTACCTTACAGAACTGTGCGTATGACTGTAAGTCATATAATTATTTTCTCCATTTCACAAATATGAAAATTCAAGCTTGGAGACTTTCATTTGCCTCAAGTCAGATAATCAAACAATATGACAGCACTAAGATGTTCTTAAACTATGTGATATCTCCTCCTGAAACCTAAAGTTGCATGAAAGATTAAGTTAGGGTTTGGCAGGACTACATTCCTTTCTAGAATCTCTAGGGGACAGTTGGTATCCTTGCCTTTTCTGGTTTGTGAAAGCTGCCTGAATATCTTGGCTTGTGGTTTCCTTTTTCCAGTTTCAAAATAAGCAGGGTTAAGTTGAATTCTCCTCATCCTTGTCTCTCAACCTACCCTTCTGCCTCTTCTACTGTTTTGTTCGTCCATCTTTAAGGATTGAGCCCACTTAGAGAATCAAGGCTAATATCCTCCTCTCAGAGTCCTTAATTTTAACCATAGCTATGAAGTCTATTTTGCCACTTAAAATAACAGCTACAGCTTCTGAGGACTAGTGAATGGCTATATACCATTTCTTGTATGTTTTTTATTGTAAAAATACTATACAGAGGGGTTACAGTTACATGAGGAGGTTAATGAGTACTTTTCTTATCAAGCATTGTTGCCTCCACCTTTGTTTTACACCTACCATCCCTTCCCTCCCACCTCCACAACTATCCCCGCCCCCCACCCCTCCATTTAAGCATTTTGTTGTTGGGTTTTTTTTTTTTTTTGGTTGCTCATGGGGGCTGAACTGTGGGCCTAGGCGCTGTCCCTCAGCTCTTCAGCTCAAGGCTAGTGCCCTACCACTTGAGCCACAATGCCACTTCTTGCTTTTTTCTGCTTATGTGGTGCTAAGGAATTGAACCCAGGGCCTCGTGCATGTAAGGTGAACACTCTACCACTGAGCCACCTTCCCAGCCTGGTACCATTCTTTTGTTTACCATAGTAATCAGATTATACCATAAAGTTCTTTATTTCTTGTGCTATTCCTGTCCCCTTGAGTCATTGTCAATACTCAGGATAAATGCTGTCAATTTTGTGGTTTTCCCTCCCCAGCTGAATTGACTCTTCTGTCCTTTTAGTCCTCCTTGAAGTTCTTTTTCCTGTGAAACTAGGACCTGTGACATTTTCATGTATTTAGCTGTCTTCTATGCTTAGACCTGCATAGAGCCCCTTAGTTCTAGGCAATGACTGGCTTAATGTTCTATTCCAGTGCCCAGCATAGGGCCTGGTATATACCTAGTATTATATATAGTATTTAGTAATGTTTACTAAGTGAGCAAAAGACTGTTTTCACAAGGAATTTGCCTTAACAGTGTTCTAGGATGCAGAAATCCCTTAACTTTAAACCCAGGGGATCTGACCCAAGTTATAGGACCAGCAAGGGGTATTGCTTATTTTAAAACAGAAACTTTGTGGAGCAAATAATGACTTTTTGCAGATCATTAACTTCCTTGATGTAGCTACTGACCAACTTGTGACCTTAGGGAAGGGTTATAGGGCCTCATTTTTCCATCTGAGTGATCACAGCATGGACCGTACTACAGAGTAAAAGCAGGGGCATAAGCCGGTGCTGGTGGTTTACATCTATAATCCTAGGTTCTCAGGAGGCTGAGATTTGAAGGTCACGGTTCAAGTCTAGCCCAGGTGTGAACGTTCATGACAATTATCTACCAAAAAGCTGGGAGTGGAGCTGTGACTCAAGTGGTAGGGCACTATCCTTGAGCAGAAGAAGCAGCGCAGGGATAGCACCTAAAGCCCTGGGTTCATACGTTAACTCTGAGAACCATATATCAAAAGTGAGATGTTGGTAACTGTACAAGGTTGGGCTGGTTGCAGGAAGTAGATCGCTGGGGACACACTTCTGAAGGGAATATTGGAATACCCATGCCCTCCTCATTCTTTTTGCTTGAGAGAGCAGCTTTGTTCTATCCCATGTTTCCTAGGATGGTCTCCCTCACCACAGGCCCAGGAACAATGGAGTCAAGTGACTATCAACTGAAATCTCTGAACCATGAGCCCAAATAAATCTTTCCTTCTTTAGTTCATTTTCTGAGATAATTGTCACAGCAATGGGAAAGTAACACAGTATCTTCACTCATGTAATCCTAAGAACAACCCTCCAAAGTAGGGGCTAACATAATTTCTATCTTTCAGGTAAAGAAACTGAGGTACTGAAAGACTAAGTTAACTCAGGACACAGGGCAAAAGGCAGGGCTGAATGTAAACACACACACATGCACACACATGCATGCACACACTCTTCTGCCTAGGTTGGCTTCCAACCATGATCCTTAGATCTCAGCCTCCAAAGTAGCTAAGATTACAAGTGTGAGCCACCAGTTGACAGTGGGGTTTTGATTTTGTTTTGTTTGTTGTTGTGTTTTACCCCTGGTTCTGGCGTTTGAACTCAGGGCCTCATATTCTCACTCAGCTTGCTTACTCACATCTGGTGCTCTATCACTTGAGCCATGTCTCCAGCCCAACTTTTTGCTAGTTAATTGGAGATGGAGTCCCATGGACATTTCTGCCTTTCTAGTTTTTTTTTTTCCTTCTGGTTCTAGAGCTTGAATTCTCAGGATAACATGTTCTTGCTCAGCTTGCTTGCTCACAGATAGTGCTACCACTTGAGCCACACCTTCAGCCCAGCTTCTTTTTTTGCTTTAACATACATGTTCTGCCTCAAGATGTTTTTGCTTGCCGGGTATCTGTGGCTCATGCCTGTAATCCTAGCCACTCAGGTGGCTGAGATCTGAGGATCACAGTTCAAAGCCAGCTCAGGAAAGCCTGTGAGACTCTTATCTCCAATAAACCATTCATTAAACAGGAAGTGGCGCTGTGGCTCAAGTGGTGTCCTCGCCTTGAGCTGAAGAGCTGAGGGACAGCGCCCAGGCCCAGAGTTCAGGCCCACAACCAACCAAAAAAAAAAGATGTTTTTGCTTGAGAGAGAAAATAGGTACTTAAATTCCGTAGGCAGTGCTGGGGAGGTAGCTCTGGGTCAAGCTAGCAGTTGCATAGCATGTATAAGATCCTGGGTTCAATCCCCAGCACTACATAAAAAAAAATAAGTAAATATTTCAGGCGAGGGAACAATATAAGCTATAGGTCAGGAATGTTGGAAAAGACCAGACAGCATGACCCAAAACAGACATACAAGGTGCTTTCTATAGATAGAACTTAATTCATGGAGAAAAGCTTGTGGATGGACTAGGAACGTGGGGAGGAAGGAAAGAGGGCAACATGTAAGAGGTAATGACAAGAAGGCCCAGAACATCCAGAGCTTTAATGATACATTTGGCTTAAGGGCAGTGGAGAGTCATTGAGGGGTTTTAAGTAAGTATGTTATGTGATCCAGTTCCTATTCTCTCCCTCTCTTCCTCTCCTCTTTCCTTCCCCTTCCCCCTCCCCCATTCCTTCCTCACTCCTCCACTGCCCCCCCCATGCTGGAATTTGAACTCAGGGCCTCACATTCATTAGACAAACTCTCTTCCACCGATGTATATCCTCATGCCTGTCAAACTGTCTTAAAACAGTCATTAAAACAGACTTCAGTGTTGAGGATGAATTGGAGAGGGCCAGATTGCAGACAGAAATTGTTCAGTAAACTGCTGCAGTAGACCAGTAGAGAATGAGGAGAATCTGAATCAGGGCAGTAAGAAGGAGAGGGAAATGAGGAGGAAGAGTAAAGGATGTAGAGAATGATAAGAAGTGGGTCTGCTGCCATAAAGAATGAAATTATATCATTTGCAGGAAAATGGATGGAACTTGGAGGTCATTTATAAGTAAAATAAACCAGATTGAGAAAGACAGATACTGTGTGTTTTCTCTCATGTATGCAATCTAGACCTAAAAAAATAAAATAAAAATGTTTAAGTATAAAATGGGGACTAGGGACTGTTACTGTTTGGGGGTGGGTGGAAATCCCAAAACCCCCAGTGGAAGTGGGGGATGTGATCAAAGCACCATATATGCTTACATGGAAATAAAATTGTTTGAAAATAAAATTGTTTGAAAAGGAGGTAGAATGGATAGGAGAGTAAAAGAGAGAGTGAATGTGATTTAGTACAATATTTGCATGTATGAAAATAACACAAAGGAACCCCTTTGTAAAATTAATCTATGCTGATATTTAAAAAAAAGAACTGGGGCTCATGCTTGTAATCCTAGCTACACAGGTGGCTGAGTGGTTGAAGCCAGTAGAAAAGTCAGAGAGACTCTGTCTCAAATTAACTAGCAAAAAAAGCTAGATAGTAGGCATGGCTCAAGTGGTAGAGTACCGTCTGTGAACAAATAAGTCAGGGGAGATCATGGGATCCTGGGTTCAAGCCACAGTAGTGGTACACACAAAAAAGTAGATCTGTATGTCTTGGAATGACTGCATGAACATAGGATGAGAGAAATTGTGGATTGCAGAAGGATGCTTCACTGTGTGACAGGAAATGCTGAGTTAGAAGGGCATGTGGAATAAGCAAGTGGACATGTGCAGTGAGAATTGGGTATTTGAGTCTTGTACTCAGTGGAAACTTTTGCTAGAAGTTAAGTAGTTAGAAGACATCTACTTGTAGGTAGAGGTTGCACTACCAGTGTAGGTAGGATTACTCCAGGCAAGGCAGGTAAAGGAAGGGAAGGCCAAGTACAGTCCCAAGTTGAAGTTCTTTAATTAAATGTTTAGCAAAGGATCAGCAGCCAGCAGAAGAGGTAGAGAAGGAACAGTACCAGTACAGGTATTGTCTCATCAAGGAAGGAAGAGAATATTTCTGAAGGATGAGGCAACAGTGTTATATGCAGACAGGATAAGCAATGGCAGGACGGTGAAGGTTTACTGGATTTGGTAAGAAGAACTCTGCATGAGGACTCTCCACATCCTTATTTCACATATATTAAACTGGGTCAACAGTGCCTTTCCAGAGAGAAAATAAAAGGATAAGGTAAGGATTACATGATGGGAAGGAGCTCTGTTCCAAAGAACCCTGGATGTATCTCTATTACAGAACAGCACAAGCTATTAGATGTTTAGCTAGGCTAGCCACTAGATTGTGAACAGAACTGCATAGATGCATATGGTCCCACTACTCAGAAGCGACTCTTCTGTTAATAATTTTATTATAAATTCTTTAAGGCTTTTTTTTCTCTGCTTATAAACAAATATGGTGTTTACATGTATACACATATGTAATTTTAAAAGTAAATATTGGCACATAATGAGCATGCTCTTTAAACACAGTGATCGTCTTTCCATGTTACTGCATGTAGAACTATTCCAGCATTTAGTTTTTGTTTGTTTGAGTCAGAGTTTGTTTGCTTAAGCCCAGATTGGCCTAAAACTCAATAATCTCCTTGCCTCAGTCTCTCAAGAGTAAGAATCACAGGTGTGTGCCATCACACCTGATTTCCTATTCCTGTTTTTAATGACAACATAGCAGTTAATGTTTCAATGGACTATACTCTTTTTTTCTGTGCAGAGTAGACGCTTAATGATGAGCTTGTAGGTTGTTTCTAGTTGTTGTTGTGTGTTTTTTTTTTACTATCTCAAACTGTACTAAGGTGAATATTTCTGTCTTCTTTGCACCCTTCAGAATAAATGTTGGCAAAAGTCCAAGGATTGAGTATTAATCATTTCTGTGTCCTGAGTACCAGGCATGAAGTAGATGCTCAGTAAAAGTGTTACAGCACCCTGAATTTAGGACTTTCAAGTCCTATAATAACATTTATCTTTTGTTTATTTATTTTTTGAATTTTATTTATTTATTTTTTTGGGTCTGGTTGTGGGCCTGAACTCTGGGCCTGGGTGCTGTCCCTCAGCTCTTCAGCTGAGGCCACAGCACCACTTCCGGCTTTTTTTTTTCTGCTTATGTGGTGCTGAGGAATCAAATCCAGGGCCTCATGCATGCAAGGCAAACGTTCTACACTGAGCCAACTTCCCAGCCCTTGTTTATTTATTTTTGATGCTATGGATTAAATCTAAATTCTCAAATATATAAAGCACATACTTTATAACTGAGTTATACCCCCAATCTTATCTTTGTTATTACCATCTGAAATAGTAGTTAACTACAAATGCTATTGGCCGAGTGAATAATCTCCAGGATATGGAAAATTCTACCCAGAAAAGGAAAGTATTCAGCAGTAAATTTGCTTTTAAGTGGCGTATGTATCAAAAGTATTTTCCTCAGCATTGGTAGCTAGGAAGCATCTTCAAATAGATCTTTAAATAGTTCTTTTTTTTTTTTTTTGGTTGGTCGTGGGACTTGAACTCTAGGCCTAGGAGCTGTCCTTCAGCTCTTTAGCTCAAGGCAAGCGCTCTAGCACTTGAGCCACAGCACCACTTCCCGGCTGTTTCTGTTTATGTGCTTTACCACTTGAACCACAGCGCCACTTCCCAGCTTTCTCTGTTTATGTGGTGCTGAGGAATCGAACCCAGGGCCTCATGCATGTGAGGCAAGCACTCTACCACTGAGCCACCTTCCCAGCCCCAATAGTTCTTATTTAAATTAATTAATTTTTTTCCGTCAATTTTTTTTTTCTGGGCCTGGGAACTGCCTGAGCTCTTCAGCTCAAGGCAAACACTCTACCACTTGAACCACAGTGCTACTTCTGGTTTTCTGATGGTTAATTGGAGATAGAGTCTCATGGACTTTCCTGCCCAGGCTGGCTTTGAGCTATGATCCTCAGATCTCAGCCTCCTGAGTAGTTAGGATTACAGACAGGCTTGAGCCACAGGTGCCTGGCTTAAATATTTCTTTATTTCATTTTATTTTTGAGTTAGCATACATTTGTATTAATGGGTTTCTGTGTGATATGTCTATATATGAACCCAGTGCACTGTGGGCAAACTCGCCCCCTACACCATATACCTTTAGCCCCTGTCATGTTCTCATCCCATTGCTGTTAGTGTGTTACTTGGTACTGTGTGATTTCCACTAGTTCAGGCAGCATTTCTCTGGCTTTTCTAGGTACTTGTTTTTGTTGAGGTACTTTTGCATATTGATATTTTTTATACTTCCCTTTTTTCTATACAGAAAGACGTAGAAATAAACTCACTACTTTAACAAGTTCCCATAGTCCCTTTTTGTCCCATTTCATCTTTCTCTTTTGTGTATGTGGTGTTTACTGAAGTATTTTTTAAAGCCAGGTCTTAAACCTTTTGTCTTTTGGGGCCAACATACTTGAGTTTGTGTGTCTAAAAGCTATGGATGGTACTGGGGTTTGAGCTGAGGGCCTTGCCCTTGCTAGGCAAGCACTCTACCAATCCACCAGGCCAAATTTCACATGTTTTCTTAGGTAACCCTAATGCTATTTTTGTCTTTAAAAAAATTAACAATCATTCCTTGATATAATTTAATATCTATTGCAAAGTCCTATTTCTTGTTTATCTCAGAATATCTTTCAATGGCTCCAGTAGGAATTTGCATCCCATTTGGTAGTTTGGACTCCGAAGGCTCTTTTAATCTTTAGCAGTCTCTAGCCCTAAGCCCCTTTTGTAAACAAAGCCATTGACTATTGAAAACATGTCTGCTGTGCTGTAGAATGTTCCACATTCTAAACTTCTTTGTTTCTTCATAATGATGTTTTAACTTATCCCTGTCTCTCATATTTCCTGACTGGAGGTTAGTTTTGAATGGCTAATTGGATTGTGGTCCGCTTTTTCTGTGGGGGAGGTTGTAGAACTGCTTTACAGGCAGAGTTGTCAAGCACTTCCTTTATGCCATAGCCAGCTTTTAGGTGCTAACAGTTCATCCCTCTGAAGGTGCCTCATCAACCTTCCATTGAGTTGAATTACTTCATCAGGGGCTACAAAATTTTTTATTTCTTTTCAATCAGTTAGTTAAATAAAGAATTTTCCTTTAATACCTAGGGTTGTTTTGTTGTCCTGTAATGTAATACATACCAAAAAAACCCCACAGAAAATGATTAGCTCATTTTCTTTGAAATTTTTGACCTAAAGAGTTAGTACCTCTTAGTTTTTTTTAAAGAATCTATTGATATTACACTGGCCAGTCCTGGTTCTCTCCCACAGGTTGTCTAATTTGTGAAAACATGTCTGATTCTGCACAGGAGCCTTTGCGTCCTTGGGTATGTAAGGGACACACCAGTTCATCTAGTCCTGTGCTTTTCAGAAGACAGTTTCTCTCCTCTGTTCCAGGTCATGCTGTGAACAAGATGCGTAAACACTCAGATTCAGAGGTGGCTAGTCTTGCCAAAGAAGTTTATACTGAGTGGAAAACTTTCATTGAAAAACATTTGGATAGACCTCCTATTGAAGTTCGAAGTGATCCCAAAACTGAGTCATTTAGAAAAAATGCCCAGAAATTACTTTCAGAAGCCTTGGAATTAAAGGTAATATACTAATTGGAGTGTAATTACTAGGGTCTCTTGGTTAAACTTTTTTTTTTTCATGAACTTTCAATCTTAACACTGTAGTCTTATTCTAATAGGTAATTCTTTTAAGGATTCTGGGAGAGAGGCTTTGGAACCACCAAGATTTGGGTTGAGCTAGTAGCTTATGCCTATAAGCATAGCTACTTAGGAGGCTGAGACTTGGAGAATCACAGTTTGAAGCCATCCTGGACAGAAAAATCTGAGTAACTGACTATCTCTAATTAATCAACAAAAAGCTAGGCTGGAGGCATGGCTCAAGTGGTAGTGCACCAGCTGTGAGTAAGTAAGCCAGACACAAACACAAGGCCCTGAGTTCAAGATCAGGTACTGACAAAAGGAAAAAAAAGAAAAAATAAATTTAAAAACCAAAATGAATTAGATAGACATATTCCCTATCATCTCCATTACCAGAAATTTCCATAATATTAGTGGTTTGAGATGTGTATATATATATATATATATATATATATATAGTGGACAGAGGATTTTTGCTCATTAACAATAATATTAGTCATTATCAAATAACAAATCTTGAAAGTAGTTAGTACCTGAAAAATCAGACATGTACCATACTTATTTTTTTCTTTCCCCATCATACTCCAAAATATCCTTATTGAAATACTTTTAAAGTATAATTTAGTATTACTAACAATGGAATTCAGAAGTCTGATTTAAGTGCTAGATACCATACATTCTTAGAGAAGTTTGTTTTTGTTTTTCTGCACTGCTGTGTACATGCTAGAAAGTCCTTTACCACTTGAGCTACATCTCTAGCTATTACTACTATATCTTCAAAAAAATAACAAACCAACCTTTTTAATCTTTCTATCTCAATTATTTATCTACAAAAGAAAATCACTTGGAGTTTGATATATACCAAATAAGGTACTGGGTTTTTAAAACAAGAAAATGAGAAAAGTGCAGAAAGGAAAAGAAAAAAAATAATCACTAAACCTATCACCCAGACATAATCTTTTTCGGTGAATTATTACAGCATTTTAAAGAAATGCTGGGCAAATTATGATTATCCAAGGCTTATTTAGAGTGAATTATGTATCAGATGTTCTGTAATACTTTTTATTGATCATGTTAATCATAATGCAGAAAATTGACATAATTATTTACGTTTGTGTTGTCTCTTGAATATTGATCAATTTCAATTAGTGTCATTTTGTGTATCCTTGTTTATATGTCTTTGTTTTTCATGTTTATGATTTTTAATGTCTTCTTGATAGTTCAGTGGATTCCTAAAGGAAACTTCAATATGAATTAAAGAGAGGGGGGGAAAATGTGAAAGTTGTAAGTAATTTTCCAGAGTATTGATTAGCCAGACTTGCTATTTTAAATAAAGTTTATTTTTGAAATAAACTAAAATTACTGCGCATACATTGTGGGTATCTAATATGTAGCTAATGTGGTGGTAAATATCAGTTCCCTGTGGTATCTTTTTAAGTAAATGATAATAACGAAGCCATGCTTGTAAGAATTAATGAGCAGTTTGCCTGCTATATTAAACTCCATAATAATTATCCTTTTAGTTTATCCATTAATTATCCCTTAAATGGCACATCAAGTGGTAAGCACTCAAGTGTTACAAAGCAAAGTTAAAAAAGTGATACATTCGTTAGTGCTTTCCAACTTAATTGGGGGAAAGATCAGATTAAGCATAACTGACTGGTTTAGGTCCTAAATTAATTTTTTTAATATGTATCTTACTATCTTCCTTGGCAAAAGAAAAATTGATGGCTCTTCCTTGCACAAGCAGCATTTAGTGATATTTTTGTATGGCATGTCAGAAAATATAAACACAAACAATTTTACTAAATATACAAACATTTTTACCCTAGCACCCATCATTATGAGACATTTCCATATTAGGGTAAATCAGTGAACCATTTAATCCAGTTTCTTGTCTTTGGCCATAACCAATATTGGGTGTATTCAAATCAGACACTGAGTTTCCATAAACGTTCGTGTTATCAGGCAGTACTGAACCACAGGTGAGTTATTGGCACAGTGACTGACAGGACTTTACAGTTTGATCTTAGCATGTGTTTTTTGCAAATACCATAATCTACTCATTCCATTTTTTGATAGAAAAACATGTTTCCATTTTATTTGTTTCAGTTATATCCTTTAATAGTGAATACCACCAATGAAGAATATGCACACAGCCAAATGTTCATTTCTTTATTGCCTTATAGATCTTGCTTTCTAAATTCATGGATTATTTCCTTGTTCTTGGAATAATAGAACAGATGAATAAAAACTCTATCGTTGAAACCCAGGCTCCCTTCCTCTTTCTCCCTTCTGGATCATCTTTGTTCTTCCTTGTCCTTTAGATCTTTCCTCCCATGAACATCCCCTGTGGTGTCATTCTCTTACTTCCCCTTCCTCATTATCCACTCTCCTTCCTACCTCTTGGCCTGTGATCATTTTCCTATTATGTCATTAAAAAAAAAATGAACCTGATTCTCAAAGTGAGCCTGTATCATTAAGAGTTATGAAACACTGGCTGGTTAGCGCAGTTGGTTGTCAGATGGTGCTAATGAGATCCAGGTCAGGGGGACGTTCTCATATGGGACTATTAGTTTTTCCTTTGTTTAATGGTTTCGGACTGCACCCCTGGCTTTGACCAGCTCTCTCATAAATGTTATCAAGTGGTCAAAAAGAAGTGTAGATAGATATATACAAACCTAATCAGATGATCAGAAAACCCATTCAAAGTTTGCTTCCAGTGGATATTTTAATTCAATAAATGTTTGGTGGGGATCTACTAAGGTGCTAGAGGATATTGCAGACAGTCAAGTTGCATACTTTGTTCTAAGAAAGCTTATTCTGTTGTCTTAGAACCTGTAAATGACTAATAAAAATGTGATGGGGTCTGAAATAGTGGTGCTAGCAAATCATATTAGAAACACCAAGTATGAAGCAATTAAGACTGAGCTGATCATGAAACTTCATGGAAGAGGTGGTAGACATTGTTTGAAACAGTAGGAAATGAGGGAGTATGCATGGGGAGAAAAGACATACATCTGACAGATATTTATTGAACACTTACGATGTGTCAGCACTTAGGCTGGGTATGGAAAACTTAGAAATGGATCCAGTATATGGTGTCAGCTCTAGAGGTGCTCACAGTCTTCTAAGGAAGCTAGACAAATGCATAGTTACAGAGAAACATACAAAGACCTTGTTCCCTTGTGTTTAAAGAGCTTATAGCTACACTGATTATGATAGTTTCCTTTTCTTTTTCTTGCTTGTCTCTCCTTTTCTTTCTTTCATTTTCCCTGTTTCCCTCTTCTCTTTCTTCTCCCTGTCTGTCTCTTTCTTTGTGTATGTGGGGGGGGAGGTGTGGGTGTGTGTGCGCGCACACACACATGTACATGTACATGCCAGTACTGAGGCTTAAACTCAGGGCCTGATGCTCTTGTTTATTTTTTTTTCTCTACCACTTGAGTCACTTTAGTTATGGTAGTTATGGTAAGTTCCATTCTCTTTTGTTTTTTATTGGTTGTAGGACCTGGACACTGTCCTTGAGCTTTTAGTCAAGGCTAGCACTCAACCACTTTGAGTGGAGCAACAGCTCCACTGCCAGTTTTCTGGTGGTTAATTGGAGATAAGAGTCTCACATGCTCATGCTGGCTTTGAACCACAATCCTCAAATCTCAGCCTCCTAAGTAGCTAGGATTATAGGCATGAGCCATCAGCGAGTGCCTGGCTAGTAAGTCTATTATTTAATGAAGGACAGCCCTAGGTGGTTGTGTTTTATATCTTCTTCCAGCTATAGCCAGCCACTTGTTCAGCATTGAACAACTGAATAACACGTAGACACAATAGATAAGAAAAGCAAATTTCATTTGGTACTGAAACAGGAAACAAGGAGTTTGACCGGGTTTTGTAGGTGGGGAGATGGATAGACTAAAGGGAGGGAAAGGGGCAACAGTTGGGATTGGTAGTAAGGCCAAGGAAAAAGCAAAAGCAATATGAAACCATGTAAAAAAGAGACCAGGCAGCTCATGAAATACCAAAAAAAGATCTGGTCACTGAATGCAGGAAACCCCTAAACTCCTTTCTAGGAGCCCTATTCCCACAAGTGCCTCACAACAACCTCTTTTCTCAGTCTCAGTCAGACACTGGTCTCTTCATCCTAAAGCACTTCCTTAAAGCACTAATTTAGCTCCCACTGGAAAGGGTTCGTCATCTTGGGCAAGTTTGGGTCACCTAGAGGTGTTCCTTACTGCATTCAGTGAACTTGTTACACACAATAATGTATAATGAATCATTTTCCTTTGTGATTTATTTCTTCACTGATTGGCCATCATTTAGCAGGAAGCATGACAAAAATTCTTGATGCCCCTGTTCTCCCCGGTCTGTGGCCTACAGTTTTCTTGTATACTCTGTCCCCTCTAGGCTGAGAGGTCAGGTCTTTTATGTACTGTGTCTCCAATATCAGACCAGACATTGTGGCAATTTTTGTTCTCTCCAGTTCCCAGTTTTGAACTTATGGTCTCATGCTTGCTGGATAGTCAATCTACATGCCTCCCGCCTGTTTTTTGTGCTGATTATTTTGTAGATAGTCTGGATTCCCACCTGAGTATTTGCCTGGACTGTAGCTAGGATAACAGGCATGCAGTACCACACAGACTTTTCTGCCCATTCCTCATGATTTCAGCCTCATAGTATCTAGGATTACAAATATGAGGAGGCACTGGTTCCCAGCTAGTAGCAACTCTTTCTTGAATGGAGTATGTATGAGTATCCAGTTTTGTGAACTTCAGGATACTCATCAGAGTTCTCTTTCTCAGAGTCTCTCTCTCCTTCCCTCCCTGCCTCCCTCTCTCTCTGTCTCTGTCTCCCTGTCTCTCTGTTTTTCTGTGTATGTCTCTCTCTGTCTCTCTTATTCTGCTCCCTTGTTAGTCCTTACATCTTTCTTTCTGTGTGTGTGTGTGTGTGAGTATGTGTGGTCAGTCGTGGAGCTTGAACTCGTGTGTGTGTGTGTGAGTGTGTGTGTGAGTGTGTGTGGTCAGTCGTGGAGCTTGAACTCATGGGCCTGGGCACTGTCCCTGAGTTCTTCAGCTTAAGGCTAATGCTCTACCACTTTGAGCCACAGCACCACTTCTGGTTTTCTGGTGGTTAATTGGAGAAGAGTTTCACAGACTTTCCTGCCCAAGCTAGCTTTGAATTGCAATCCTCAGATCTCAGCCTTCTGAGTAGCTAGAATTACAGGCATGAGCCACCAGAGCCTCCAGAGCCCAGCTTGGTCCTTACATCTTTAAAAATTCTCTCTCTCTCTCTCTCTCTCTGCCTACTTCTTTCCTATGTAAGGACATGTCAAATGTTAGGTAACCCTTTGTTTTTGGTGTGCTTTCTGAGGCAAGGTCTTACTATGTTTCCTAGGCTGTTCTCAGACTCTCAGTTTTCTTGCCTCTTCCTCCTGAACTTGCTGTCCTCCTGCATCAGTCTCCTGAGTGCTGGAATTAAAGGCATGCACCCAGCCTGATCTTTTCTTCTTACATAGAAGTAGAATAGATGTGCATAATAGTATATAAAACACGGCGTCCATCTTGGTGAATTTATCGCAAAACAAATACCTTTTCAGCTTGCCACTTCCTGTTCACTCTCCCAAGCTAGATATAGTCTCCTCCCAAAATCAGGTGCTGGCCTCCTGGGTCAGGTGGCTTCCTTAGAGCCTTGCTCCTCACTGTTCAGCCCCTCCTCTTTGCTGTCAGCCAGTGCCCCTATAATCCCCACCTGAGGTTCCCCCTGGACTCAAAGCCAGGCCTACCTGGGTCACTGCTTGGTCCTCCGCCCAAGCTCAGGGCTTGGTGCATAGTAAATGCTGATCAGATAGTAGAATAATGCCTAGTGGGAGGAGAGAAACAAAGGAAGAGAGAAAAATCTGTTCCTGTTTTCAAAGAACTTATTGGGGGTGGGGTGATGCAGTCAAATAGAGATAATTATAGCATGACATATAACAATGGCTATGGGGAGCTTGAAAAACCTCCTGTCCTTTGTGCTCTCTGTGTGTCTGTGTGTATGTGTCTATGCATGTGTTGCCTAGGTTTTAACACAAAGTCACAGAAGTACGTTTCCTAGGGAAAGGAGTGCCCTGCTGAGGGAACATGTGCCAGGCAGAGGCACAGAAAGAGGGGCCTGACAGCAGGTTATAGTGGTTACACTGTACAGTCAGGATGGGATTGAGGAGGAGGAGGAGATGGGGCTGGAAAGGAAAGTAGGACAGACTGTGTGGACAAAGTCCCCAGAATTGCTACAGGTCTCATCCCATAGGCTTGCTTTGTTAATAACTAAGTCTGTCTGCTGAGGTCTCTCCAAATTCAGTGGGTTGCCAGGACCTATGCTGACATGGAGGAGGTCAATCGGCGTCTGAGTCATATCCCAGCTCTGTCTTGTAGTAGTTTCAAGAAGCTTGACCTCTTTACCTTGAACCTTAGCTAGCACATGTGATCATATGAGTTATGAACATTCAGTGTGCAAAGTGATTTATAACCTGTCCTGTACACATTTTAGGATCCTAGCCCACTGTTTCTAGAATGCTGTAAGGGGTTAAAAGGCACTTGAAAAACAAAAAGAAGTACAAACTGTTACACTGATTTATTATCCTCGGACTTCGTTTCCTGGTTGGGAAAGTACAGAGCCCAGTACCGGTTGCTTAGTTCAGGCCAGTTTCCTGTTATAATGGCAAATATTACCACCCGGCAGGGGTTGTGAATGAGGTCCCTGTCACAAAGCACATGGCCTTGTTCCTTAATTGCCAGGGTGGAATTAATTTGCTCTTCCTGTTTCTCTTGTGACAGGAAGTAGATGTCCTTGAATTTCAGTTGATTAATGGAGGCCTCAGAGCAGAGTGCTCCAGCCTCTCTTGCTTTTAATCCTTATGCAATGCAAGGCCCTAATTTGATAATTTTGCTGTTTTTTAGATGGATCACCTACTGGTTGAAAATATTGAGCGGGAAACGTTTCATCTCTGCTCCCGCCTCATTAACGGGCCGTACCGGCGGACGGTGAGAGCTCTGGTCTTCACATTAAAGCACCGAGCTGAGATCCGGGATCAGGTGAAGAACGGCTCACTGCCGGTCGGCACGTTTGTACAGACCCACAAAAAGTGACCCAGGACCGTTCCAACCCTGGGCTGGGCAGAGAGGAAAAGGGGCTTCTCTTTGCCATTCAAAGACTCTTTTGAGTTTGGGTGACGGCGGGCACTGGCTGTGCTAAATTTTCCCATGGTGCCATTCCTTCAGACAGGAGGCGGGAGCCATGGGAGACAGGCCTGCAGGAGCATGCTTCATTAGCTGCGGTGCGCGGGTGCTGCCTAACAGGACGCACGCCGGCTGTCACTGGGAAGCGCCATACGGTTGCCATCACCCAACACGGGGGAAGGGTGATGGATTTCACTGTGAGCATGCCAAGGACACCTCTAAACTTCCCATGTCAGGCAGATGAAGTTACCACTTTATTTCGCCACCCTGCAGGTAACTGAAACTCAATTACCGCTGCTGCTCACTCGGTTCCATCCCCCTGAGTTTAGACAGCTCCGGTGCCTCTCAGAACTCCCTGTCTGTTCTCTTTGCTCTACCCCAGGGGTGAGCCTGCCAGAGCCTTGCACTAGCCCTGCTTTCCACAGCTCACTTATCTGAGTGGTTCAGCTCTCCCTGGAAGACCTTCTGCGTTGGTCTCCGGAGCCCCCATGCTGAGGCTTCTAATGAGGAACTGGCCCGAAGCCTTCCCCGCACCTCGGGTTTATTTGAATACTTCTGCTCTCAGTCTAAGACTCTGTAGAAGATGCATAATGAAATTGCTCTTGCAATGAATTACTGCTGTTGAAAAAAACACATACATAGAGATTTCAAAATGGAATACTTTCATAGGGCCTGCCCTGTAAACATTTATGTAAATGATATTTGCTTTTTAAAAATAATAATAAACTGATGTGTATTTTAAAACAAAAGGCATGTTTTCTTCATTGAAAAGCGTTTGGGGTTGAGAAAAGGAACAATTGGTGTAACCAAACAATAGCAGGACAAGAGTTTGCAGGAGGTAGCTAGACCCAAGGAATGCTTTTTGTAGATTAGGGGAGAAGGGAGCATGTTTGCCATCGAAAGAGAAGGAAGCAATAGAGGAAGATTAAAAGCTAAGGAAAAGAAGAGATGAGTTGGAAAGCAAGGCGAGGAGAAAAGGGGCTGCTACTTTCAAAGAGCTGCTTGCTCAAGATAGTTGATTGAGATGAATCTTTCTTCAATTTTTTTTAAACCCTGCTTAATGTTCCTACCTATTATATGACGTAGGTATTGTTCCCACGTTTCAGATTTACTCACCCATCTCCTGAGCTCTCATTCCATGAGACCTGGTGGACACCTAGCAGTAGCTTCGCTTAAAACCCTGAGGCTCACGGAGCAGAACTGTCTTGTTCAATTTCCCACTGCTAGTAACCATTGCAGCTAGAATACTAATGGAGCACTTCCCACTGTGGTAACATTCAACAAAAAAGGAAATGCTCAATTAAAGATGAGAACAGGAGATTCAGAGAGGTGTTGTAAGTTACTGGTTCCAGCATCCCAAGCACTGTAGCTGGGAACCAACATTGGAGGGAGGGTGTCAGCCTAGCTCCCATATCTCCTTCCTGTGGCCAGATGAGTCCTAATGCTTCCTAAATGTATGTATTTTTATATACATATGTATGTATGTGTGTATGTATGTTTTTGTTAGTCATGGGGCTTGAACTGAGAGCTTGGGTGTTGTTCCTGATGGGCTGGTTTCAAACCACAGTCCTCAGATCTCAGCCTCCTGAGTAGTTAGGATTACAGGCATGAGTCACCAATGCCTGGCTCCCTAAATTTATTTAGACTTTGTGTGTATGTGTGTGTGCGCGCGCACATACACATGCACCAGTTCTGGGGCTTGAACTAAGGGCCTTAGCACTGTCCCTGAGCTTCTTTACCACTTGAGCCACAGCTCCACTTCCAGCTTTTTGATAGTTTTATTGGAGATCCGAGTCTCACAGATTTAAGTTCCCAAGCTGAGCTTTGAATTGTGATCCTTAGATCTCAGCCTCCTGAGTAGCTAAGATTGCAGGCATGAGCCACTGGTGCCTGCCTCTTGTCTCCTTTCTATCTGCAGTACCGGCTCAGGATTTCATCCTCTTGCCCAGATGACTACATGGCCTCTACCTGGTCCCTTTGTCTCCACAGTTGCCCCTCCAGTATGAACTAAGTGACGTCACAATGGAAACCCACCAGAAGTTGGTGACTCACACCTGTCATATGCCTTAGCATTGCTTGGCAAGGCTGTCTCTGACCCAGCTCCCTCTTCTCTGTTCTTACCTCCTCCTAATCTGTGTCCTCTTGAAGCAGTGGAGCTCACATGCTGTGTCTTTAGAAATGCTTGTCTACCTAACTCCTTTCCTACAGAGTTCACTGTGTACTATCTTAGACATATGTGTGTTGTACTTCGGTTAGTTCTTACTGGATTGTAAGCTTACCATCAGGGTTTCTGGCTCATTGCATACGGTTAGTGCCTAGAGTAGTACTTGTCTGTGATACTATCCAGTTAACACTGTAGTGAAAATAATGGATGTCCAGATGCCTGTGATCTTCATAGTGTCCCATCGTCTTATCCAGAGAATAGCCAGAATGAGTCTTTTCCATTGTAATCCCTTACCATGACCTTACAAGGCCCACCATGATCTGGCCCCTGCAGCGTTTGAATTCACTTCCTCACACTTCCTGCTCCTCATGCCTCTGTGGTCACACTGGCCCCTTGCTGTTTTACACACAAATAATTCAGACCAGAATGTTCTTTCCCTATATATCTGCATGTATCTGTTAATTCAGATCTCTCTTGCCCTTATCGGAAATGCCTGCACTGATTAAATAAAATAATATTCCAAATGGTCTTTAATATTCTACCTTGCTTTAGGGCTGGCAGATAGTTCAGTGGTAGAGCATTTGCCTAGCATGTGCAGGGCCCTGAGTTTCTTTGATTCTCAGCACCACAAAACAAGAAAAAAACACAAAACCTTCTTATCCTGCTTTATTGTTCTTAACGGTATTTATTACCCCTTGGCACAGTTATTTATTTACTTATTTAACTTCCTTTTTGTGTGTGCCAGTACTTAGCTTGGTACTCTGGCTTGGCTTTTTCACTCAGGGCTGGTGCTCTACAACTTGAGCCACAGCTCCACTTTCAACTTTCTTATTTTTGACATAGGGTTTCATTATATAGCCCAGGCTGGCCTTAAACGTGTGATCCTCCTGCCTCAGCTTCCCAAGTGCAGAGATCTCAGGTATGTGTCAGCATGCCCAGCTATTTATTTCTTCATTGTCTTCCCCTCTTCAAGAATGTACTCTTTGTAGACGTGGTCTTTGTTTTCGTTTTCTTCCCTGCTCTATCTCTAGCACCTGGAATGGAGCCTAGTACAAATTGGGCCTCCTAAGTATTTATTGCAAAGTTGGATAACAGCATGCTGTTTGAAAGCATCAAATCCAGTTGGGAATCCTTCCTGAAGAAGATGACACCTGCTTGTGATTCAAGAGCAGAAATGATTTGTTGGTGGTTGAGGTGAATACCCACAGAGAAAGCAGACTATGCACAGACCTAGAAGTGGAGACACCTCAAAGGTAGCTGGCATGATTGGATTGGAGGACACGTTGCTGTGGATGAGGCAGCAGAGGAAGGCAAAGACCAGGACCAGTTCTGAAGGGTACTGAGCATCAGATGAATTCGGACTGGTCAACTTTGTGTTAACAGGCTATATAAGGAGAAGCTGGAGTCAGGAGAGAGAGGAAAAGGTTAGGGGCTTCATTTACAACCAACCAAAGAGTTCTGCTAACTTAGGAACCTAGAGTAAGTTGGAAGCAAATTGCTTTCTGGCTGAAAGGCTTTGGTGGTGATAGCTAGAAAGTAAAATGATTGTAGAGATGTTCTTGGAAGATTGGGAAGGCAGCTGTGTTATTTGTGGCTGTTTTCTCCTGATGCATGAGCAGAATTTCCATGAACACTAATAGAGCTACTCTGAGCCCTTGCTGAAAGGAAAGAGGCTTACAGACAGCAATCCCCACTTGCCCACACACTAAGAAGCACTGTTGCTTTGGCCTGCTAAACACAAAAGGGTTGTTCCTAGAATGAGGCACAGGTTCCTGGTCCTTCTGAGTTACCTTTGAGTCTAGCTTCAAACAGGCTTCTATGCCTGTTCATTTGTTAGAGGCAGTTTGGGGCCATAAACACCATTAGAGAGTTCTAGCAGCTTATAATCCTTCGGGAGATTGAATTAGAGATCTTGGTCCATTGGATAGGAACTGAGTCTATCTTTGTTCATTCACTCAACAAATATTACATATCTTCTGTGTAGCAAGGACCAGACTGACGAATAGCAATTAATAAGGTATGATTTTTGTTCTTAAAGGACTTAACCTGGAGAGGAGATGGGCATGTAAGTTTAAATAACTGTAATGTAGCACATTAGGTGTTCACTGTAGATATTTATTGTGGAAGTGGGGAGCTAGGTGCCAATGTAGCTGCTTAGGAGACTGAGATCTGGAGAATTGCAGTTTGGATCTCCACAATAACAGCTAAAAGTCCAGCTGGAGCTGTGACTCAGGGGGTCAAGCAAGCATGAGTCCTTGAGTCTGCACCTCAGAATATTATGGAAATAGAGAAGGAATGAATTACTCTCCAGGAGGAAAGCTTCACAGAAGAGTTTATTTAAGAATTTATTAAGTCTGGAAGGTAAGGTCAGAGTTCTTAACAGTGTGAAACACTTCCTTCTTCAATAAAGAAAGGAAAATGGGCTAGGCATCAGTGGCTCATACCTGTAATCCTAGCTACTCTAGAGGCTGAGATCTGAGGATCAGGAAAGTCCATAAGACTTCCATCATCAATCACCAAAAAATCTGGAAGTAGAGCTGTGGCTCAAGTGGTAGTGCACCAGACTTGAGGGGGGAAAAAAAAAACTAAGAGACAGCACCCAGTCCCAGAATAAGGAAGAGACAAAAAAGCAAACAAACCCAAAAAAGAAAACATTCAGGACCTTGATCAAGTAATGGAGGAACATGAGAAGCTTTTAAGGAGATGAACAACCTAATTAGATGTGTGTTTCAGAAAGATAAAAATGTTCCTAATCTATAACTTCAGAAAAAAAATGAAACCTTCAAAAATTTTTCAATAGTTTAAGGCAAAGAAACACTTGTGATTCAGTAAATTGGAGTCTTTTTCTTTCTTTCTTCTTTTTTTTTTTTTGACAAATGAAGTTTAGAGTTGTCCAGATATTAGAGAGTCCCAGGTTTGAAAGATGACAGAAGGCCTAGATAACACATTTACCATGCTCAGTGGTGAAGGGACAGGCAGCAGGCCATTTTCATTTATAAGATATCGGGTTCTTAAACTTGTGCCTGTCAACCTTGGTTTTCTTTTGCAGCAGCCTCAGGCCTCAGAGCCTCACTGTGAGATTTGTAATGTGTTTTGGATGTGTTTATCACAGTCGGATGGGGTGAGGGCTCAGTTTGTTACTGCCCATTATTGCTATCAAAGGGAGTCCAGACAGAAGACAAGGCTCTGGGAACTTCCATTGGGTTGTGGCACTGCTTTTATTTCAAAGGAGGAATAATTCAATTGGACAACATTGTGCTTTCTTTTAAACTTTCCAGAATGAAACAATTGCTTCATCAGGGATGTACTTAGCCATCAGCTGGATGGATTGGTTTCAAGGTCCAAGAAGCCTAAGATGTCCAATGAACTGCCATTTTTTTATCTTGTTGAAATCATTCATTCAATGCCTATTTGTTGAGTTCTTTCTTTCTGGTTACAGGGGTCACAGGGACAAGTAAAACATTGGAAGCTCACAGTTCAGTGATGTAGACAGACAATAAGCAGTCCATTTTTTAAGGCTATTATGATAGGACTTTTAAAAGGAAATTTTAAAATCCATCACAATGTTTTATTTTGCTTTTGAAACAAGGTCTTGCTATGTTACCTGGGCTGGCCTCAAATTCCTGATCCTCCTGCCTCAGCCTCCTAAGTGCTGGGATTATAGGCATATAATAATACACTCAGCTCTAATTTTTTGTCCAGTGCAGGAGATGGAGCCCAGAGCCTCGTGAATGAATGTTTGGTAAGTACTTTACCACTGAGCCACACCTCCAGGCCAATTTTAAAAGATGTTCAGGCTCACTGGTAATCAGGATGGTAAAGATGGATTCCAATCTTAAACCTAAGCCTCCTGGAATGGAGATTTTCTATTTTTCTCTAATTCCTGGTCTGGCCCCTACCAAGCCCAGGTATTGGACTGAAGATATGGCTCAGCAGTAGAACATCTGCCTACAAGCGAGAGGCCTTGAAGCTGAGGGATCCCTGAAGATGACTATATATAGCAAACCCTGTCAAGAGGTAGCTCTAGTTCAGCTGCTGTGGCAGATGTGAATCTTTCCTAGAGTGCATGAACATGCCTCAGATACATGATAAGTCACCATTACGCTGAGATCAGAAATAGTTCCCATCTACTTGGAACAAATAGGAGTATACATTTGCAGACTCACCCTAGGAATGTAAACTCTAGCCCTCTCACTACCTACACTGCCTAGACATCTACCTAGATGTCACGCTGAGCCAGTTCATTGGAGCCATCAGCTAATTGGACCAGAGGATCAAAAAAATGGCACATGTGTTAGAAACCTCCATGAGACATGCATTGAGAGAACAGGAGAAAACCCTATGATAATTCAGAGGCCAGGGCAGTGACTTTTTCTGGGATGTGGTAGGGACATTCACTCCAAAGTAAAGGACAAGTTGTACCTGCCACTTCCACTATTAAGAAAGAAACATAAAACCAGGCACTGGTGACTCACGCCTGTAATCCTAGCTACTCAGGAGGCTAAGATCTGAGGATCACAGTTCAAAGCCAGGCAGGAAAGTCTATGAGATGCTTATTTCCAATAAACTACCAGAAAACTGGAAGTGACATTGTGGCTCAAGTGGTAGAGCACTAGCCTTGAGCTGAAGAGCTGAGGGACAGCACCTAGGCCCAGAGTTCAAGCCCCACAACCGACCAAAAAAAAAAAAAAAAAGAAGGAAGGAGGGAAGGAAAAAAGGCAGGAAGGAAAAAGAAAAGAAAGGAAGCACAAAGTGGAGGTATGGCTCAAGTGGTAGAGCAAAAGTGGTTTTAAGCAAAAAAGCCAAGTAAGATCTTGAGGCCCTGAGTTCAAGCCCCAGTACTGGCACTAAAAAGTAGATAAATAGTCGGGCGCCTGTGGCTCACGCCTATAATCCTAGCCCCTCAGGAGCCTGAGATCTGAGGATCATGGTTCAAAGCCAGCCCAGGCAGGAAAGTCTGGACTTTTATCTCCAATAAACCACTCAGAAAACCAGGAGTGGCTCAATTGGTAGAACGCTCACCTTGAGCTGAAGAGCTGAGAGACAGTACCCAGGCCCAGAGTTCAAGGCCCACAACTGACCAAAACAAAAAAAACCAAAAAGACAGATAAATGAAGGAGGAGGGGGGGAGGGGGAGGGGAGAGGAAGAGGAGGAGGGGGGGAGGAGGAGGGGGGGGAGGAGGAGGCGGCAGCACAATGCTACAGACCTCATTGGGTTCTGCCAGTTTTTATAGGAGCCAAGAACACTAGTCTCAGAAGGAGCTGCAGGCTGTGTTCATAAGTGGCCATGCTGTGTGGACCACACAGCCAGTAGAACTTGTGGTGTTTAAGGATTGTAGGAAAAGATGCCCATGAAGTTTACAAGAGCCAATAGGGGAATCACAAGGTAGACCCCTAGAGATCTGGAGCAGGGCCACACCATCTATAACCAAGTACTTCTCGAAAAATGGCTCCCAGTTTACTAGAGTCTCTAGTAGAGATAAATTGTCTAATGACCCACCTGGGGCTCAAACTTTCTGTCCCTACAACTCTGGGATCAGCGGGTTTAGAGTTCCTGAGTCCCAAAGTGGGAAGCAATACTTCTGCTGGAAGAAACAAGATGGCCACTCAACTTTTAGCGATGGGACTCCACTTGCTCCACTTGGAGCTCTTCATGTTAGGCAAGAATAGCAGTCAACATTCTTTCAGAGATCATTAACCCTGACCATCAGGCTGCTGTTAACAGTAGAGGCAGGAAGTTAGGTATTTGGTGCCCCATTGATCCCTTGAAGACTATTTGTTGTTGTTTTTTTTCCCTTGCCCGGTATTTACAAACTAGATAAACAAGTACAGGGGCCGTGCCCTGAGTAGGATGTGCTTCCTATGTGCTGGGATTACAAGCGTGTACCACCACACCCTGCCATACATTACTATTAACTAAGCCTAGTCATCATTCAGACCTCGCCATCAATGTCCCTCCGCTGCTCAGGGTTCAGCCTGGGACCCCACTTTGCATTTAGTCATCCTGTCTCTTCCTGCCTCCCCTTCTCTGTGGGTTTTCAGTCTCTTTGTTTCTCCCATGACTTACCAGACTTCAGCACAGTCCAGGTATTTGGTAGTTTGGGTTTGTATGAGAAGTTCCTCCTGTCCACACTGAGACAGAATACCACCGAGGTGAGAGACTCTTCTCTCAGATCCCACCAGGGCCCTGACCCATGGCTTATTCCTGGTGATGGGGCCCTGAAGATGTGCTTGCCAGACTCCCCATTTTCCCTTCTTATGCTGTGTACCTGGGAGGAAAGATTAAGTCCAAATTGTTCTCAAAGATTGGACAATGGGGGTGAGTTCCACCCCCAGCTCCTGGGAGGCAGGGTGCAATATCTACTTACATTACTTTGAAGTCTTTTCTAAGGAAGATTTCTTCCTTCTTTTTTATTTATTTATATCAATATGGACTCATGTATACTTAATTTATATACGGATTATAATCCAGTCAGATAAACTTATATAATATATATAATTTGTAAAACATTCAAATAACCATGCTGTGTAATAAACAAGTCCTATGATGGCCCAAGACATTTTACCCACATCTAGTCATGACTGTCTTTGAAGAGAAAAGCATTTATTCATCACTATTCAAGTAGCAACCTGAGACAGGCTGCTTCAACTTTCCAAGCCTCAGTTTCCCCATTCAAATACATAGATGCTTCATGAGGTGGTCTTGGGGTGATAAAGGAGATGATGGTATTTATAAGTGTTTTGAGTATTTTGCTGCCTGTTAAAGAGACCTTAAGTCCTTAATGATTATCTTCTTTTATTTATGTTGGAAAGTAAACACAGAGCTAACAGTCCTTGGAGAACATCCCATAAATATAATCAATATTTATACCACCTTCCCAATCCAAAATCACTCTCCTTCCCTGCCCTTTCCCCCTCTAAGTGGGAAGTGGTTCTCTTCTACCACAGCTTTTTCTCCAGTGACTGAAATCTACCCTGAAACCCAGTGTTGGAGACTCTGCCCTACCAAGGTCTCTTCTGGGCTCTTTGTCTACCTGTGCCACAGGCATGCCATCATCCTATGGCCCTCTTATAGGCTGCTTGTGTCCCCACATTCAGAGGTGAGACTTTACTTGTGACTAGGTTTAGAGATATGGCCTTTGAAGAGATAGTTAATATAAAATGAAGTCATGTGACTGGCCCCTAATCCACTATGATGATATATACATAGAGATTCAGACACAGACATACATAGATGTAAAACACAGCAAGAATATGGCTCCCTACAAACCAAAGAGTAGCCTTAGGAAAAACCAAATCTGTTGCCACTTGATCCAGAACTGTGGTCTCCAGCACAGCCTGTGCTGCTTGGTTGTGGCAGCCCTGGTAGAAATGAGTGAATACTGATTGGACACCATCATCTCTAATCCTGCCCCTGTTGATGTTCACAGACCTTGTAAGTGAACCAACAAGGGCTCATGGCCCAACAAGGACCCAAGTCACTGACCCACAGCAGTCTGATGTAATATGGCGTGACAGGAGGGTTGAGGTGGGTAGGCGGCTTCTCGAAAGCCTGTGGAGGGTCTGATCTGCACAGACCAACAAAGGCTTGGTGAGGTGCTGATTTCTGAGCAGGTCTTTGACAGGTATCAGGGAACTTGCCAGCTAGTGACTAGGACAAGTAGAAATCCAGGCTCAAGCAAAGATACAACATGCATATATGCAGGGCACAGTCATAGATGAAATGTGGCTGGAGTAAAAGCAGGGGAGAAGGAAAAAGGCCTAAAGTGAAACTGGAGAATGTAGTGGAGACTGGTCCATGAGTGGCCCAGATGTTGGCCTGGGCTTTTCTACTTGGATTATTTTAAAGATGGGAGATTAGGAACCTACTAAGCAAAATCCTAGTTGCATCATCCAGGGCTTGCCACGTTGTCAAACAACAAAAATGGAGTTCCTATAGCACGCCAGGCCCTTTATCTCTTTCCCTCTGCACTTGAACCTGAATTTCTCCAAGGCAAAGATTGGGCCCCATTCATTTCTGTGTCCCTAGTGCAGGTCAGAGGCTCAGTAAACATACACTGAATGAGTCAAGTAGAAGACCAGACAGAACTGGGATCATGCCCTCCCTCGGCCATGGATTCCCAGGGCTCAGAAGCTGGTGATGGATCAAGGCAAGATTGTGTCACCTCCTCCCTGAGACAGCAGTCAGAAAGCACAAGGCTCTGACAGGTTTACTTCAGAGCGAAGCAGCCTACGTGGCCGTGGAGATGCAACTTGAGGCAGGCTCACAAAGGAAGAGGCATCTAGAATTGTTGCAGTACCTGACTCAGGCCAGTACCTGAGTCAATCAACTATTATACTTTCCATTGGTTGCTTAGGGGAGACTAGGTGCCAGAGGGGAGTCAATAAAAAGCCTCAACCTCCTAGTTATTAGTGACTTCCTGATAGAGATGGCCTAGGAACCATTGTTACCTTTCATATTCTACCTCTTCTCACTGTTTCTTCCTACCTAGAATCTCACTCCCGGCTCTTCTCATCCCTAGTGCCGGAGCCTTTTATGGCTTCTCTGGGACACTACTGCTCCACATCTAATCTGTTCTCTCAGCAGACAATGAGCATCTAGAACATACTGCAGGTCATGTCACTGTCCTGTCCAGAACCCTCTATGGACTTCTATCAATCCCAAATCCAAATTTGTCCAGTGGCCTTCAGGCTTTCATGTCCTGGCCTCTGGCATGGGCTCCATCTTGTCTCCTATCCTGGCTGTATCTGTCCTTTAAACTGGCAGGCTGTGAGTTTCCCTTGGGTATTCACAATCCTCCTTCCCAGCACACTCTGATCATCTAAGGGTGGCTTCTTGACCTTCAGACCCTCCTCCCAGGGGTTTTCCTGGGCACCCTATCTAATTAGGCTGATTCCTTCCCTGCTCCCCCACTGCCCTGCTCCCCATCCCTAGTGACTGCCTAATCAGTGCTGCTTTTTCTTCGTAGCATGTAATGACATCTGAACTGACCACATTTGCTTATTCCTTGAGGACTTCTGTGGCCTCTTAGATCCCTCCTTCCTTGGCCACCATGCAGGTGCAGAGTGTGGCAGAGCAGGACCAGCACTGTGCTGAATGGATCTGGGGCAGAGCACCAGGTGGCTCCCACCCAGCCTGCAGGTGGCCAGTTCGTCTGAGCAGCCCAGAGTCTGCCCTTGCGGGCAGCGACAGATGGTGTGGAGCCCAGAGTGGGTGCAGATTTATTAGTCTGAGTTGCTTTGGCCCCGAATGGGATTAGCATAAGCACCGACCCAGCAAGTGGATAAGGCAAAGCTCCCTTAGTTACATTGGGATTTTGCTTTGCAATCCTGAGCCCTCCTGCTGCTGGGGGGAGCCAGGCTCTAGGCTCAGTGCTGCTCCTAGGAAAGATGGGGTGGCTGGGCTGGGGACAGGACAGACAGAACATCTCCCTTAGCACCTGTGCACCTTGACCTTGAGGGGAGGGGCCCACGTATCCCTACAGCCAGCCGTCCCTCACCAGGCAGAAAGCCTTACACTGGTCCCCCGGAAACCCTCCCAGCAGCCTGCATTTAACACCCTCCTCAGGGAGGAGGTCGACTTGCCCAAGGACTCAGCACATAGGCCGAGGGAAAAGCTCCCACCCTCCTCCTTTCCCCTCCTCTACCCACATTTCTCCCCCTCCTCCTCCTTCCTTCTCTGCCCCCCACCTTCACCTAGATGCTGCTGATAAGTCAGAGCTGGTGAAGTTTCTCCACTCTGCCTACAAGGTACCACTTGCCCTGATCCCTCCATTGTCCCTTCAGCTCTGTCAGGAGCCATTTAGCTTTTGTGAGGATTTTTTTTTTGCCAGTCCTGGGGCTTGAACTCAAGCCCTGGCACTGTCCCTGAGCTGCTTTTGCTGAAGGCTAGTACTCTACCACTTGAGCAACGCCACCTCAGCCTTTTCTGTTTATGTGGTACTGAGGTATTGAACCCAGGGCTTCTTGCATGCTAAGCAAGCACTCTACCACTAAGCCACATTCCCAGCCTGGAATATTTATTTTTTATTGTGCTGGTCCTAGGGCTTGAACTCAGAGCCTGAGTGCTGTCCCTAAACTTTATGTATTTATTTAGCTGGTGCTGGGCTTGAACTCAGGGCCTGGCTCTGTCCCTGAGCCTCTCTATGCTCAAGGCTAGTACTCTCCCACCTGAGCCACAGTGCTATTTCTGACTTTTTCTGAGTAGTTTATTAGACATAAGAGTCTCATGACCAGGCACTGGTGGCTCATGCCTGTAATCCTAGCTACTCAGGAGGCTGAGATCTGAGGATCACAGTTCAAAGCCAGCCAGGGCAGGAAAGGCCATGAGACTCTTATCTCCAATAAACCACCAGAAAACTGGAAATGGCACTGTGGCTCAAGTGGTAGAGCGCTAGTCTTGAGCTGAAGAGCTCAGGGACAGGGCCCAGACCCAGAGTTCAAGCCCCATGACTGACAAAGAAAAAGAAAAAAAGCATCTCCTGGACTTTCCTGCCCTGGCTGGCTTTGAACCATGATCCTCAGATCTCAACCTCTTGAGTAGCTAGCTAGGATTACAGGCATGAGTCATTGATGCCTGGTCCTTGAACTTTTTGCTCAAGGTTAACACTCCACCACTTGAGCCATAACTCCACTTCCAGGTTTTTGGTGGTTAATTAGCCATAAGATTCTCATGGATCTTCTTGCCTGGGCTGGCTTTGAACCATCATCCTCAGATCTCAACCTCTGGAGTACCTAGGATTACAGGCCTGAGCCACTGGCACCCGGCCTCAGGAAGAGTCAGGAAGTTCTAAGAAATCACTTGTGTAATGATGTGCATTAAAACAAGGAAAGCTCCTATTTATGGAGTAGTTCAGGGCCAAGACTGTGCTAAATGCTTCATAGACTATTTCATTTTATGAAATTCCACTGATTAATTTATCTGAGTAAGACATTCTCTACATTTAATTCTGTGTGTATATGTGTGCTGGTCCTAGGGCTTGAACTCAGGGCCTGGATACTGTCGCTGAAGTTAGTTTTCTTTTTGTGTTTTTAGTTTGGTTTTGTTTTTTTGCTGAAGGCTAGTGCTCTACCTTTTGAGTTACAGCTCCATGTCTAGCTTTTTAGTAGTTCATTGGAGATAGTCTCATGCCCAGGCTGACTTTGAACCATGATCTTCAGATCTCAGCCTCTTGTAGCTAGGATTATAGGTGTAAGCCACCGGCACCCAGCCCCTATGCATAATTTTTAAAATAAGAGATACTAGAGCCAGGTATGGTAGAACACACCTATAATCCCAGCATTTGGGAGACAGAGGCAAGAGGATTAAGAGCTGGAGGAAAGCCTGGGCTATCAAGCAATTTCAAGACCAGCCTACATAATGAGATCCTGTCTCAAAAAGAGAAAGAAACTACAATAAAGGATGTAGGAAAGTAATCACCCTCCCCCGCCAGCACTCCTGTGCTTCCCCCCTTCCTCCCCACGTCACTGACTAGTTTCTTGCATAGCCTGCAAGTTGCTACTGTCTCATTTAATCCACACACAGGTCAGTCTTATTATCTTTGTATTGCATATCAAGGAACTGAAGTTCAGTTATTCAAGGTCAAGCCACAGAGCTGGGATTAAGCCGTAGGTGTGCTCACTTTAAAATCCGTATACCGAGGTCTACTCTGACTCCCACGTCAAGAAGAGACCCAGAAAATGTCATTAGGAAGCACTGCTGGCAGTCAGCATTTTTAGCACCCCACACTGGGGGAAAATTTGAGTGAGGAATTCAAGTTTGGATCTCAGGAACATGACAAATTATGGCCTGTCACAGACCTTCAACATTACTGACAAATAGTCAAAACCTTGGATATTGCAGTGCTGAATCTAGCTAGCCATCAGTATTTGCTGCTTCCTGCTTCTTGTGTCTTGTGCCCTTGGTTTGCCATTGGAGGTGTAGACTCAGACTAGTGTTTTGCATGAAAAATGTTATGGGAAGGCTGACAGGACAAGCCCAGCTCAGTGCCTCAAACACCCGCAGAGGCCTCCCTGCCTTCACTCTGTCTGTGAAATGGGAAGCATTCCACCTAACTCAAAAAGTTTGGAGAAGTGTTGAGAGCCAATGGTTAGTAGCAAAGCCCCCTGCAAGTGGGGCTGGTTTTTTGTTTGTTTGGTTGGTTTTGGTTTTTAACAACATAAGAAAGCTGGAGTACATTGCCTAGGCAGCCCCTTTGTGACACAGCTGGCATTGCCGGGTGCTGGTGGCTCAGATCTGAGGATCAAGGCTCAAGGCCAGACTCTTATCTCCCATAAACTATCAAAAAAGCCAGAAGTGAGTGGAGCTGTGGCTCAAGTGATAGGATGCTAGCCTTGAGCAAAAGAGCTCAGGAACAGCACCCAGGCCCTAAGTTCAAGTCCCAGTATCACACACACACACACACACACACACACACACACACACAAATATATAAAACAGCTGGCATTTGTGAAAATTTTGACACTTCACAAAATCCTTTTGGGCCTTATCATTGTTCTGGTGAGGCAGAAATCGTCCTTCCTGGTTTGCCAAGAGGGACATTGAGTTTCCAAGAGGGGCAGTGACTTGGCCAAGGCACCAGAACTGGTGAGGGATGGCCTTGTCACCACCCTGCTGAAAACCTTCCTGCCCACACCCGCCAGTTTGAGCACTGGCTTCCACCCCCACCCCACCCCCAGGCTCCTAATCCCAGCCATGCTTATATACTCCAGACTTCCGAATGATTGTCATTCCTTAGACACAGTGACCTTTCTCAACCCCTTGTTTTTGTCCCCAAGCTGCTTGGGGGGTACCTTGTGCTCATCTGTTGTTGATGTATCCACTGTCCTTGTGATCACTTCTAAATTGGTGCTTTTGCAGAGTGGTTCAGTGCCCAGGTTCTGGGAGCCAAGGAGCTTGGGTTTAAAGCATGGCTCAGCTTCACAGCTAAGCGAGCAGAACAAGCTCCTTCCACTTCTGTTCCTAACATCTGCAGATCCTTTCTCAGCTGCACGGTGAAGACGCTCCTGGGGGTGTTGATGGCCCATGGAGAGTGGTAAGCACAGGGCTTGGTGCAGAATTAGCGCTGGCTACAGGCCTTTATCATTCCATTTTCTTTGCTTTGTGTTCAGGGATGCCTGCCTGCTCTCTGCTCCTCCCCTCTCTGTGCTGGGCATGGTGAGCTGAGTCAGATGCCATCTCCAGCCTCAGAACCTGGGGAGAAGAGGGACCCTTCAACACTCCGTGACAATGTGTTCATTCCACTGCTGTTTGTCTAAATCATGCTGTGTCAGGTTTGTGGGCTCCAAGGAGCAAACAGCATTCTGCATTCAGTCCTCCTACCAGAGGTGGCCTAGGGCCTTGTGGCCTCATCCTGCTGAGTCTCATCTGTGGGGGATGCCTTTGTCAGTCTCCCTCTCACTCCATGTGAGCTCTGGGAAGAGCGGACTGCAGCACAGTTGATCTCTCCAGGCTGAGATTTACGGGCTCTGCCTGTCACAGTGACCCTGCAGGCTCAATTACAGACTTGCTTCCAGGCTAGACTAGGGCAGGAACCTGCCTGCAATTGCCAAGTGGCCCTGAGGGAAAGCCACAGGCCCTGTCACAGGGTGAGCGCCCTGACCCCAGGACCACAGAAAGTATGGGCTCCTTCAGCTGCCTCATTTGTCACATAAGAGGAAACTGAGGCTAGACCTAGGAAGGTATATTCAAGACTCCCTCCAGAGAAAGTGGGTCTGGTGTGAGGCCTAATACAAATTCTGAGCACCTGGGGAGCCACTTTACCACGTGCAGCTTTGTGACTTCGTCACAAGCCACAAAGCTTTCTTTTTCTTTCCTTTTTTTGTTGGTCTTGGGACTTGAACTCTGGGCCTGGACACTGTCTCTGAGCTCTTTTGATCAAGGCTAACGCTCTACTGTATTGAGCCACAGCTCCACTTCTGGTGTTTTGGTAGTTAATTGGAAATTAGAGTCTCACAGACTTTCCTGCCCAGGCTGATTTTGAACCATGATCTTCAAATATCAGTCTCCTGAGTGGCTAGGATTACAGGCGTGAGCCACCCGTGCCCTGCTGATTTTGACTTTCTTCCTCTATGGTGAAAATGTTTACTATGGAACAGGCTTTGAAATTTAAACTGAAAGCAAAACATTGTACTTCCACAGACAAGGACCAGAGTCTGTCCCACAAAAGTTTTGTTTGTTTGTTTGTTTGTTTGGTTGTCGTGGGTCTTGAACTCTGGGCCTGGGCGCTGTCCCTCAGCTCTTCAGCTCAAGGCTAGCGCTCTACCACTTGAGCCACAGCACCACTTCCGGCTCTTTCTGCTTATGTGGTGCTGAGGAATCGAACCCAGGGCCTCATGCATGCAAGGCAAGCACTCTACCACTGAGCCACCTAAATACCGGCTTCATTGACTTACAACTGCAAAGACTCTGAACCCCCTTCTACCTGAGCAGGAACCTGTTCTTCTCAGAGGTCCCAGTTATTCCTGACTAGCCTGTCAGTTATTGTCATCCTCAGATCATTCCTTGCTCTTCTTCTCTAGCAGAGGGTCCTTCCTCGTGTTCATCTCAGTCAGCAAGGTCCATGGATGAGGAGCCCTGTGGCTGCCACTCTTTTAATTATTATTATTATTATTATTGCTGGTCCTGGGCTTGAACTCAGGGCCTGGGCACTGCCCCCAAGCTTCTTTGTACTTAAGGCTAGTGCTCTACCACTTCAGCCGGAGCACTACTTCAGGCTTTTTCTGAGGAGTTTGTTGGTGGTGGTGGTGGTCATGGGTCCTGAACTCTGGGCCTGGGTACTGTTGCTCAGCTCTTCAGCTCAAGGCTAGCACCCTACCACTTGAGCCACAGCGCCACTTCTGGCTTTTCTGCTTATGTGGTGCTGAGGAATCAAACCCAGGGCCTCATGTATGCAAAGCAAGCACTTTACCACTGAGCCACCTCCCCAGCCCTTTCTGAGTAGTTTTTATTGGAGATAAGAATCTCATTGTCTTTCCTTTCCAGGCTGGCTTTGAACTGGGATCCTCAGATCTCAGCCTCCTGTGTAGCTAGGATTACAGGCGTGAGCCACTGGCGCCTGGCTTGACTGCCACTCTTTTTTTTTTTTTTGGGTCCGGTCATGGGGCCTGAACTCTGGGCCTGGGCGCTGTCCCTCAGCTCTTCAGCTCAAGGCTAGCACCCTACCACTTGAGCCACAACGCCACTTCCAGCTTTTTTCTTTTTGCTTATGTGGTGCTGAGGAATCGAACCCAGGGCCTCGAGCATGCAAGGCAAACGCTCTACCACTGAGCCACTTTCCCAGCCCTTGACTGCCACTCTTGATGGTACCTGTCATGGGGTTGTATCTTGGTGCCAATGTTGCCTCTTCTCAGGGCATGATGACCAGGGGCCTTAGAGACTGAGGCTGAGTCCCTGGGTCATTGACTGCCAGTCCTACACAGAGTCTACTCAGTCTACCTGGGCATCTTGTGGATAGAAAGCTTCCCCACTGCAAGTCCTCGGTCAGGCTACTTCCCACTTCTGAACCCAGGCAACCTTAGCAGGACACAAAATGATGAAGCCCACCTGGAAGTGTGATCAAATAAGGTCCTAGGAACACAGTGCCCAACACATTATATGCCATCCATTCTTGCCCTGTGTGAGGCTGGGCTTTGAGGTAATTGGAGCAGACAATTCTTCACAAATGTATTGGAAGGTGAGACAGAAAGGTAAGAAGCCAGCAAACAGGGTGCTGCAGGTTTCTGCTGTAACCAGCCAGGCTCAGTTCCACTGAGAAATTCTGGATGGCAGCAGAACTTGCCCCAAATTGTCTCTGCCAGGGGGCAAGGCTCTGGGATTCTAGACATGAGCCCTGGATTTGCAGTGAGGATGGATGTTAGCTCCCTGCTCCCTTTCTTACAGGCATGCAGACCAAGCCAAGGGGGCTCCACAACCAGAGAGGGTCCCCAGAGAGAGACAGGGACTGGCCCCCAGAAGCCGTCAGGTTGGCATGCTCAGAAACGCAGCACTGTGAAGTACAGAAGGAACTCCCAGCTTATGCCACAGTTACCAGGAAGAGTCATCTGGAAAGATAAGATAACAGGACAGCATCTCTTCATGTTGGGGAGACCGGAGGAGTGTGGGGGCTGCCAGGGAATCTACTTCTAGCCATCACCTTCACATTGAGCATGTGACCTTTGTCTCTGCTATCTGCGGTCTTGTTTCCTCACCTATGAAACGGGGAGTTCAACCAGCTCTCAGACTCCATATTCACCTGGCTTTCTAACTGGAGCCTCCCAGCCTCCCTTAGGAGGAGGTGGATAGCATCATTGCTCTTCCGGTCAAATCTGAGGCCATTCAAATGCAGAGGGAGGTGGCTAGGTCAGTGGGTCTGGCCTGTTTCATGGGCGGCACCAGAATACTTGCTAGCCATGTAAATTCTTGGGCTCCACATTCGACCTACTGAGTCAGGAATTCCAACAGGGGTGGAGCCAGCACTCTGTGCTTTTTTTTTTTTCCAGTCCTGGGGCTTGAACTCAAGGCCTGGGCACTTTCCTTCAAGGCTAGCACTCTACCACTTGAGCCACAGCACCACTTCCAGCTTTTTCTCTTTTGGTGGTACTGAGGAATCGAACTTAGGGTTTCATGCATGCTAGGCAAGCACTCTACCACTAAGCCACATTCCCAGCCCAATCTGTGTTTTCTATACCTTCCAAGGGTTCTGGTCTGTACAGGTTTTGAGGCCCAGGTCAGACTGCTAATCAAGGCCAAGCTGGAACTAGAATCTGTCTCCTGTCTCACAGAGCCAGCTCTGGTTCTCATGCTTCTGGTGTCTCGGCTCCTCCCAGATGCCTTCCCCTCCCAGCTCTATACATTGGAGATAATAATAATAATAATAAAATCTCAGCTGAGCAGAGGGCAAGAAAGCTGTTTTGGAATTCTGAAAACTCTGGCAGAAAAGCTGGAAGTTTCTAGTTGTCTCACTCTCTCTCCACCTATCCACTTCCCAAGAACACTTAAAACCAGGCATCATGAGCCCTTCCCAAAGGGTTTTACCTGTGTAGAGTCAAAGGGCCTAGGTCACAGCACCAAGTAAGAACTGGCTCTGGGAGGAGGTACAGCTGGGAAAGCATACAGTCGTCACAGATCTACCAAGAACAGTCCTTCAAATGTGTGAGAGGGGAAAGGATTTAAGCAAGGCCACTCGGCCAAACTCAACCCCCCAAACCTACCTACAGGGTGCTCCCCACCCCAGCAGCACACACGAGGCCACTTGGTTCCATCTCTCTAGATCAAGCCTCTCACTCGCAAAGGCTCTTGGGATTGCCCACCTTTGAAAATCCGCAAATCTGACTCAACCTCCAGGCCTGTGGCAGGCCTTGGCGGGCCCCTGAGGATGCAGAAGAGGATGATGCTTCCTCGCGTCACACAGTGTGATATTCCTGGGGCAGCAGGTTGGTATGGCCTCCAACTTCAGGCCTCTAGTCTTCTTTCAGGCCCTTACCACATCCACTGGTTCCCATTTTCCATTTACATGTTTACTGGCACCAGTCAAAGCTGCTCCCTCACCCCAGCCTCCAACCACACCTCCCCAGCCTTACTCCTCATAGAAGGCCTTGCCTCCATGACACAAGAAATTAAGAGCATCACACAGAACTCCCTCAGCTTCCTCACTGGTGGGACCTGCTGTCGCTCATTAGCTAGCGCTCGACCAATGGAGCCCTGCCTCCAGCCCCTAACTCGTCCATGATTTATCCTTTGAAGCCGGACCTAGAGATTATTTCCCCTGGGAAAACTTTTGTCTCTCCTCCCATCCTGCATCAGGAGCCCCTGCCCGCCCCTCATCCCAACCCCATCCCAGTGCTGATGCCCCTCAGTGCCATATCTATGATCTGGTGAGCTTAGAGAATGGCAGGAGGCAGCAAGGCTGGGCGAGGATGTGTGTGGTGACAGTAGGGATGGGAGCAAAAACGGTCAGGACTGACCTAGGTCCTCCATCCCTTCTCCCCAGGTTGGCCACATGTCCATTCCTGTGGGCCCACAAGGTGGCGCTGTGTCCAACGCCAGCCCAGGCCTCTACTAGGTGGGCAGCATGGCCTGGAAAGAGTGGAGCAGCCCGCTGAGATAGACTCCACTCCAGATCTCCAAGTCCTCTCCACCTCACCCAGCTCTGGTTCTGAGGCTCAGAAACCGCCCACAGAACCCACATACCCCCTCCCTGTGGCACAGACCCCAAATGCCATGATACAACCCCACATGCTAGGCAGAGCTGCAAGAGTCTGGGAAAGCTCCAGTCCCCTCCAGAGAAAGCTCTTCTGGGCCCACATACACGCACATGAAAACACATACAGCCAGGCGCCAGTGCAATTCTGGCCCCTCCTTGTACTCTGCTTTGCCAAGGCCTGCCGCCTCCCCTGCCGCCTCCTTTTCTCAGGAACCCTGTCTTGCTCCTCCAGTCCCATGGTGGGCATCACAAAGATAAATGGGGAGATGGAGTTTTCTAGACGGAAGCCACTAGGCACATCCAAGGATGCAGCGGAAGAAACATTATAGATGTGTACACATGCAACCCACCCTAACCCATGAAGCTGCTCACCCCTACGCCCTGCCCTCCATGGTGGGCTACACCTGGGCTTAGCATAGGGACACATGGCCACGTGGTATGAGAACTTGCTCCACTGCTCAGACCAAAGTCTCTCTGAACCTCTGACACCCATTGGCGTGCTTTCCTGGGCCCCATCTGCTATAAAGTTGAGCTTCAGGGGAGGCAGAGCCCAGGCAGGGTTTACTTAAACTTCCAGGCCAGTGTCCAACAGCCACAAGTCCAGCGTGGGCTAGAAATGCACTCTGGTGCCCCATTTGCACCACAGCCTTGGTTCTAGCTTCTTTGCCCCTACATGTGTGGCCATAACAGGGTTTTTCCCTCTCTGGTCCCTCCCCAGATCCCTGAGACTGGTTATCCTATTTAGCACTTCAAGGAGACTTGGAGGAGCCTAGAGAGAAATGGACTGGGCTAGAGAGTCCAGCAGTCCTAACTCAGAAACTGCTGGATAGCTTTTGGGTAGCCTTCAGCTCTTGGGAGAATTTCAGTGCTAGTTTATACATCCAACTGCCACCACATCCTCAGTTCCATCCTTCCTTCCTTGCTATCTTTCTTCCTTTTCTTTTATTTCCTTCTTTTTTTGTTGGCCTTGGGGCCTCAGATCCTGAGCACTGTTCCTGAGGATTTTTGCTCAAGGTTGGCATTCTAACATGTGAACCACAGTACCACTCCCAGTTTTGGAGTGGTTAATAGGAGATAATGGACTTTATTGTCTTGCTGGATTCAAACCATGATCTTGATCCTCAGATCTGAGCCTCCTGAGTAGCTAGGATTGCAGGCATGAGCCACTGGCATCTAGAATCTTTTCTTTCTTCTCCTCTTGCTCTCTCTATTCTTTCTTGTGTGCTGGTATTGTGGCTTGTCTTTAGGGACTCGAACTTCCTGGGCTTGCTAGCTCAGCTAGTGCTTTACCACTTAACCATGCCTTTAGACCTACATTTTGCTGATTATTTTGGAGATGGTGTTTTATGGACCTCGCTATCTGGACTGGCTTTGGCCCCAAATCCTCTCATCTCAGCCTCCTGATAGCTAGGTGGCTCATGCCACTGGAAGCTGGCTGCTCATTGCATTCATTTGCTGACTCTGATTGTGCCAGGCCTTAGTGCTAGGGGCTGAGAGCACAATCATGTTTTGTATGGGGACTTTGATCTCCAGGATCCTCCAGAATGATCTAAAACCAACAGTGAAGCAGAACATGTGTCTTTTTTTTTGTTTTGTCGGTTATGGGGCTTGAACTCTGGGCCTGGACGCTGTCCCTCAGCTCTTCAGCTCAAGGCGAGCGCTCTACCACCTGAGCCACAATGCCACGTTCGGTTTTCTGAGTGGTTTATTGGAGATAAGAGTCTCAGGCCTTTCTTGCACATAATGGCTTTGAACTGTGATCCTCAGAGCTCAGCCTCCTGAGTAGCTAGGATTACAAGCATGAGCCACCAGCACCCAGCTGTTGTTGTTTTTAATTTGAGACAGGTTCTTCCTATGTAGCCCAGGCTGACCAGGAACCTATGGTCAGCTTCCTGGAAGGTGGGATTACAGACATGTGCCACCCCCTGCTTGAATGCATGTTTTGAGTGGTAGCTCAGAGACAGAGGAAGGGTGAGGAAGGTTGCTGAGAGGGGCAACCCCCAGGAACTCCCGTGCACCTGGGTACCAGCCCCAGAGGAGCCTGCCTTGCTCCTGATCTGTCCACTTGACAACCTACCTTTGCTGTTTCTCCTGCCCTGAAACTCTCTCCCTACACCCACACTGCGTTCTCCCTGGTGCCTTCTGCACGTCAGCTCAGTGGTACCTCCTCCAGCCCACTCACACCAAATGGCTCTTTGGCCACCACACTGCTGAAAAAAGAGCCGTTGTGTGGTCAGCACGTGCAGCCTCCTGAGGCCATTTGGATCTAGCCCTAGACTTATCTGAAGGTCACCAACTTCCCATGTGAACTTGAGCACATGACTTTGCCTCCCCAGGCCTCGGTGTCCAGCTTTGTAGAGTGAGCAACCCCTCCTCAGGATGGAATGGAGGCTCAAAGGACAGAAGACCTGAGCAAAGTGAGTTGCAAACTATTGCTCTCTGCTCGCGTTTACTGAGTGTGAATTCCAACCTGGAGGTGAGCCAACCGCAAAGTGTGTAGGCCTCACAGGTTCAGCTGCATTTACCTGGCATTCAGGTGTGGCCCAGTTTCTGTTTGGGGTTTGTTTGTGTTTGATTTCAAAGACAGGGAAACTCCCTTGCCCTGGTGATGTGGGTGGGGTCTGGTCAACAGAGTTGCCAGGGGAATCCCAAGGGTTGGAGACCCTGATAACCCCCCACAGCGATCAGATGGAAACTCACCTCCCAGGAAGGAGGAGGAGCAGAGTGCCTACCACAGGGACAAGGTGTCCCACGAAGTCAGGTGACACCAGTGTGCGTCCAGTTCAGTGGGCAAGTGTGGGTCATTTGCCTTCTCCCCAGCCAGTGTGCTGGATTTATGATTTGGGGAGTCACCTCTACCCTCCAAAGGGGAGCAAGTGGAGACCTAGGGATAGCAGGACTATCCTGGATCTCCCCGGCTGTGGTCATGCTGTATGGGCATTCTGCTGCCAGGTCCTGTCCCCGCCGGCCAACACGCCTCTGCCCCATCCCCTCCTCATTGAACTACCAAGTGATCTTGGAGTGGCAGAACTTCCCAAGTCTCCATCCTCAGCACCCCCTGCTTGAGACACCCTCTCCCCACCCCCCGCCTCCTCCTCCCCCTCTCCCCCTGCCTCTCCTTCCCTCCCACCCCTCCTAACTGCTCAGTGTTTCCTTTTAGAACTCTGTGTTGCCGTCACCTCCTCTGGGCACCGCCCAGGGTCCCCAGGTTTACTGTGATCCCAGGATGTGCACATTTCCTCTGCTCACCACCCCTCCCCATCACTAGCTCTAGAGGCTGTACCCTCCCTGGGGCCTCTCCACAGCCTTTGTAAGCTGTTCCTTCAGCCCAGTGTTCTCCAAATCCCTGATACTGGCTTCCTCCAGCATCCATCTTGGCACACCTGTCTCTATTTAAGCAGTGGAAGCTTACAGGGGAGGGGATCACATTTGAGCCATTCTGCTTCCCAGGGCAGAGGATACAGAGTGGACTCAGGAATAGTCGGAGGTGAGTGGTGTCAGGACTCGGTAACCCCCCACCCTTGGGGCTGGAGGAACCAAATGCAACGGCAGTGAATCCCTGCCTCTATCCATATCCAGACACAAAGGCTCCTTGACGTGCACAGTGCAGCCTGGCAGGGGTGGAGAAGGCGAGGAGGCTCTCAGGAGCCGGCACTGTGCTGAGTATGGAGACCAAGAGCAAGCAATGCAATATCTAACATCGTTTCAGAGGGACGCTGTGAGCAAACCAAGCCACACCCAGGGAGCCCTCGGGATCGTGGTGGGTGCTATGTGACAGAGGCCTTGGGACAACCTGGAGACCAAGCCAGGGGCCGCTTTGGTGGGTGGGTGACCTTGAGCTATTGGATGACAGCAGGGAAGGGTGGAGGCTGGGGAAGACTGAGCAGCCATGGACTTGGAGGAGATAGATGGGGACTTACTGTCTTACAAGACCCCTTCTGACACTGAGGACTCCTCAGGGGAGCTCTTGCCCAGGGCAAGCCCACCCACCACTTGCTCCTCAACCCATCTGGACTGAAGCCCCACGTGGGCCATTCTCCGGCTGCTCTCCCATTTCATTCTCACAATGATCCTGTGAAAAGACTGTTCCTACTGCCATTCCACACATGAAGAAACTGAAGCTCAAAGAGGTTAAGCCCCTTTTCCAAGGTCACACGGAGTCAGAGAAGCAACCACACACACACACACACACACGCACACACACGCATGTGTGTACGTGTGTGTGCATGTGTGTGTATCCAGATGTATTTGACCTGCAACCAGAGAGTATTTCCCCAAGACAAATGCATCCACTTGCCTATGGCCTGCTCCCCCCTCCAGTGACACCAGCTCCCCAGGGACAGGCTGGCAGCAGGACACAAAGATGTTCAGGGTAGGCCCAAGTGTGGGAGAGAGCCTCCCCTCTCTGGAAAGGATGCTTCCTTACGTGTGAGTAGATGAACAGGCAGGCCACGCTGTGCCCGCAGTGCCCCACACTCATCCAGAGCCAGGCGTGTTGGCTAATGGGTATCATTTCAGCCCTTTCAGTTCTAATAGACACTGCGCTGTCATAAAGACTGTCATTTCCCGCAGCTCGCACAGATAATCAGCGTGCTGGCTGCCTGGAGGGCTGGGAATAGCAGGCTCCCGGCACGTCTTCAAAGTCTTCGAAGATGCCTCTGCCATTCCAGGCCTTCCTGTCCTGCAAGGCTTGGGGCGCTGCCCTGAGAGCCCAGTGGGCTCTCACTCGATGCCCAGCTCCCCCTAATCTGGGTGAGTCTGTGTCCTCTCAGCCTGGCTTCAACACTTCAGTACCATATGACCTTGAACACAGCACTTTCCCCTCCTCAGTTTCTCAATGGTAAAATAAGGCAGTGATGCCTACCTTGCAACATGCCTTTTAGTGAGTTGATGTATTGTAAGCATCTCCCATGCATGGGATGTGTAATTATGATGTTTGTATGTTTTTCAGACAAGGAAGCTGAAGCCAGTGAAGGAAATGGGCTTACCTCCCAAATCACACGGTGGCAAACTGGGCCTAGAACTTTTTGTTTTTTAAGTCAGAGGTTTGAAGATTCATAGATTCACAGAGTCCTTTCCTGTTTGGGGCACAGTCTGGCACTGTCTCATCAAATTCTTATGATGAGCCGCTGAGGTGAGCATTATTAATCACCTTCCAGGTGAAAAGGCTAAGCTGAGAGGAGTGGACTTGCCCAGAGTCATATGGTTGGCAAGTACTAGAGGCCCAGCTTGACCCTACATGATCTGGCTACAGAGCTAGAGTCCCTGGCCTCTGCACAGTAGCCCCATACCACAAGTTTCTCTCTCTCTCTCTCTCTCTCTCTCTCTCTCTCTCTCTCTCTCAATCTCACACACTCACACAACTTTGAGATCAGGCTTGGCCTATGTCGGGCTGTTCTCTCCTCCCCACCACTATAGGCTGACAAAGATAAAGCCTAGGCTGCATCCAGAGCTTTCTCACAGGATGTCTGGTCATCTCCAGACAGGGAAACTAAGACCCAGGGTGTCTGTGAGGTATTCATAAATAGCCTGGTGAAGGCCAGGTCAGAGACAGAGCAAGAAGGCAAGGGGAGCAGGAGGGAGGATGGGGCCTGGGCCTCATACACCCCAGAGTGGGTTTAGAACTCGACTGCTGGCACATCTACTTCAATGTACTTTCCTAGTTCATTGTATTACGTCCTCATAGCAAGACAGAAACCATAGTAACATTGGCAGATGGGGAAACTGAGGTTCACAGAATCAAAATGACTTGTCTAGGCTCGTGGAAAATGCAAGCTTGAACCCAGTTCAGTTCTTAATGTCCAGTCAACTCTGTCTCTCTTGCTTAATTCATTTCTTACTTTCTCATCTTTTTTTCACATTCCCAACTTGCCTACCCCCTCCCTCCTTACTTCAGCTCTGCAACACTCAGATCACTAAGGCAGGAATCTCAGGTGACTTATACGTTGCTGTGTCCTGGAGACTCACAACCACAGATACGAAATCTGGAGCCCAGGGGACGCTTGTTGGTTGTTGAATGCAGTGTAATTGGGTTTCCTTTTTTTTTTTAAACTTGATACCAGTGGTCAGCAGGGTCACTTTGGAGATTTCTATTATTATACAAGGACTACTTGAGTGATCATTATGCAAATATAAAGGTGAGCATGGAAAGTGGTGTAATATAAATGGATTTTTTGTTTATTTTTCATTAACAAGATTGTTCCACTTCTTGGTATCAAGGAGAGCTTCAGAGAAGGGTTGATGGGTTTGCATAATAATTCAAAGGATTCAATCCCTCACCACCCCTCCACCCCCTGTGTTGTGGGTGGACTGGAGCCACACTGAATGAAGCCCTAAGACAAGAGAAGGCACAGACAGGGCCACAGGGAGCTCATGTGGAGGGCAAGGATGGATGGGCTCTACCTTAGCCCAACATCTGGGCAATGACAGAGATACATGGGACTTCAATAAGCTATGGACCCAAAACAGACATGTAAGGAAAAACTCCATCATGAGAGAGAGAAACCCCTGTCCACAGCCTCATTTCTGAGGATCATGTGGAGCCTACCTGTGGTTTCTAGGGAGACCGACCCAGCAGGGCTACCTCTCCATCTGTGAACCAGCCTCCACCAGGAAGCACAGGACAGATCTTCAACAGTGACATCGTGTGGCCGGGGATGAAATGACAACACTAGACGGGGCTTCAGCTCCTGCTCCCAATTCCTGGAATTCAGAGGCCAGAGCTGGCCTGCTTTAGACAGATCTTCACAGCATCTGGATCGATTCAGGAGGGTGGAGGTCCCTGGGTGGATATTGAGCCTGTTGCTAATGAAAGCTTGGGATATCATTGGGAAAATAAGGTAAGAATTTGTGAAGCATTCATACACGATGCAGAGTGAATCCCACCCAATCGGCTGCACTGATCGCCACTGTCCAAGATGGTAACCAGTGACACATATGGGCGGATCCTTTTCTGCAGCAGCATATCTTTGAAATTAATAGCAGTGATTGCATTCTGATACACAGGGGGCTGCAGTTACAGAGCTCTTACCCAGTCATGCTCTTCTCTGAGCCTCACACCAGTCCTGCAAGGTAGCAGGGTGGAGGTGGTCCCTAGGAAACAGAGGCTCAGAGAGGGACATGACTTGCTCAAGGGTCACCTATGAGTCAGTCATCAAGATGCCATCCTGCCCCTGTTGTGGGTACCCAAGCCACCTCCCAGGGATGTCAGATGCCAGGCGTTCCTCCCTGCCGGCTCACAGCAGCATCAGGACCACAATGGCAATGACCATGAGGACTCCAGCCAGGATGCAAAGACCCAGGAAGACGATGTCACTGGTGTCCTGGGAGACCATGGTCACTGGACCCTCCGGCACCTCCACTTCATCCCCGGGTGGCGCCTCCTGGAGGTGTTCAGCCGTGGCAGCATAGGGCCCAAGCCAGTCGGAGCCAGACAGCAGGTGGACAGAAGCCTCCTTGCGTCGGGGCTCACAGCGGACTTCATACTCATGTACATCCTCCCGCCCGGCCGCCGAGAAGTCAATGTACAACACGCTGACGATCACTGATGTGTTGTTTCTTCTCTGTGGGGACCAGGGCATGTAACACACCTGATGCAGCCTGGGCTGAGCCTGTTCCCCCACGTACCCGCCTAGCCCAGATTCAAAGCCTGGTCCAGCCACTGACTCCTTCCTATTGACTCGGAGTCTTGGAGGTTGTATCTATAAATCGGACAGTGTTGAGAGTGGGCTGTCCCACTTATAGACAGAGACCCCCATCTATAAAAGGCCAACGTCCCATCTGATGGCAGAGCCCATGACCGTGTAAGCAATAATGGCTAACACCTGGGAGTCATGTTTCAGGCTCTGTGTTTTGAATGTGGGAATTCGTTTAACTCTCACAACAACTGTCTTACTTAGTGCCATTAGCATTCTCCCATTTTGCAAATGGGGAAACTAAGGCCTGGTCTTGTCTGAGGTCAAAGGGAAGAGAGGGTATTCTGACCTAGACCTGCCCACTTTTAACTATGTTGTTTGCTGTCACATCTCACTCCAACCAAAGAGCAGATGGTCAGTCCCTACTCTAGGAAGGTTTGCAGAGGTGCCTACTGAGGCCCACAGGCAATAACTTGCCCAGAGTGAGATCCAAAAGCAAATCTCCTGCCTCTCAGTAGCTTTGTCCCTCATGCACCGTGGGCTTCCTTTAGGAGCCTTTTCTTCCCAGTTAGCGAGCAGCAGCGTCTCTATCCTAACACCACTTGTCCTGGATGGTACCCTCAAGTTGGGAAGAACTATTAAAAAGCCAGATGGGAAGAGTTATTAAAGAGCACATTGTGGATGAAAGAGATAGGAGTTGGGTGGCCTTGAGCTAGAAGGACATGTGGACCAGGGCACAAGAGGCCATTCTGGTGTGGTTTGTAAGGTAGGACAATTCTCCCTTCCCACTCCAGATCCCCCACTGCCGCTACTGCTCAGGCCACCCAGCCTGCCTTGCGTGTGGATGGAGGGAGGACCCCAGTGAGTTGGGCTTCCGCAACTCGTTAAGTCACAGGAGCTGCCACGCCATAGGATTCTGGCCTGGACCCTTAGAAGGACTGAAAGAATGTTACAGGCAACTTGGCAGATTAGGGACCTCTTCCAACTTTGGATTTCTGAAGGTTCTAGATCTCTAGTCTCTAAAGGAGCCTTCGGTGTCCTCAATCTGTCAGCCTCCCTTAGCCCTGAGAGGAGTTTGTGACATGAGTTTGGGGGCTACAGAATCAGGACATGAGCAAAGCAGGACAGGACCTGAGACCGCAAGAAGACCACTGTGTGTGTCGGGGGGGAGGTCACTCTGAGCCACAAAGGATGGAGGATAACCCTAGAGACTAGGAGTAGGAGGCTGGGGGCTTTCATGAGTGGCAAGGGAAAGGAACTGGGAGGGTTAGTCTCTAACGTTTTCACAGAGGGGTGCACGAAAGGTTAGCCTTGATATTTTTTATTGCATTTGGCTAGCTGAGTCTCCTTGACAGCAATTCTATATAGATTGGGCCTCAGGGTCTAGGACTTTTGCAGGTTACACTAAGCATCTGAGTCTAAGATCCTCACACTCCACATTGCTAGGTATTAACTCATCAGTTCTGTGGTTCTGAGCCTTGGATTGAGGGGGAGCTCTGAGACTATATCCCTAAGTCCTTGGTTCCAGGACCTCATGAGTCTCTGGGAATCTTGGGATCCTTTGTCTTCGTCATCCCCCAATTTGATGAAATGTGCTTCTGTCCCCAAGAAAACCCCTGGGGATTCAGGGCATGGAGTGGGGTGAGAACAGAATGCCAGGATTTTACTTCCCTTCTAAGGTCCAAAAGATAGTTGCTGAAAGAAGGCTAGAGGAGGCAGGGGGGAGAACTGGAGGGGCAAGAGGCACATAGCTAGCGGTGAAGGGCAAGGAGTGGTTTACTGGAAAGAACATCCTATCTGCCAAGCCAGGCTGCAGGTCCCCAGATGCCAACACTGGAGTGTATCTCCAATAGAGGTGAGCCATGCTTCCTTCTGTCCCCATCTCCCTTCCTGCTCTCTTTCACACAGTCCAAACTTCCAGGGTGCCAGGCCACTGCTCAGTACTCTCTGAGAGCCCCAAGCCTCCGTTCACAGGCTCCTCCAAATCTAAGGATGGTAGACAAATTTTATTTGTGAGCTTTGCAGCCTTCAGAGAGAGGGTGACCCTGTTACTTGAAAAACACTTTCATTTGTGGAACCCTTGGATGGATTTGGATTGTCTAGCTTAGGGAGGGGTGGGGGTGAAGAGCAGGGCTGGATGAGTCTGTATATTAAAGGGAGGAGGACTTTGGTGTCCCTAAGGGAGAGGAGGGAGGGGAGGGGAGGAATAGCAAGGAACTTGGGTAATGGTTACCACCAGGACCTTTTTTTTCTTTCTTTCTTTTTTTTCTTTGACAGTTGTGGGGCTTGAACTCTGGGCCTGGGTACTGTCCCTCAGCTCTTCAACTCAAGGCTAGCGCTCTACCACTTGAGCCACAGCACCACTTCTGGTTTTCTGGTAGAAAATTGGAGATAAGAGTCTCACAGACTTTTCTGCCTGGGCAGGCTTTGAACCGAGATCCTCAGATCTCAGCCTCCTGAATAGCTAAGGTTACAGGCGTGAGCCACTGGCTTACCAGGACCTTTTTAGAAGAGTGGTCAGTGGGCACTGTGGGCTCTTGCTGGGCTGCCTGCCAGGTCCCCTCTCCTAACTTCTTTCTTTGAATTATCTGCTATGCTGAGGCTACACAGAGAAAGACCTCAAGATGAACAAGAGCCTAGAAGGACTGAGTGAGCTGTATCCAGGCTTGTGCAGTCACTACTACCAGAAGGAGAAGCTAGAGAATGGTAGGTACCTTTTAGCTTGGCTCGGAGGCCCTCCCTCCTGCCTGCCCTCCTTCTATCTTCCCCACCCCTACCTGAGACTCAGTGCCGCAGGTGTCAAAGCGGGCCTGGATCCGGAAGTTGCTGCCGACTTCTTGGGCAGCACAGCTCCGGCTGCCCAGGTAAATCTTGGTCCGCTCCAGTGGGGCCAGTGCCTGTGCTGAGATCAGGATCTGGAAGTCTGTGCGGGAGCAGCTCACATTCATGGGCACCACTTGGAGCAGGAGGGGGAAGCCGGAGGGAGATGTTAGGGACAGGCAGACTGATCTCATGTCCCCAAGCCCCACCAAGGGAAGTAGATGGGAAAATCAGCACCCAAAGTACAAAAAGCTCTTACAGAATCCTCCAGAGCATACTAGGGGATATTTTACATGCATGACTCCTATTGTAAACTCTTTGGGACTGTGCACAACACAGTGTATCTGATTTTCTCTAAGCCCAGCATGAGTTTGGCAGTCCTGAACACTAAAGGAATGACTGACTGAGTATAATAAAGGCTACTTGATGGGCACTGGTGGCTTACACCTGTCATCCTAGCTACTCAGGAGGCTGAGATCTGAGGAACATGGTTCAAAGCCAGCCCAGGCAGACAAATCTGTGAGACTCTTATCTCCAATTAATCAGGAAAATCCTGGAAGTAGAGAAGTGGCTCAAGTAGTAGAGCCCCGCTTTGGGTAAAAAAGCAGGAAGCTCTGAATTCAAGCCCCAGTACTGGCACAAAAATGAATGAATAAATGAATGAATGAATAAAAGCTACCCTTGGCCAGGCACGGATGGCTCACACATGTAATCCTAGCTACTTAGGTGGCTGAGATATGGGGATCATAGTTCAAAGCCATCTCAGGCAGAAAGGCTATGAGACTCTTTGGGGGGGGGTCCGGTTGTGGGCCTGAACTCTGGGCCTGGGTGCTGTCCCTCAGTTCTTCAGCTTAAGGCTAGCACTCTACCACTTGAGCCACAATGC
>NW_012267277.1:8765272-8815976 GCF_000151885.1 Dipodomys ordii | reverse complement strand
TCACGGTCTCTCCTGCCGGGCTGGCTTTGAACCTTGATCCTCAGATCTCAGCCTCCTGAGTAGCTAGGATTACAGGCGTGAGCCACCAGCGCCCGGCTCCTCCTCCTTTTCTTAGTTGGCAGTACCACTGCGCTCTTCTAGGATCTTCAAGACCATGCTAGCCTGACCTTTGCGTCCCCTCTCTGTGGCAGAACCCTTGTGCTCCAACTCTGAGTCCAATTTCTTCCCCACTTGGCTTCTTCCCTTCCCCCATCCCCCCATCCCAGCTGACCTCCAATGTAGGCCACAGAGAAGCCTCTGCCGGTGGTGCTGCGGTCTGTGTGTAGCAGAAGCAGGAGCTGGTTGTGGCTGGAGGTGATGGGGGGAGGCAGGTGGCGACCACACCAATTCCCCAGCGGTGCTGCCTCTTCACTGTCTCCATCAAAGGCCGCCAGATGGTCAAAGTCACAGGTCCTGGTCAAGCTGTTGGGTTCCTCCAGGTCCACATCCAGGAAGAATACCTTGACTCGGTAGCCAGGAGGCAGGCGGATGGTCCAATGGCAGCGGATGTTGTTGGGGTAGGAGCCTGGGTACTGTGGGCTAGAGAAGTTGCCGCGCACAGCTGTGTACAACTCCTGGCATTCTCCTGAGAGTGAGGGGAAGGAACAATGGGAGGAGAGTGGGAACCACCCTCTGCAGCCCTATAGCTCCGACAGCAGGTGCCGGGGGTCCTATCAGTACGGGTGGCTATAGCCTCATGGTCAGCAAGCATGGTTCCAAGCATGGTTCAAACCTGAGCTGGAACTCTGGAAGAATGCTGGCTTGTTAGGAACTTAGTAGTCATACCTGATACTTGTGCTCAAGATGAAGTCCAAACTCCCTGGCTAGACAGACAAGGGAATTCATGACAGGGTCTTGCCTCTCTTCCCTGATGCTACATTGCTGTGGTTTGGGTAAGTACCACTCCCCCCACACACACACAACAACTCCCAACTAGTAAATACTCGGTCCCAGCCCACGGTGTTCTTGGAAAGCAGTGGAACCTATAACAGGTGGGACCTACAAGAAAAGAGGGGGCGTGGTTTAGAGGAGAGATTGTGGATCCTTGTCTGTCTCTTTCCTTTGCTTCCTGGCTGCCATGAGGTGAGCAGCTTCACTCCACCCTGCACTCCCTGCCATGGAGCACTGCCTCACCACAGGCCCAAAGACACCAGGCCAACCCATCATGGACCGACTGCTGAAACTAAGCCAAAATAAAGCTTTCCGCCTTGTAATTTGTGCCCAGTACTTTGTCACAGCAACTAAGAACATATTGTCCACTTTCTACATTCAAGTTCTACTAAGCACCTCCCAAGGCTGTCAGCACCCCAAACACTCTGTTCTCCACTCTTTTATACAAACTATCCCACCTGCTTGGAAGACCTTTCCCTTTCTTCTACCTCTGCCTAATTCCTTCAAGCACTGTTCATTTCTCTCCTCCTTCTGGATATCCCCCAAGATTCTTACAAGTCATCATTGTCTTATCCTTCGCCCCAACTATGAACACTCCAAAGGCCCATCTGCTCCTTTGTGCAAACATAAATCGTAGACCTAATTAACTAATGGCACAAGTATTAGGTCACAGTGTACAGAAACTTCTCTGAGGAGCACAGGAAGGGACTTACAAAAGAAGTAATGAGCTTATACTTTGGTCTTGGCTAGGAAGGAAATGCTGGAACATTTTACAGAGTACAGAAACCCTATGTTTCTGAGGATCAGGAAGGACTGTCCTCCCCTCTCCAAGCATACCAGGGAGGCAGAATTCTTCAGCACAGGGGTGATGGGTCGGGGGGACTGAGCCCCTCCTACCTGAGAAGTAGTAGGCCTTGAATCCCCGGCCTCCAATGTTGAAGTCTGACTTGAATACCACTTGCAGTTCGTGGCCCAATGACGTGAGGGTGGGGGGCCTGGTGCTGCCACAGTAGTGGTGCCCGTGGGCGGGTCCAGGGGCCCCGAGCACTGCCACATAGTCATAGGTGCACTGCTCGCTGCCTTCCACCTGGAAGTCCATGAACACCAGCTTGACGGCGGCGGGTCCCGACGCGTGGATCACCCAGTGACATTCTACATTGTTGGGGTAGTTGTTGGGGTATTCAGGGCTGGTGAGCACCCCCGACAGGCCGGTCAGGACACCACCGCACACATCTGCAAGGAAGCCGTTCTTGACATGCCCTTCCTTCCTCTGGCTCCTGACCTCCCCTGGGGAACCTGACATCCACAGACCCCACCAGGGATATAGCCTGGCCCTCTCCCATTATCTTGAGAAGACTGAGCCATAGGGAAACGAAGTCCCTAGACAGGGACAGAAGGTATGTTGATCTCGCTATTGAACTCCAGTACGGAATTCTGGGGCTGGGGCAAAGCACAGACCTGAGTCATGTGGCCCCAGAAATGAGAGAGCCAGGTCATTTATGCACTGTCTTCCTAGATTCCAGGCTGAGGGACAGAGAGGTGGAGATTAGCAGGGTAACAGTGAAGTAGAAGGCCCAGAGTCACTCCGCAGGAAGAAAACTGGTCAAGTTGTGTGTATGTGTGCGAGAGACCCTTGTGACCTCATCATCCGCTCCCACCAGACCAGGGCTCAAAGTCCCTGAGTCTAGGAATTAGATCAAATCTCCCTAATGGATGAGGAAACTGTGACGTGGAGGAAGATCTGAAGATGAATGGTCTCTCAGCTCTGCCTTCTGGGAAAGCAACCCAGCCTCTCTGAGCCTTATCTATACATTAGAAATCATAATGTACTAGGGTCTGACTGGTGTAGAGCTGAAAAGATGGGCAGGTGATGGTGAAGGCTGTGTCTTGCTGAAAGTCACCAGCAAGGCTGGGGGAGGGGGAAGGGGGAAGGGGAGGCGGGCGGCAGTTGGGGCACTATTTCCTAAGACTTCAGAATCTTGCTTCTTGTCCTCATGCTGTGTGATCTTGGGAAGGTAAATTCCTTCTCTGGCCTCAGAATTACTGTTTGTAAAGTAAGCGTGTAACAGATAGTCTTGGAGATGCGCCGACACCACCAACCTTAGTAAAGGCTTAGTAAAGGCTTCCAAACAATTTCTGGGACTCCCCAGTGGTCCAGGGAACCTGGCTAAAAAGGTTATTCTTATGTTTTACTTCAAACTATCTCTTAACAGTTAAAAGACAGCCATGGTTATGAGTTTTATATGCCATAGTTTGGGTCCCTGGAGACCATTATTAGTCATGTGTTTTTCAATGATTGGTTTATTATCAAATAAATACATGCTACAAAGATGCTGCCTTTGCCTTTTTTTTAATACACTCTAGGGATTAATAGACAGTTCCATTCAATAGAAGGGTTTTCTTATCTAATAAGATGTTGGAGAACATGGCATATGGCACTATGATTTGGATATCATAATATTCTAAAATATCCAAGGGACTAAAATTCCCAAACTCTGATTTGATCATCCCACCACCATTCTTGTACTAATATCCCACAATTCTGAACCTCTACTTTTGTTTTCTTTTTGTTTCTGTTTCTGCTTTTGTTTTTTTGGTCGGTGATGGGCCTTGAACTCTGGGTCTGGGTGCTGTCCCTCAGCTCTTCAGCTCAAGGCTAGTGCTCTACCACTTTGAGCTACAGCACCACTTCCCGAGCCTCTACTTTTGACATGGACTGGGTGTCTCACCAAGTCCTGGGGTTATTGCAGGTGCACCCTGTGGATCAGGAGCCCTTGCTTGGGCTGGTATGACTAAGACCTTTGGTCTTGGCCTTGAGTACAGAGAGGAGGTGTGGACCCTTCGGTGGCTTGATGCCACACTTCAGGATAAGAATCATCAAGGCAGATAAAAGGCCGTGATGAGCCTGGACTCCAAGTACAGCAAGAGCCTCTGGGGACCAGGGACTCCTGGAGGAGGAGTTGGAGTGTTCATGGCAGCAGGGCCTATAGTCACCAAGACTATATCTGCCATGAGCACCAAGGACTCTTCCTCTCCCTTGCTGTGCAGGAGAGCACGTCCATCCAAGGTCACAGAGCAGTCCTTGCTAAGATGCTACCTACAGGTCTAACCTGAGCCGCTGCCCTCCCCCACCTCCAGCCCAGGGCCAGCCTCTCTGCTGCTGAGACCCCACTCACCTTTCTGGTAAGCTGCAGAAAAGCCATGGCTGGCCACATGCTTGTCTGAGTGGAAGACGATGGACATGACATGCCAGGAGGAGGAGAAGGGCGGTGGGGGCACCTGGCCGCAGAACCTCCCCAGCAGGTTGCCCTTGTCTCCAGAGGCCCCGTTGTAGATCTCCAGGAAGTCGAAGCCGCAGGTGTCATGGTACTCCAGGTCAAAGGCATGAAAGGTGAGCAGCACAGAGGATCCCTCAGCCACCACAATCAGCCAGCTGCACTCTGTGTTGTAAGGGTATAGTCTTGGGAAGTTGGGGCTGGAGAAGTTTCCAGAAGGTGCTGAGAGTACACCTCCACATTTGACACCTGGGGCAAGAGAGAAGGATGGCTCCAGTTGGCATATATATATATATATATATATATAGATAGATAGATAGATAGATAGATAGAGAGAGAGAGAGAGAGAGAGAGAGAGAGAGCAAAGCACAAGCCATAGCCACCAAGTCAATTCACATATCCATGCATTCGCATGTCCTTCAAATACTGGATATTGAAGCATTCTTTGCTCCATTCAGCAAATATTGTTTGAATACTAGACATCATTCTAAATGCTAGGGTCACTGCCGGAAGAGAACAGACAAGTGAAATGAAGAACGTCTGGAAAAGTGACAGGTACCACAGAGAACAAGGAAAAGAGGGACCAAAGAAGGGTTAGTGTGTCAGGCACTTCTTGGTGCTGTAACAAAATACCTGAGACAGGAAACTTGAAGGAGAAATGATTTATTTTGACTCATAGTTTCAGAGGTTTTAGTCTATGGTTCTTGGCTCCAAAGGCAACATGTCATTGTGGGGAGGGTGGGTTGGAGAAGAGCTGGTGACCTCATGGTAGCAGGAAGCAGAGAGAAGAGAAGGGGAAGGGAGGAGAGGGGAGAAAAAGGGAAGGGAAAGGGAACAGGGAGGGAGAATAGGAGAATGAACAAGGAAGGTGCCAAGGACAAAATATAGTCTTCACCCGTACTGACCATTCCTCCAATCATTTCCTACCTTCCACAGTTTCTACAACCTCCAACAAGCCATTCAATTATGTCCACCAATGGGTTAATCCATTGATTAGGTCAGAGCTCTCATAATCCACTCACTTAAAAGCCTCATCCACCTCTCAATATTATATTGGGGACCAAGCCCCGAAGTCATGAGCCTTTCAGGAAGTACTTCATGTTTAAACCCTAACAGTCTAGGGTGTGCCTCAAATTCTAGATAAAACATTACCATCTGCCAGGCCCCTAGATACACACAGCCGGGAGTGTAGAGATTAATGGTAACAACTCCCCTTGGTGAACATGTACACGACCCATTACCATGCTAAAAGTGCATCCTAATATGTACATTTTTAAAAAGGAAACGATGAAAGGAAACTAATAAGAATAATTCTGTCAAGGAAAGAAATCATGTCTGACTATCAGACCTCTTTAAATGCATTCTTCAGAGTTTTGACTTTGTAACGACATGAAATAATTCATATAAAATCAAAAAATTTAATGCACCCCCCAAAAATCTCAACCTGAAATCAAATCAGTGGAACTATGTATCAGTTGGAGACACAGTCACATGGAGAAAAATGATTATGAATGAGTGTGAAGATCTCAAGGACAAATGAACCACAAAGACATCTTTAACTATGTGCAGTAGTCTTACTCTTAGAAACAATATTAAGTATTGATTATTTATAAATATTACACATTTGGATTAAAGCAAAGAAATATGTTCATGTCAATTGAAACTAAGATGTTCAGTGTGAAATGAGAGACGAAAAAAATATTACTACAGTTGGGCTGTGGAGACTGAGATATGAGGGTCATGGTTTGAAGCCAGCCCTGGCAGCAAAGTCTGTGAGACTCTTATCTCCAATAAATGACTTAGAAAAAGACAGAAGTGGCCCCGTGGCTCAAGTGGTAGAGCACTAGACTTGAACACCAAAGAGGCTCAGAGACAGTGCCCAGGCCCAGAGTTTAAGTCCCCAGGATCGGCAAAAATAAAAATTATGTGTGTGTATACATATACATACGTATGTATGTATGTATGGCATGGTTGCGTAGGGTCAGGGGGACCCAGTGAGTTAGAGCCCAGCCTGAACTATACATAACAAGAAAACATATATATCAGGAAAATTTTAAACTCTTGATTCTTGACATGAGTTGAAATATCAATATGAACTGATATTCCCTCCATCCCTTGCTCCCTTCCTTCTTTCCTTCCTTCCCTCCTTGTTTTGGTTTTAAACAGGATATAGCTATGTAACTATGTTGCTAAGACTGGTTTCAAATTCAAGATTCTCCTGTTTCACTCTCCTGAGTACTAGAATCACTTGTGTATACTACTATGTCATAGATTTAGTTTTATTGCTTTAAAACATTGTTTATTAAACAAGCTCAGGAGCAATAATATTGCAGTTGTGTGTTATATCCCTAGGCTTTAGATTCAGATTATTGTGCCCAACTGAACTGGGGCTCCATAGAGAACTGGCTGGTAACCAGGTCTCCAGTACTGGAAATATACAAAATGCACTTCACACTTATCATGCTAAATAGGAAAGACACTCCCAAGGACTGCTGGGACTTTTGTCAGAAGACACAGGAACCCACTTGAAGGCTAAAGAAAATACAAGTTGGACATCAGTAAGGAACAATACGGTCAAGATAGCAGTTTGAAGCTAACCCAGGTTAAAAGTTCCATGAGATTCTCTCAACCAATAAAAAATGAGGTGTGGTGGCATGTACCAGTCATACCAGCTATTTGGGAAGCATAATTAGAAGGACTGAGATTCATAAGTATAAAACTCTATCTGGAAAAAAAAAAGAACTATATGACTAGAGCCAATATCCCATGGTGGTTTGCAAACGTCTGATTTTCTAATGGTATTTTTTTCTGTAGTCTTCTATAAATAACAATGTTCCCTTGCTAGCTTTTGAGAAATCTAGTCCATATAATGATGACAAAGTAAATGTCTCATTTCTTGCCCTTTCTACTTACCAATTTTCAAAAAAAAAAGTAGTGTCCTAGACACACACACACACACACACACACACACACACACACACACACACAAAGCCAATAAGTATTTTTCTTAATTTCTTTTGAATTGCATTGTAAATTCATGAGGGTCTTTCATTTGTTTGCAGTACTGAGATTCAAACGCAGTCTGGTGCTAGCTAGGCAGACACTCAAGCCACACTTTCAGCCAATTTTTGGCTTTAGTTATTTTTCACATACGGTCTCTCATTTTTGCCCAGAATTGGACTTTGATCCGCTTTCTTATGCCTCCCAAGTATCCAGGGTTACAGGCAGGAGACACCATTACTTCATGAGATTTTATATGCTTGATATGTTTCTACTACAATCCTCTTCTTCCTTCTTCCCTTCCTCCTCCCCTCTTCTCTTTCTCTTTCTTCTCCCCTCCCTACATCCTTCTTTCTCTTTATTGCAGTATTTTCCCCATAGTATTCACACCAGTAGCATACTGCTGATTTTACTTGTTTGTTTGGTTCCTTGATGCTCCTCTTTTTTTGTTGTTGTTGGTGGTGGTTGTGGGGCTTGAACTAAAGTCCTGGGTGCTGTCCTTGAGTTCTTTTGTTCAAGGCTTTCACTCTATGACTTTGAACAACAGCTCCACTTCCAGTTTTCTAGTGGTTAACTGGAGATAAGAGTCTCATGGACTTGTTTACCTGGACTAGCTTTGAACCATGATCCTCAGACCTCAGCCTCCTGAGTATGTAGGATTACAGGCATGAGCTACCAGCACCCAGCCTTTCTGTTTTTCTTCCATAAATATGTACACTCTGAGATCAAGGATCACTGTCATTTTTTTCTCCTGATATAATGCAAGCTGCGTCACACATAAAGCAGGTGTTCATTGTGTATTACAGATTGAGCGAATGAACTCATAACAGTCCTCACTGCAGCCCTATATTCGAAACAGGCAGGGCAGCTGTTAAGAACTCCATTTCACAGATGAGGAAAACATCCCAGAAAGGGAGCTTCTGCCTGACATCATTTGCTTTGGTCTACCAGTGCCTCTTCCACCTCTTGCAACCACAGGCCCCTGTTTTCTACAGTACTCCCTCCCTCCTTCTTCATGTTCTCCTTTCTTTCTTGGAGGGCAGGCACATGACCTTAGCCGGGTAATCCTGCCTCCCTTCCCCAGTGACTAGCCTGTGGAGTGTGCATGTGAAGTGTGCGTGTGTTCCAGACTAGGCTAAAGTTGTGCTCCACGAAGCACCCCTCTATCTGCCTCAGGTTCTCTCTCTCCAGGGAACAGCACACTGCTTTAGGCTGGAGGTTGGAGCCCTGGAAAAAAATCACACTGGCAGAAGGCAAGAATCATGTGAAGAGTGGAAATGGCCCTGAGGCCAATGGGGCCTAGGCTGCTGCACCCGGGCTCAGCTCAGCTCCATCCTTGTCTCCTGCTTGTTACAGAGCCAATGACTTTTCCTTTTGTGTTCAAGCTTATCCAGAGCAGGTTCTGAAGCATCCTGAAGCACACACTTGAATAACATCCCTGGAAGAAAGACACACTGGCCAGGCACGTGCCTTGCTCAGGATCTGTGCTGATTCTGACAGGAACCTTCCCTGGGGAGCACAGAGAGAAGGTGGGGCTGAGGAGAGCCAGGCAGCTGGGACAAAGCCACACACCAGTGCTCTGCCTCCCAGGGGCTCTGGGCTCTAGAGGGAGGGAAAGCATCTTACTGAAGACTGCAGTATGGGGGAAGGGATGAGCTTCCCAGAGGAGGGGATACTTCAATAGTGAGAAGGGTTCCTCGGAAGACCTGTGGAGTTGGGGGAGCAGGCACCATCGCTTTCTGGGCTCCTTGTACTTCCTAGGCAGGGGCCAGGACCAGGAATGGCATCTGATTCCTGTCTTTCTGGCATGAGAATAAAGGGGCACTGTGTCCCGTGCCTATCCTCTACTGCCGTCCCCCCCCCCCCCCCCGTCCCCGCCCCAGCACCATGATAGTGTCAGCACAGAAGTCCTCAGGTCCAGCACAAATGAAGACCTTGTCCACTAGGCCCTAGCCAGACACATTGACCCCCAGTGTCCTCTAAAGAAGGCCTGGTGGCTAGAAACTAAGAGCACTAAGGTCTGCCTGCCATCCAAGCATTCTGACTTCCCAGAGAATAAACCCAGGCTCCATTTTCTTCTCTCCACCCACCCTCCCTGATCCCATAGCTCCTACCTTTCGTGGCTTGGGCCCTGGGACCTGGATGGAGCAGTACCACTGCCAACAGCAGGCAAGACCCCCACGCCGCCAGCATCTTCTCACGAGGGGCCTGCACAGGTCTACTGAGCTCAGGGGAGCCAGGAGCAAAGGGTCTGAGTTGCAGAAAGAGAGGTGAGGCTAGAAGGGCCTCCAAGTTAATGGCGGTGTGAATAATTCATCGGCCCTCGAATTAGTAAGCTGATCTCTAGGTGCTTCCTTCACTTCACGCTAAGGTGGCCGATCTAGTGTCACTAGGCTGACACATTCTGAGATCTGTTCTGGCCACAGTGTAGAAGGAAGGGAAGCAGCTTGGGCCTGAAAGGAAATTGGGTAATGGAGACAGGACCTGAGTTCCAGGGTCAGGGATCATTCCCAGTTTAGCCTCCGACTTGCCCAGTGACCTTAACAGTCAACACGCAGGGGTGTTGCTCTTCTCATCTGTCCAGTGGGGCTATTCAACCCTGCCTCTGAGATAACCTATACTGAATTACACAGAAGGCACTGAATATATGCTATCACATAGAGTAGATGTTTACCATTGGCTTTCCCCATCCACCATTCCAGAGGAAGCCCTGAGCCTGAAATTTGTGGGACAAGCTTTCTTCAGATGTGAGCATTGAGCTCAGAGGAGGAGGGGGAGAGAAGGGAGTAGTATGATAGAATGTGTGGGAATAACATATTGGATCAGTCTCGTATTGGTCTGACCACGGGTGGCTCACGCCTGTAATTCTAGCTACTCAAGAAGCTGAGGTCTGAGGATTGAGATTCAAAGCCAGCCAGGGCAGGAAACTCAGTAAGATTCTTATCTCCAATTAAGTATCAAAAAGCCAGAAGTAGAGCTGTGACTCAAATGGCATAGCACAAAAGCTCAGAGAGAGCATCCGGGCACTGAGTTCAAGTCCCAGGATTCACACACACACACACACACACACACACACACACACACACACACACACAGACACACAATTTAATTGGGCAACTCCTAATACATTATAGTGGCCACCGGGTACCTTCTGGCTAAGAAGAGGAAAGGCCTGTTCTTCACTGATCCAAATCTTCTACTCTCCTGAGGTCTTAGTCAGACCTGAATCTCATACTGCTGGCTGAGGGGCCTGGGAAAGTACCCCCTGCCCTCTGAGGCCCAGCCTTGTCCACAGGGCAACAGCCTGCCGTCTGTGGGGACCACCAACAGGACGTCTGAGCCAGCCTGGGTCAGTGCATAGAAACAAGTGCGCTTGTTATTTACCCTAGAGGAACCCAGACATCCATCTGCCAGACCATATGTCACCTCTGGCCCATCTTTCATCAGGAAGTCCCCAGGGACCCCTGGACTGCCAGAGGAGGAGGCCACCTGGCAGGTGTTCAGCAAAGAGAACCAGAAATGGTTAGAGGCCTGAGGGCTGGCTTACCTTTAGGGCTGGATTGGCAAGAAAGAAAAGGTTTTGCCATTCTGGGCAATTTGAGGAGGGGGAGACTCTATGAAGCACCTACTATGTATGTAAGGGAGGGACAGCGAGAGGAGAAGGGCATGCAGGGTCCTGGGTGCTACCTCCCAGCCAGGACAGCATGTAGTGTGTTCTCCACTCGCCAGAAGAAGCCTAGGCCTGGGCCTTGGGGTAAATTCTTTCCTAGGAAGTTCCTGGCGTAAGTCATTCACTGGTGGGCAATCCCAGTGAGTTCAGTGTGTGTGTGTGTGTGTGTGTGTGTGTGTGTGGTGGGGGGGGGTTGGTAAGACAGGAAGGAAGGAGGCTATCTCAGGCTATGTTGCTAGGAGGGTGACTGCTCAGGCACAGAGCAGACAATGTCCTTAAATCATTACAACTAAACGGTGAGGAAGCCGGGTGCCAGTGGCTTATACCCGTCATCTAGCTACTCAGGAGGCTGAGATCTGAGGATCGTGGTTCAAAGCCAGCCCGGGCAGGAAAGTCTGTGAGACTCTTATCTCCAACAAACCACCAGAAAACCAGAAATGGCACTGTGGCTCAAGTGGTAGAGTGCTTGCCTTGAGCAGAAGAGCTGAGGGACCACGCCCAGGCCCAGAGTTCAAGCCCCACAACTGACAAAAATAAAATAAAATAAAAGGTGAGGAAGCAGATGTTTAGCTCTCAGCTCCCTGACTGCTCAGGCCTGGCCCCAAAGTCCAAGGTAAGAAGCCCAGAGGGTGTAGAAAGGATGCAGTAAAATTGTGTGCGCAGAGCAATGGTCAATGCTTACAGACATGTGAGAAAGGCCATGACACCCTCTACCACTCACAATAAAAGATGATCGTAGCCAGGCGCTGGTGGCTCACGCCTGTCATCCTAACTACTCAGGAGGCTGAGATCTGAGGATTGCGGTTCAAAGCCAGCTCAGGCAGGAAAGATCGTGAGACTCTTATCTCCAATTATCCACTAGAAAACCGGAAATGGTGCTGTGGTTCAAGCAGTAGAGTGCTCTCCTTGAGCTAAAGAGCTGAGGGACAGTGCCCAGGCTCCAGAGTTCAAGCCCCACAAAAAAAAGAAAAAGGAGGCTGAGATCTGAGGTTTGAGGTTCAAAGCCAGTTTCGGCAGGAAAGTCTATGAGACTCTTATCTCCACTAACCTACCAACCAAAAAAGCTGGAAGTGGAGCTGTGGCTCAAGAGGTAGAGTGCTAGTTTTGAGTAAAAAGAAGCTCAGGGACATGGCCCAGACTCTGTGTTCAATCCCTAGGACTGGTACGTGCACGTGCATGTGCCTGCATGTGCCCACGCGTGTGCACACGCACATGCATGCACACGTATGTGTGCTTGCACACACACACATACACAAAGATGCTCATAGTTATTATTGTGACTCCCAGACTTTTCCACCCCTCTGGAGCATTCGTCCCACTCCTTAGAAAGAATGACAATCTTTCCAATCGCAGGCCAACCCTGCTAACTGTCCTAGTGTCCCTTTGGTCTCCATGATCAATAGCTCCCAAGCTGAATACTCAGTTTCTCTATCCCCTAATTTATCTGCTCTGTATAATTTCCAGAGTCAGACAACTCACCAAGCCAGAAACATAGGAACCTGCCTCAACTTCCCTTTCTCTCATACCAACTCACACTGGTTACCCTTGAGTTTTACTACTCTTTTGCTTCTGAATGACTTCTGAAGCCATCACGACACAAGCTCATTATCTCACTTGCATTATTGTGCATCTTCCTGGCTGGTCTGTGCGTCTTTGTTCTCATCTTTTTCCTCCTCGTGGCCCACCTGCTCTCTACTCTGAGCTTTCTGAAATCTAATTAGACTATGTTGTGCCTCTAACTGGCTAGTCTTCTTTCCTTTCTTCTTGTTCTTCTTCTTCTTCTTTGTCCCAATTCCTCCCTGCTCTCCTTTTTTCTTGACATTGCTCATAGGTTGGCTTTGAATTCTCAATCCTTCTGCCTCAGTCTCCCAAGTATTGGGATTACACGTGTGTACTACCAGAATGCGTCTGTGTGTTAGCTGGGTGGCCTTTCTGGGGATCCCTTCCTTTCCTTAGAATGTGTTTTTCATCTTGTTGTTTTTGTCCAGGTTTCTATAACTATTAAAGATTAGGAAGTTTATAAACAACAGATATGAATTCCTCAGAGTCCTGGAGACCAGAATTCTAAGGGCAAGGTGCTGGCAGAGTTGGTGACTGGCGAGGGTCCATTTCCTGCCTGTGTTCTCAATGGTTAAAAGGATAAGGGTCTTTTGGGGGCTCCCTTTTATAATCCCCTCCCAAGGGCCTCACCTCCTAAATCCATTGCCTTGGGTATTTGGATGGATTGCGGGGGGAGAGGGGACACAATGTTCACACCGGACCTGCCCTGTGGAATGGCAGGTGTGCTAGGCATAGGGGTTAAGCCTGCAGCTTCTAGAACCTCCACCACATGAGCTCAAATCACAAAGGTGGAAGTTAGCTGTGTGACCTTGGGCAAGTCCCTCTGTCCTTCCTAGCCTCCGCTTCCTCACGTGTGAACTGAGGAGAGGGGCTGCAGCTGTTGGGCGCTGTCCTCACAGGAATGAGTAGGCAGGTGTGGGGTGTACGAGACAGCAGAGCACTGCACGGGCTGCGCTGAGCATGCCTTCCTGTCCATATTCCAAGTGTGGGAATCCCAAATGCTTCAGATCTCAGGTCTTGTCTTTCATTCTAACCTACCTTTCCTTGAAGTCACCTCTGAGCACCTCCTGCTGCCGGGCTGCCCCTCCCTCCAATCAGAACTTGGCCATCATTCTCTCAGGATCCCCAGGGGAGGTGACAGGGGAGGAACAAAGGCTGCTGCCTGCCAAGGTGTGCCTAAGCTGCCCACAGGAGAGTCAGCTCTGGGTGCCTGTGCTCTGTCAGTGTCCCGCTGAGCCTGAGGACCTACTCTGCAAGGTCTGGGAGGTATGGTATCTTGGCATAAGGTGATTCTCTTCAGTATGGCTGGCTCTGCAGCCCCCAGAACTAGAGGGCCCAGAGGACCTCAGTGAAGGGTGTGAGCCCCCCAAGATGTAAGTATGCTTCCAAGGGAGGGTGCCGATGCCGTGTGCGCCCGTTTCTGTCATCACCTGGCTGTGCTGTTTTCTGGTTGTCTAGGCACAGGGCCTTCAGTGCACTGTGTCAGTGTGGCTGCCCTTTTCTGACTGTGAAGATGCTCTGTGTGATGGCACCCACGCTGTCCATTTGTGTTTCTTGTACTCACATCTATCTGTGTGCACACACCTGGATCACACATGCTGATCGGTGTATTCCCACTGTGGATGTGTGCACTTCTCCTTCTGGAGATATGCAAGGTAAATAAATGTCCCCTGAGTGAATGTCCCCTGTGGCGTGGACAGCCACAGCTCAGAGCTGTGTGTGCATGGCCATCCCAGTGACCGTGCGTCCCTCTGTGTGCACAGTCTGTAAGTCTGCAGGTGTACAGATCTTTGCTTCTTGGGGTGTGCACATCTGTGCCTGGTACATATAACAATGGAAACAGGTGCTCACACCCCCTGGGGATACACATCTGTGCATCTCCACGCATGTCTCTGTATATCCCTGGGGTACATGCCTGTAGTATCTGTTCTGTCACTGGTGGGTGGATACAGGGATGATTCCCAGAAGATAGCAAGGGTGCTGGTTAGTGCTGTTCTACTGAGGCCTGGGTTTGGGAAGAGGCTACCCCTGAATCCTAAGAGTTATATCTTCCTCTTAATGGCTGGGGGAATTTCCCATGACTATGGGCCCTGTGATAGAGGCCAGGAGGTAGGGACACCAGGGAGCAGCATCTGTCCTCTGCATCCTGCCTGGTATGAGGTGCATATTGTGCTCCAGACTTCTATAGGAGCCTGACAAGAAACCTTGGGAGCTCTGCAGTGGGAGTGGGAACGTGGTTCTTAGATGATGGAAGGAGAAAAGCATCAGAGCACAGGAGAAAGAGGTGAAGGCTCCAAGAGATGAATGAATACGAGAGGCAGAGAAAGCCAAGTGTGGGGGCACCCACCTATAATCTCAGCACTTGGGATACCATATCTCTCTGAATCTCTATTTTTCTTTTACAGTCACTCTGTCCTGTTCCTGTTCCCAGAGGCTGGGGTGTGAATGCCACCTGCCAGGAATGATGTCCCAGAAGGCCAGACAGGACAAGGACAAGATTTCCCAGGGGTTTCCAGACAAGAGTGTAACCTTCACGGCCTCTAGCTCCTGGGCCAATGGGAAAAAAGTGAGAAGGGGGGGGGCTGGAATTGCTGTCATGTGTGCTTTGTGTCCCAGGGACCACATCTCATTTAGTTCGGCAGAGAAGGGGGGGGTTCTATCCCCAAGCCACTGATGAGGAAAAGAAGGCCCTGAACCCCAAAGCCTTGCCCCAGAGCTAGGGCTGGGTAGAGACAGCACCTGCTATCCTGAAACAGAATGGGATAGGGGGGGGTCAGAAAGAGAAGGAGCCTCCCATGGAGCTGCTAGTCCCCAACAGTGCTCGGCACGGCCATCAGCCACAGTTTAGGGGAGAGGTTTGGGTTCAGAACTCCCAGGGTCAGATCTGACACACTGAGAAACCCATGCCCATCTTCCTGAACCCCAGTTCCCACTGTGTGAAATGGGGTTCTGACAGAACTGAATGCCTGATCTGGAGGGGAAGGGGCTGTGGGAGCTGAAGTGCTGATGGCCTGTGGGTGTCTGCAGCCACAGCGGAGGAGTGCTAGCAGCAAGTCTAGCAAGGGCTGGGGCGGCCTGGCCACCCATACTTTATGGAGGTCATTGCAACCAGCCATCCTCATGGCCCTCCCAGGGGGCGCCACTACTGCCCAAAGCACAGAAAAGGAACTGGGAGAAAAGCTAGCTGCCCACGGACCCACAGCCCATGAGCCAAGGTGGCCTGGCTATCACAAGGGAAGGGGTCCTGATAGGGGTTGCTGGGCCAGGAGTGGGGGTGGGGTGGGGGGAGGAGACACATAAAGGAAGCCTCCTGCTGCTCCAGCTTTTCTCCTCCCCTCCTTTGATGACCAATTAGTCCTGCTTCTTTGGCCAAGTGGGGGCCTCTGACAAGCCAAGGTTCACTAGCGGAAGTTCATGGCTTATATAAAGGGCTCTTCCCTGCCTCAGCAGAGGCCCTGGGGACTTCCCCTGGACCTCCAGGGAATGGTCTTGAAGGTTTGGCTGCCTCCGCTCACAGCTCTGGTCCTCCTGACCTCACCTCTCCTCATCCTACCCTACCCCCTACACACCACGACTCAGCTACTCCTTCACAACCGGGTGCCAGCTGGCATCATTCTGTATTACCAAGTCTAAAAAAAAAAAGTTCTGCTCCCCATTAGAGCAAGTATTGAACTCCTACTGGTTGCTAGGCACATTCAGATCCAGCCATGTTCAAACTACGTGACTTTCCCTAATGCCTCAGTTTCCTTATCTGAAAAGGTGAAATAATGAGTTAATATCTGTGAAGGATTTAGAAAAATACATGCTCTGTGGTGAGCTCTCCTTAGGCGTTCATTAATTTCAACTGATTTTTAAATGTGGCTGGGCATGATAGTGCATGTCTATAACCTCAGCTACTCAGAGAATGAGCCAGAATGGCACATTTAAGGTTGCCAGCCTGGGCAATTTAGTAAGATCTTGTCTCAAAATAATATTTAAGAAGGGCTGGGGTGGGGGTAGGTGAGTCACATAACACTTGCCTTATTTGAGTGAGGCCTTGAGTCCAATCCTCCAGCTCACACACACAAAAATGTTTGTAACCACTTTGCAGGCTAAGATTACTGGGTCCGTTCCATTGTTTAGTGACTAGGGTTCAGAGAGAATTTTTGTGTGGTTGTGTGTGTCAGTCCTGGGGCTTGAACTCAGGGCCTGGGTACTTTCCCTGTGTTTTTTGTACTGAAGTCTATCACTTGAGCCACCACTCCACTTCTGGCTTTTTTGGTAGTTTATTGGAGACAAAAGTCTCATAAATCCTCCTGCCAGGCATAGATTCAAACTGTGATCCTCAAATCTCAACCTCTTGAGTTGCCAGCACCCAGTTAAGAACTGCTTTTATGACTTTAATTTCTTCAACAAGCACTTATAGAGCACCTATTAGGTGCCAGGCCCAATGATCAATACTTTATATGCACATTACCACACTTAATCTCCATAGTCTGTGAGGAAGTGTTAGTGTCCTCCAGTATTTCCAAACACAGCCTGGGGGTAGTACTACCCTGGTTAATACTCCCTGGCTGATTATTCTCCACGTCCGTCTCTTCAGGTTGCTGGCCATGCTGGTCAGGGCAGCAACACTCCTTCCCCAGGTTCTCCAGCAAGAAGGGGCTTCAGCCGAACTCCTGAAAGCTCAGAGGCAGGAGCTGCCAAGGTCAGCCTCCAGGGTCTCCTGGCTGCACGCAGGCTGATGCAGGAATTCAAGGTGAGAGGCGGGGCTCCCCCATAGGCCTACAGCCTGAGTGGTGGAGGGGCTTGGAGAGCAAGGCCATCCTCCCTCTTCCTGCCCATCTTCTGGCTGTGGAAACAGGACAGAATGAAAACAGAACTCCACGGTCACTGAGGCTCTGCTGTATGCCAGGCAGAGGGCCAGGCCTTACGTGTTTGCTGGAAGAGCATCTGCAGCTGCCACCCGCAGGGGACAGTAGGATAACCCCTAGAGCCAGCTCCCTCAAGAACGTCCAGAAACCCTTCCCAAGCAAGTCTTCACAACTGCTTGCCAAATAGCGAAGCGGATGACTTACTTAGTCCTTAAGACAATGGGAGATAGCGAAATCCTTACAACATTAAGGAAAAAATACAGGTTTAGCAGGGGCTGGGAAGATGGCTCAGGGGTAGAGTGCTTACCTCACATGCATGAGGCCCTGGGTTTAATTCCTCCATACCACATAAACAGAAAACACCAGAAGTGGTGCTGTGGCTCAAGGGGTAGAGTGCTAGCCTTGAGCTGAAGAGCTGAGGGACAGCGCCCAGGCCCAGAGTTCAGGCCCCACAACTGACAAAATTAATTAATTAATTAAATCAAGGTTCAGAAAGGAGGGAATGGACAAGGGCACCTGGGAGAAGATTGGGGACCCCAGAGGTCTTATCAGGAGCCACCTGAGGGGGTGGGGAGAGCACATACCAGCTTGCAGCAGGGCAAGGGGTATAAGTAGGTACTGTAGGCAACAGGCTGCTCCCCAAGGAGAGAAACTGAGAGTAAGAGAGACAGACCGACAGAAAAACAGACTGATAGGCAGAGAGAGAAAGAGGGGGGAGAGGGAGAGAGAGAGAGAGAGAGAGAGAGAGAGAGAGAAGGTGATTCTCCAAGGGAGTACCAGATAAGGTTGCTTTGTTTTGGTGGTGTTACCTCAGGAGCAACGGGGACAGACTTAAGTGCTGGTGAACAACACTAGGAGAGAGAATCTGGAGATTTCTTGGAAGAAAAGATACATTTATCTGGAGATTAGGGGATCATTGCTCCCCTTGAAGGGGTGGGTAATGAACCCTGTAGAACATGGCCTGTGGGCCAGTTCTTATACAGTTCTTCCCTGTGCTCTTGGATGCCATCCTAAGAGGAAAAGGACAGCTGCCTCTTCCCTTTACAGGGTAGTGGGAGCTAGCCCACAGGTGTGTGCTTACCGTCAACCATCACTAGTACAATGCTGACTGGCCTGATCTTTTACCGTGTGGAGGAATGGGATGAGGGGGGACACCATATTGAGGCCAGCCCTCATGTAAGAATACCATTCTCCACGAATGCATTACCTCTTGAGTATTCATTTCTTTCTTTTTTTTTGGGGGGGGGGAGGTCCAGTCGTGGGCCTGAACTCTGGGCCTGGGTGCTGTCCCTCAGCTCTTCAGCTCAAGGCTAGCACTCTACCACTTCAGCCACAGCACCACTTCCGGCTTTTTTTTTTCCTGCTTATGTGGTGCTGAGGAATCGAACCCAGGGCCTCATGCATGCAAGGCAAGCGCTCTACCACTGAGCCACCTTCCCAGCCCTTGAGAATTCATTTCTTACTTTTTAATAAAATGGGTGCCAGTGGCTCACACCTGTAATCTTAACTACTTGGAAAGCTGAGATCTGAGAATTACAGTTCAAAACTAGCCCAGGAAAAGACTCTTATCTGTAAGATTCTTATCTCCAGTGAACCAGCAAAAAGCCAGAAATAGAGTTGTGGCTCAACTAGTAGAGTGACAGCCTTGGGTAAAAAAGCCAAGAGACAGCATTCAGGGAGACAATGTAGTAAACTCAATAGGCCACCTGAATCACCCTGTCTGCCTGTGGCTCCTATGGGATGTTTCTACTTGCACCGAGGGCTTCACTGAGCCCACCCAGGGGAGGCTACAAATGCTGGGGACTTAGGCTCTAGCCAGTGAGGAGACGGGCTGCTGGTGGATGGATGCCCCTGCCTTGTTATCCCTCTCGGGGGTAATTCTGAGTGAGGCCTGTCCTGCAGCCTTTTGGCAGGATCCCAGCTAGGTGAGCACCAATTTGCCTCCAGTGAGTTCCTGCCAACGACCCAGTCTTCCCTCCCCAACTCCTCCATGTTTACCTGAATCACCTTCCATGCAAGAGTCAGCTCTGAGGTAAATCTTGCCTCAAACACTCAGGGGCATTCAGTAAATGATGTTCATCTCAACTCTCATTTTCCTTGCTTCAGAACCGGACATCTTTGAAAACAAAGGCGCAGCCCACAGTGAGCCACAGCTGGCCCGTCAGCATCATCCAGGAGCAGGTATGGCTGTAGCCTTGAGGTAGCAGTGAGAAGAGGGCATCAGGCCTCATTAGAGATGGGGCCACGTGGAAGCCAGGTTAATTCTGCCATACAGAGCAGTACAGTTTCTAGAGTTCTATCCTGTGTTCCAGGCTCTGCATCCATCTTCCATCCCAACTTCTGCTCCAAATCCAGCATAATAGGCTTCAAGTCCAAATTCCACTTGCCACCAACACCCTTCATTTCCTCCTCTCTTAATTCCAGGTTCCCCTGTGGTCACCCAGGCCCAAGGTGAAATTCCCCTGTGCCCAGGCAGAGGAGCTGATGCAGGCACACCTGCCCTCCAAGCTGGCCAGCGTGGCTTACCATCCTGCTCAATGTGCCCACCTGGCCACTGTTCTGAGTGCTGAGATCCGGGACCTGGTCAAGGCTGTCACTCCACCTCGTTACAAGATCGTGTGCTCTGTCAGCATTGGGAGCAAGGGGCAGGGGGATGTGGTGGTGTCCAGCCAAAGCCTGTGGGATCCACACACAGATTGCTTTGCCACCTCCTGTTATGTGAACCCCACCCTCTTCTGTGTGGCACTGGTTCATGCCATCTATTTGGAGTGAACCCTGAGGGATGAGGGACCTGGGATTCTTCTGGGATCCCACACTAAGGTCTGGCCTGGGAACTCAAACTCTGCTCTGCCTGCCAGTGCTCACCTGTGTAAGGCCAGCAGCAGTCACCACTCATGGCCAATTAGAGAAGAAAAGGCATACAACGCTTGCTCACTGACCCCTCCGCAGGCCATCCAGACCACACACGCTGTAGAGCTCCTACGCCTCTGGCCAGGAGCATGTCAGCCACGTGCAACTCCCAGCTGGATGTAGAGATCAGAAGCTCTGAACAGCAGCTATCAATGTCTTTGATTAATAAAAAATGGGAGATAAATTAATAATGACTTAATACAAGCAATTTGGGATCAAAATCTTCCAGAGCATGGGAAAAATAATAATAAGGTTTGTTTTCTTTTCTTTCTTTGAAACAGGGTTTTGCTATATTGCTCAGGCATCAAACTTGTATGCTCTTGAGTAGCTGGGACTATAGGTATGTGCCACTATAGTGGGGTGGGTGGGTAATTGCTTTGTGTGTGTGTTTTGATACTGGGGATTAAATCCTTGTTAGGCAAACATCCTACCACTTGAGCTATGTCCCTAGCCCTGTGTTGCTTTTATTTAATTTTATTTTTGAGATAGAGAGTGTTACTTTGTCCCAGGTGGCTTCAAACTTGCAATTCTACTGCTTCTACCTCCCAAGTAGATAGGATTACAGGCATATCTCAACCTGGTGGAATAAGAATTTTAAATGTATGTTGCCTGAACTCAGGGCTTTGCCCCTGCTAGACAGGTCCTCTACCACTTGAGCCACACCTCTGGCCCTTTCTTGCTTTTTTTTCAGAAAAATCCTACATTTTTGTGTGTGGGATGGTCTCAAACAACTGTGATCATCTTCCCTGTACTTTCTACATGGCTGGGATGACAGATACTTGTGACCAGGGCCAGTTTGTTGGTTGAAATGGGGGTCTTGCTAACTTGTTACCTGGATTGGCCTCAAATCTTGATCCTTCTGGTCTCACCTCCTGAGTAGCTGAAATTGTTGAGACACCATATATGACATGGGGTGGGGAATACCTGACAGCGAAGGGTTTGGAAATAAATGATGTCGCTGGGTGCCAGTGGCTCACGCCTGTAATCCTAGCTACTCAGGAGGCTGAGATCTGAGGATCATGGTTCAAGGCCAGCCCGGGCAGGAAAGTCCATTTAGACTCTTATCTCCAATAAACCACCAAAAACCCGAAAGTGGTGCTGTGGCTCAAGTGGTAGAGCATTAACTTTGAGCTGAAGAGCTGAGGGACAGCGCCCAGGCCCAGAGTTCAAGTCCCACTACTGACAAAAAAAAATCTTTATAAATATCTGCAGGTGTACTTACATGTCACACATAACCTTTACAGCAATTGCAGCTTGTTGGACTTGTGTCACCCTACACAACCTTGGAGAAGTGCTTGATGTCTTGTTTTCCTCAGTTACAAATGGTGGTAAAAAGAAAAAAAATGACATAAAGATTCTGGCTCCCTTGTAGAATGGGAGCACCCTGGCACCTGCCAAGTGCTCCCTGGATACTGCTCGTTTATCCATCAGGCATTCCACCTTCAGGGTGTGTAAGAACCCTGTGCACTAGGGACGCTGTGGAGCGGCCCCATGCGCCCTTGCTGTGCCCAGTCTGATGAGGGTGGCTGAGGAAGAACAGAGTCTCTGCACACTGATCTAGCGTGGTGCGGGAGGCATGGCGGAGCTTCTCTAGAAAGTCACACTGTGCTAACAGCTGGAAGAGGAGAAGGCAAAGGAAGGCACATGGGAGACGGGCAGGAGAGGCAGAGCAAGTATCCGACACCGAACTACCTGTCTGGGGCGTGGGGGGTGGATATGAGGGGCTGCAGCATTATCCGGGTGTGCAAGGTGAGCCAAGCTGAGATGAATACCCTGACTTCAGGCTTTCAAGTGAGGCAGTGACAGGCTCAGCGATGTGTGAGTGTTAGGAGTGGTGTGGAGGGGAGAGACCAGGAGACCAATGGCAGCAATGCTGAAGAGGTAAGACCTGAACCAAAGCAATCATGGCTCTTGTCACTAAGGCCCCTTGGTAGCAGTCCTCCAAGCCCTTTGGTAGCTGTCATCTTCCTTAAGCTCTGGGTCAAGACTCGTCTGGCTCACAGAACAACACTGGACTCATGTCGAACTCACGAGTCTCCCTTCTCCCATGGAAGCCTCACATGATGTCACCCAGCAGCACACCCCGCCCCCCGAGTCTGCATGAGGCCCTTATCAGGAGAAATGAGAGGAACTGGCTAAGTGACAGGAACCTCACCCCAATCCCAAGAGGGCTGTCCTCATATGTCCTGACCAGCCCTCTTCTGGGGCTCACGTACACTCTGGAGTACAGCACCAGCCATGAGTTCTCAAGTGTGACAGGAGTAATTTGGGCATCTTGGCACCAAGAACACAGCGGGGTCCTCAACAATGTCCCATGATAAGCGATTCCCACCAGAGGCCAGACCACAGATCCTATATGGATCAGGGAAGGGGAAGATGATCTGTTCTAGGTCAAGGGGAAGGATGGTCAGTTACCTCTGGTGGCCTCCTCTACTGTCTAGACATCAAATATCTAAAATGGTACAGAGAGACATACAAGAATCACCCTAGACTCCCCAGCCCTTAGTGGGACCCTCCCCCCATTACTGGTAAGGGCATTGCTTTGTTAGCCTGAATTCTCAGTGCAGAGGTGTGGCCCTGGCCCTGCCCAGGCTAACATCCTGACCTCTACTCTCCTAGTACAACACAGAAACACATATGTCCAACTGGGGAGTATCCCAGTAAAAAGGTGGCATCTACCTCATTTGTGTTGTTTCTTTGATGTCTAGAACAGTCTGGTTCATCACATCACACACACACTCTGGCCAGCATCTTGAGTAGAATCAATAGAACTCACAAAGCACTGAAGGCCAGGTGAGCAGGAGGGTCACACAGATCCCAGAGGCCCTGACAGCGGGAAAGTATCTTGGCCAAGTACAGGCCAGGCAGGGGAAGAACAAAGTGCTTGTTTGGGAATTCTGGCTCTGCATCAGGGCCTTGTATTGTCCTCATGTTGTTAAGACAGAACTTGAACCCCACAGACATGCTTATAGGAAGAAGCTTGAGAAATCTAGTTAGACAAAAGGAAACACTTCTTGACTTATGATTTCAGAGCATTTACTGTGTCCATGTGTGTAGGGTTCTTGGAGGCTACATCCTGTAGCCTGACATGAAAACCCTACCAGTTTGAAACCTGTTCTCTCTCTCTCTGTCTGAGTTCATTGTGACTCTTTAGTGACCATGGCACAGGCAGGGTTTTCCTGTGGCTTTTTGGGCGGGGCAGGAAAATCCTTCCGGACAAATCAAAATCACTCCAAGTTTCACTATGTAAGTGGGATAAAAACACCTGCTTGGTAGAAGGAGAAATGGAAATCCTTCTGGCCATCCCTTCACTGTTGGCATCCAGCAAGCATCCCTAGTACCCGTGGAGCCCTGATGGAGTCCATGGTGTAGATCCGAGCTGGGATTGAAGTGCGACTTCTGGTGCTGTCACAGCTCCACCTTGGGTGAGTCATGCAGCCTCACCGGGCCTCAGTCTCCTATGTAGACAATGAATCTGGACCATCTGGCAAGCTAGACTTTCAGCTTTGCTGGGAGGACAGCAATTCTATGATTATAAAAGTCTCATTCTTAAGGTTTCACGGCTCTCTGATTCCAACATTCCACTGCTGAGTATTCCAAGTCTGGGACTGCCTGCAGTCTGCCTGTGCTGGCGCAGCACCCTGGGGCCCAGGCTGCGAAAAGCGGAATTCATTAACTGCAGAGCACTGCCCAGGGGCACCAGGTTCCCTGGAGAGGGCATGCCCTGTGCAGGATGGAGGAGGTAGGGTGGGGGGCTGGGTGGACCTGAATTGGCAGCCACTCAGTGGGCAGAGCTGGGAGAGGGACCCAGGTCTCCAGACTCCTGCTCTATCTTTAGATCTCCATAGCAACCGTTGTCAGGGCACCGAGCTGAAGGCATGGGCTGAGCTGACTGCCTGTTAGAGGGAGGGGCTTTTGCCTCCCATGTTTCTTTTTTTGCTGGGGAAAAAAAAAAAAAAACTCTAGCCTGGTAGCCTGAGCCAGGAAAAGGAGACTGAGAGGGAAGCTGTTTGCAGCAGGAAAGGCTTGAGGCCAATAGATAGATAATCCAGGGCAAGTCCTTGCTCTGAAAACATGACCAGGTCATAGAGCCCAAGGCCTTCAGCATGCCAGACTCACGGCACTGAAGTTAAAGTGCTTCGTCAAAGAGTCCTGAGCTGCTCCTGGGGTCATTCCCTAAATACTCAGGGAGCACCTGAGCTGAGGGGAGGAGCCTCTAACAGGACCCCTGATTGGAGGGATGAGGGAGGCTTCTCCCCATTTCTTCTACCCAACACCTATGCCTTGTGAGTGCAGTGGACCTGGCTTACTAGAGAAGGCCTTCCTGGTCCCCAGGCTGGTGCCTGCAACCCCATCCTCCCTCCACACAGCAAGATGCCAGGAGGGAATGACCCAACCTTGTGAACCAGGTGGGAAAGAGAAGTCCAAGGTCACCTGGTAACTCAGCAGCAAGGCTAGCCTAGAAGAGGAAGTAGGAGTCCTTGGTCAGGCCTGCACCCAGCAAGCACCCAGCCATGTCCTTAGTAAACTCAGGGGAGCCGCAGACCAATGCAAATGGCTTCTTTCGGCAGCAGCCCACCAGTTCTTCAACCAGGTCCTGGCCCAGGTGGCCAAAGCGGGTCTTCTCACGGTAACTCCAGGGAAGCTGTTCTGGGGAGTTCTCCTGGGAAGGCAGGAAAAAGCAGAGGTGGTGACTGGAGGTCCTCAGAGTACCCAAAGCCACTCTCTGCTGAGTCAAATGAGGAAACTGAGGTGAGGGGAAAGCCAGCCTTCACCAAGCCCTTCTGCCTAGCAGCAGCGAAAGTTGTCTCCTCCCAGAGCAGGTAAGGCACAGGGAGGCTGGGCTGGCAGGCCCAAAGCTCGAGGCCCATCACCGCATGCTGCTGCCCTGCAGCAGCTGTACCTGGTGCACTCCTGGATCCATCCCCATCACCTCTGCATGCTTTTGTCCATCTGTGTTAAGGTTTCAATATCAGGTCACATGTTTTCTCTCATATGCAGAAGCTAGATGTAAAATACACTGGGATATGATAAATAATATGGGACTCGAGGCATTCACACACCAAAGGTTCAGTGTCTCTGTGCCTTTGATCAGATAGAATCACAGTTATTGAAATGAAATGGAAACAAGAGGTTTTTTTTCCTTTGCTGATGTTTTTGTTTTCTTTTTTGTCTTATTTGTTGATCTGTCTTTGGGAGGGCACGGGGGGCACTGAAATGGAGAGACAAAAGGTGAACAAATACAGGAGTGATATTCATTAGACAGGATGTTGAAAATGAACTATTCCACTTGTGAGTGGGCACGGGAAGGAAAAACTGGGAGAAAGCTAGGAAAAGGATGGCATTTTAGTCTTTACCTGGCTTGTGTAAGTGTAACCCTTCTGTACATCACCTTTAGAATAACAATTAAAAAGTAAAACTTTACATTAAAAAAAGATTTCCATGTTACATACATTCTTTGAAAAGCCTTCTTGAATGCTCACTCCATGCCAGGCACTGTGCTAGGCACTGGGGACAGGAAAGTTACTCAAAAGGTGAGGCTCCAGGTCTTGCTCTGGCTGCGTGTCAGGCAGGTCCCAGGGAGCAGTGCTGTCACCATGCATAAGCCACTCACTGGGCACTGCAGGGCCCCTTCCTCTGTCCCCCAGCCTCAGCTCAAAGTTTATTCCTCAGGGTCATAAAATGAAAGTTCTACTTTGCTGCATGGAAGGGCTTCTACTTTTGTTATTGTTGGTGGTGGTCATGGGTCTTGAAGTCTGGGCCTGGGCTCTGTCCCCCAGCTCTTCAGCTCAAGGCTAGTGCTCTGCCACTTGAGCCACAGTGCCACTTCTGGTTTTCTGGTGGTTAATTGGGGATAAGAGTCTCACAGACTTTCCTGCCTGAGCTAGCTCTGAACTGTGACCTTTAGATCTCAGCCTCCTGAGTAGCTAGGATGACAGGCATGAGCCACCAGTGCCTGGCAACTTCTACTATTTTAAGTAAGCATTTTTAAAAAATGAGTATGAAAACTTTTTAGAACTATCTTACATAAAGGTCCTACTGCTCTGTGTTCTTTCTGTGCATGGTCTGTCCTCTCTATGTCTTCTCTCTCTCTCTCTCTTTTTTTTTTTTTGGTCGGTTGTGGGGGCCTGAACTCTGGGCCTGGGTGCTGTCCCTCAGCTCTTCAGCTGAAGGCTAGTACTCTACCACTTGAGCGTCAGCCCCACTTCCGGCTTTTTCTGCTTATGTGGTGCTGAGAAATCGAACCCAGGGCCTCATGCATGCAAGGCAAGCACTCTACCACTGAGCCACCTTCCCAGCCCCTCTGTGTCTTCTCTCTAGGTGGCTGAATCTAGTTGCTGTTGTTTTAAATTTTTTAAATTGTTATTATAAAGGTGACAGACGCACAGTTATGTAAGCCAGATAAAGAGTACATTTCTTGGGCTGGGAAGGTGGCTCAGTGGTAGAGCGCTTGCCTTGCATGCCTGAGGCCCTGGGTTCGATTCCTCAGCACCACATAAGCAAAAATAAAAAAGCAGGAAGTGGCATTGTGGCTGAAGTGGTAGAGTGCTAGCCTTGAGCTGAAGAGCTGAGGGACAGCACCCAGGCCCAGAGTTCAGGCTCCACGACCGGACCCAAAAAAGAAAAAAAGAGTACATTTCTTTTTGGACAATGCCACCCTTAAGTAAACATTTTTAAGTGTGCATATCATTAAGTGCATGAAGCTGAAGAACTTTAGTGAGAGAGGAGTGCAGTGCAGGGCAGTGGGACAGTGACAGGGAAGCCCGGGCTGTGATAGCAAAACTCCAACACCAAGCCAAGGTTCCCGGAGAGCTTCTAGGCTGGACTTCCACCTCATCAGGGGAAGGAGGAGCAGGTGTGAGGAAAGTCGGGGAAAACACTCCTGGCAGGGGGCAGCAGGAGCAAAGATCTAGTGGGCAGAAAGCACAGCACACTGGCACCTGCAAGTGGACCAGTGACACAGGACACAGATGCAGAGAAGGCGGGCCAGGAGACAGGCTGTAGAGGCTGGCAGGGCCGATGGGCTTGGACAAGATCCTAAGAGCAATGGGGAGCCAGGAAAGGGCTGGAAGCAGGGTGGTGATGTGGTCAGATGTGTCCTTCCAGCTGCAGGATAAAGGACAAATTGGCAGAAGCAGGAAGCCCATGAGGACACTGTTACCAGGATCCAAGCAGGGGAGGAAGCATCCTGAGTCAAGAGCATGTGGACAGAAGGAACCAATGCAGTCACTCCTATTCACCACCATGCCATTGACAGCCAGCCCACTCACCAGCCTCTGTCACCACCTGAGCCCTCTACCCTCAAGGCCAACCTCAAATGCACTTACTCTAGAAGTCCTTTTCTCTCATCCCAATCTTTCCTGGGTCCCTACTGGCTTCCAGCACCCTGGATATCTTCCAGCATGAGCACGCTGTGCTGGTTCAGTAAGAGAATAACCTCTGAGCAGTACTGTTTGTACTCAGCTTTCTACTGGCTAGCTGTGCTACTTTTAATTTTTGGATTAGTCCTGGAGCCTGGGTGCTGTCCATGAGCTTTTTTTTTTTTCTATTCAAAGCTAGTGCACTACCACTTGAGCCACAGCTCCATTTCAACTTTTTGCTGATCAACTGGAGATAAGAGTCTCATCAACTTTTCTGCCCAGGTTGGTTTCAAACTGTGATCATTAGATCTCAGCCTCCTGAGTAGCTGTGATGACAAGTGTGATTCACCAGTGCCGGACATTACTTTGTTCTTAATCTTTCTGTGCCTCAGTTTCCACGCCTATAAGAGGGGGCACAATGGCAATACAAGTCTGATGAGATTGTGGTGGGATTAAATGAATCAATACACACTTGTGCTTAAAGGGTGCTAGGCATGGAGAAGTGCTCCATGAAGGGGAATGTGCTCAGCCATCCCTGGGGCTGTCGCCCCATACACAGCTGAGTGCCTCGAGGGCAGGGAATGGGCATCTTCACGTCTGGGTATCTCACACCTGGAGCATGGTGGGAAGAGAAAGCTGGCTGGCTGGCAGCCCTGGTGTGCCTGCCAGTTGCCTGCCTTCTTGCCATGGTCCTGGCCCAGGCTCTTGGGCAGAGCCGACATGCTTCTAGCTGGTAACTTGTCCTTGCCCCATCCCCCTCAGGCTGCTCATCCTGCTTCACACCCCTGCCTTAGACACTTCCTATAGCTGGTAATGATCACCATGTATGACCCTCTCTATGTTCATGGCGTGGAGTGTTGTGCCCTTGGACACCAGTGCCCCTGCAGCCACTGGCCCCAAGGGAGTTCAAGAACTCAGGCTTGGAAAGGGAGATCCAATTTCCTGACCCTCCCATCTACCTTGTTGAGGATCCCTTGAACTGTCTTCACAGAGGACACTGAGGAGGAAGAGATCTACAGCACAGGTTAAGGAGACTGACCCTGGGCAACAGGGAATGGGGTGGGGGTGGGGGGGTTCCAGCAGGAGACCCAGCCACAGAGGGTACAGGAAAGAAGCAAAGCTACAGAGTCCAGGGAGGCAGAACAAAGGTAGCTGAGGGCCCCCAAACTGTGGCCCTAGGAGGAGGGAAGGATGGATCACTGTAATGAGGAAGGGGCTTTTAGCTAAAGTATCTGCAGCTTGATGAGTCTGATCACAGCTGTCCAGCCGGAGGGATAAGGTGAGGTGGCAGGGAGCCTACTACATATCGTGAACTTAGGCAGTTCTAGATGGAGCCTCTCCTGAGCCCAGCACCATGCTAAGCACTAACAGAGCTACTCATCTGGTCCTGCCTTCCAGGACCTTAAGGCTGCAATTTGTTCTGATTCTGCATCCAGACCCCAGCCCACAGGACTGGTGATACCCCTTGGAGCTCAGGAATACACCCAGGCCTGGGTCCAAGTCTTGGTTCACCCATCTACAGCATGGCATACAAACTCTAGACCTCTTTGAGCTCCTTCCCTCGTGTGTGTAATGAACATGGTAACACCTGAAGCAGGTAGGTGAAGAGCTGCTCCTTGGACTGGAAGCAAGTGGACTGCAGCATCTCAGGGCACTTACCTGGCTGAGTACAAAGAAGGTTTGGACATTCCAGAATTGAGCCTGCTCCTGGAGGAAGGTTTTCAGGTAGATGCCCTCAAAGGTCTTGAAGCAGCAGACCAGGGTGACAAAGGTCTCATCGTCTGCGTTGTCTGTGATGCTCTGTAGGATGGGTACCATGGGGGCCAGGCCCGTGCCGGCAGCCAACATGAGGAGCTCACCATGCTGGGGAGTAGAATGGGGAGGATTGGTGGACTGGGGGCTCACTTCCCCACTCCATGTTTTTTCTTGGGCTTGCCTGAGCTGAACAGAAGTGTCTCTCCCAGTGTCCCACCCTTCAGTGCCCCCCCTTTTTTTAAACGAGCTCTAAGAGAGTCATCCTGACTTGTGAAGGGATCCTGAGGGAAGTCTATACAACAGAGATTATGGAAATTTGAGGCAGGAGGGGGAGCCTAACGTAGCATAACCCAGCTTTTTATTTATTTATTTTTTGTGTGCCAGTCCTGGGACTTGAACTCAGGACCTGGGTGCTATCATTGAGCTTTTTGTGCTCAAGGCTGGCACTCTACCCTTGACCACAGCTCTACTTCTGGCTTTTTTGGTGATTAATTAGAGACAAAAGTCTCATGGTCTTTCCTGTCTGGGCTGGCTTTGAACTGTGATCCTCAGATCTCAACCTCTCGAGTAGCTAGGATTATAGGCGTGAGCCACTGGCACCCAGCCTCGGCTGTCTTTTAAAGCACCCTAAGAACTCTGCTTACATGCTTCTGCTGCCAGGGAATTCACTACCTCCCAAGGTGGCTTGCTTTTTGCAGGTCAACTGTTCTTGCTAGGGAGGTCTTCCCATCTCCTGCTCCATTGAAACTTGCCCCCATCAAAGCCTTGTTCATACCCAACTCCATTCTAACTCTGTTGTTGGTACATCATGAGGCCCTGGGCTCCCCCTCAGCACCACATAAATGGTGATGATGATGTTGACGATGATGATAACACATGAACACATTTACAGCACCCATGTGCATGCTCCACTCTTAGCATGTATATGTGAGACTCGCTCAGTTCCTCCAACAGTGCTCAAGTGAGTCTCGCATCTTATACACACACACACGCGTGCCAAGGACAGTGCTCTTCTGCAGCATTCTCCTGGTACTAGCCGTGGTCAGCCCAGCTGTGTTCCCATGCCTCTGGGGCAGGGGAAGGCAGGGGGGAGTTGTCCCTGTTTCCTTCTGGCCTAAAGTGGACACTGGGTGGCCAAGAAGAAACCTATTGGATGCCTTGTATACATCCACAAATCACACAGAAATCCCATGTTTCTTACCTAGGGGATCACTGGGCTCAGCAGTGCTCTGTCACGGAACTACACCCCATCCCTGATAGCATCACTCTACACATACACACGTATGAGTGTGCATGTGTTTGTCTATATCCCCATGAACGGAGGAGGACTTGGAAGAATACCAAGGTAGTAAGACTGATGTGTCTAGAGAGATGCCCTGCAGATGTTTTTTGTTTTCTTCTATCTCTAGCTGCTGATTTCTTTTTTGGTAGTGAACATGCACTGCATTTGTAATGAGGGGGGAAAAAAAACAATAAAAGCTATTTTAAAATTAAACTGAAAGAATGGCACACAAGCATGATTCATTCTTTTCCATTTGTTTTCATTTTGCTTTGTTTTCCTAATTATAAAGATAATAGGCACTCATTTCAGATAATTTGGAAAGTATAATGAAGAAAATAAAAATCACCCATAATTTTGCCACCTAGAGCTGCTAACATTTCATTAAATTTTCCTTTCCTATTTTTTTCTGTGAATTTTAAGTTAGTTTTTTAACCTATGTATATTCATAGTATATACCTACTATTTGTAGGTAGAAGTATATAACATCATTTATAAGCACAACTTTAAAATTCAGGATAATATTTTATCTAGTACCTATAACCCTGCATACAGGGTTCTTTGTTGTTGGATATTCAGTTGCTTCCATTTTTTTTTCTGCAGTATAAATAAAGATACCATGAATATGTGCAAGAGTCAGCATTTTGAATTCTTTTCACAGAATAGATTTCCAAAAGTAGAACTATTGGGCTGAAGGGTTTAAAGATGCTTAAAGACTCTTGGTCTATCCTGGCAAACTGCTTTCCAGGTGAGTACCAAATAATTTCTGCTTGGGATCTGACCATGCCACGAAGAAAAGGGCAAGAGCTTCTTGAGCTGCTCCTGAGCAGGGGCTGGACTGTATTTAGTCGCATAAGGGGAAGGTACAACTAGAACAGCATCTAAGGGACAGGAGAATCAGTCCTAAAGCCAAGGGCAGCCATTGATAGTGCTGGATTTTGGTTGTTAGTGCCATTTCCACCTCCTCCCATGACCAACCCCAACGATACTTTAGGGATTGAGCTTAAGCTTGGGAAAAATGGCACATGAGCTCCTATGTCTTGGAACAGGAGAATTACAGTTCTAGAGGACAAGCAGGGGAGTCCTCAAGGCTGAGGATGCAGGCACTGACCTTGTTTGGTTGATAGAAGAAGCTTCCAAAAGGTCCTCGCCAGAAAGCTGTGTCTCCTACTCTCCAGGTCTCCACATACCGGGACATCAGCCCAGTCTTGTAGCACTAGAATCAAAGACGGAGAGCACTCAGTGAGGAAGACACATGACCCCAGTCCAGACCACACTGCCATATCACTCTCAGCTTTCAGATGAAGTCCAGATACTCACATTCAAGGAGATGACAAAGCTTTTGGATGAGAACCCACAGGGCCCACAGCCTTCCTCAGAATCTCAAACCACAAGGATCATGTAGGTAACAGGACTAAGGGAAGAGTTCGGTATAACTAATTACAGTTAGCACTCAGTGCCAGGGACAGTAGGGAGTGGTGGGACTGTGAGACTGGGGGGAGGGGACACTTCAGAGGTTCCAGTACACAGTATGTGGAGCTGATGTACCAAGTCTTCTGATTTTCCAAGAGCAGAAATCCCTACTTTTAACATCTCCCATTTCTGAAGTACCAGCAATTAATTCAAAATTGTGAAACACTATAGACCTAAACCAAGTAGACTTGTACTCTGGATTCAGTTTGTAGGCTACTCATTAATACTTTCTGGATTATGTCTTATATCACTTCCTGACTGAATGAGAAATGAAGGTATGGAAAGGACTCCTTCAGAGGGGTGGGCAGTCTATACTACCTGGGCACCTGCCTGCTCTGTGCCAGACACCACGCTGGGCCTTAAGCTGCATGAAGGCAGCCAGTACCTGGATTAGGAAAAGGACTTAATATATGAACCAATTAATTAATCCAGATTTAGGCTTTTCCTTTAAGGAACTTGCAGCCTATGGGGGAACTATATCTCAGACACAAGGCAGAAACTGTCTAATACCTGGTAAAAAGATAAAGGGCTAGGGACCCTAGCACAGAGTCTACTAAGGATGGCTTCCTGGAGGAGGAAGCCTTTGAGACAGTTTAAAGGATAAGCAGGATTAATTCTCTGGGAATGGAAGGTGACGTACAGACGGGGCTCTGGGTATCAGGAGTAGTATGGGTCAGAGGTAAGACAGCCCAGGTCTTGTTTTGGGAGGGACACATGGTCATGGTGAGATGGGGTGAGAGGAAGCACCAACAGACCTGACTGGAAGATCTGACTATATAAGTCTAACCAGGCTTGAAGGAGACATGAGGCTTTCGTACCCAGACCTACTTTTGAGTACCCACAGCCACTTCTGATACCATTTCAGACTCAGTGCACACTGTCTGTACAAGGAAAGGGAAGTTTTCGGCTGGGAGGAAGCCTTCTACTTCACTCCTGCTTTGCTACAGGTTGTGTCTTGAGGACACTTTGGTTTTTGGCACCAGTCTTGAGGAAGCACAGCTGTGGCTCAAGCAGTCCCGTGGCACAGAGAGCACCAAGGAGAAGGAAAGGATTCTTCTGCATTTCCAGCAGCCGCACAGAGCCTGGCCCAGAGTAAGTGTACAATACACACTTAGAAACACAATTGAGACTGAGCTTTTGTCCTACTTGGGCTCATATTGCCTAAGGGGCCTTTGAACTTTGGTTTCTTCATCTGGAAAGCAGTGCTAATATCATCTACTGAAAGGCAGCAATGTAAACAAAGATCCAGAAGCAGTGCCCAGAGTTCCAGGTACTGGAGAAGGGGGAGCCATCCCCCATACACACATACTTCCTGTCTGCTTGGGAAGGTAAACCCCAGGCCCCCTGCTGCCTTCCCAACTGGCAAAGACATTTCCGGCTCTTCCCAGCCAGCGGCTTAGGGATAATGAGGTACCTCTCTAAAGAGAGGCTTTCCGGCAAACGAAGGAGAAAATCAGCCTTGCAGCTGGGAGGGATCCAGCTGCTCTGGAGGGCTGTCTCCGGCTTATCCTCTCAGCAGAAACACACCCAGACAAGCAGCGCAGGGAAGCGGGCCATTTGGAGAGGATTTGTGGAATCTCCCAGACAAACATTCTCATGCAGAAGGGAGCCCATCCAGGCTTATGTGTGACGGAGTAAACATTCGGGTTCTGCAGGAAGGCAAGCAGGGAAGGTGGGGGCCAGAGACAGCACGGGGGTCTTTGAGCTGGGGGCTGGGGCTTGCCCCTTTTATAGCATTTCTTACTAGCTGTGGACCAGGGGTCTTCTGGTGTCTGACAATTCATCAGTGAGATAAGATAATACTGCACAGCTGCCTCACAAGGGGCCAGGATGTGAGAGGTCTTTACCCACATTGGTGTCGCCCAGGGTTCGTCTGGGAAATAACGGTTGAGAGCTACATACTTGATACTGCGCTTGCTGGAGGTCCAAATGTTAAAACCAGCAGCTTCATGTACAACAACCCAAGTATTCTCTCTATAAGGTCCACTCCTGGATGGCGAGCAGACTCCATCCTCCTCACAGCAAAGTCTCCACCCAGTACCTGCGTTACCTAGGCAACTGGCACACCTGGAAGAGGTCACATCTGCATCTGCTGAGGTCACATCTGAATTTGATGTGGCCACACCTTTCTCCACCCATACCCTAGATAAGGCCTAGCCCAGGCCTAGACACTCTCTTTCCCAGCTCTCGTCTCTTTCCCAGCTCTCTTTCCCAGGCCTTTCCCAGCAATGTGGAGGGCCAACATGGCCTGGTGCCAGCCAGAACGATGAATAAACCTATCCCTTACCTGAAAACCACGTGCGTGGTGCTGTTCTTAACCTCTTTTTAAAAGCCTAACACTCTCCACACAACTAGGCCTCCCTGACTTCATGTGTTTATTGCTTAGTCCTTGGGTCTCTGGAGCATTAGGTATTCAACTTATTTACCCTATCTCTGCCGGCTTGTCTGTCCTTACGGCTGCTCCACAGGCACTGTTTCCTCCTGCCACTCAGGCCAGGTACATTTCCCAGAAGACTTGTTCTTTCTGGCTATTTGTTCCCACAGCCTAAAGTGCTATTCCCTGCTACCATTAATTGTTCTCTTTCTTCAGAGGTGAGGTCAGGTTAGCTCTCAGTCCACAGGGTTCTCATGCCCTACCTTCTGTCTGACTTTCTCAACCTACATCCTGCCCGCTTGGCTAGCCTCCTGTGTCAGGATCAAAGACTTACTACCCCAATTCATGCCTCTTCTGCAGTGCTGTTCCCAGCACCCAGCTTCCTTCTCACAATTTCCCTCATTCCCCACTCCTTAAACAGAGAGTGTGAAGATGCAGCTCTGCTTTTCAGTCTGTTTCCCTGCACCCCAGCTGCCTCCTCTGTCAGAGCATTTCTCCCTCGTACTAAGTGTAAGGTCTGCTCCTGGATGGCGAGCAGACTCCACCCTCCTCGCAGCAAAGTCTCCGCCCAGTTACCTGCGTTACCTAGGCAACTGGCACACCTGGAAGAGGTCACATCTGCATCAGCTGAGGTCACATCTGAATTTGATGTGGCCACACCTTTCTCCACCCATACCCTAGATAAGGCCTAGCCCAGGCCCAGATGCTCTCTTTTCTAGCTCTTTCCTTCTCTTTCCCAGCTCTCTCTTTTTCCCAGCTCTCTCTTCTCTTTCCCAGCTCTCTCTCTTTCCCAACTCTCATTCCCAGGCCTTTCCCAGCCATGTGGAGGGCCAACATGGCCTGGTGCCAGCCAGAACGATGAATAAACCTACCCCTTACCTGAATACCACGTGTGTGGTGCTGTTCTTACTAGGCTACCTCTTTTTAAAAACCGAACACTAAGAGTCTTGATTCCATCATTTGTCCTGTGGGGCAGTTCTTCATGGGCAGGCAAGGTGTCTGACTCACTTCTGGATCCCAGCCTAACACACATTAGGTGTGGGGACTTGTTCCCCTTCTCAGCCCAGATCAGGCTCACTTTCCACCCAAGGACAGAAGGTGAAAGGAGTGACTTTCCCTAAAATCCCACAGGAACATGTCCCCCATAGGGGGTCTAGCAGCCCCCTCTCCAGTAGATAAGGAAAGGATGATCCTTCACTTAGGCCTACCGCTGGTGCAATCTTCTTCCATGCTAGCACTCCCTATTCCAACCACACTGGCAATGGAGGTACAGTCTGACAACTTGGAGCTTCTTCTACTAGAGTCAACTCACCTTGATTAAAACGTCAAAGTATCCTTCTGCATTGGCAGGGCTGATGGGCGTATAGGCTCTCTGAATTTCTAAGTCATCTACCATCCCTCTGAGAAGAAGCATACAGATGGTCAGCCATTCATTTAACAGACCTTGACCTGGCACTTTCTTCAGTGAAGGTGGGATCCAGTCTTCCCCAGAGGCTCTCACCAAGAGGCAGGCCAAGTATCACAGAAATAGCCTTGGGCTCACCCACTGCCACATTCTTGTTGTGAGGCCCAGGCAGGTCATTTAATCTCTCAGCAGCACCTCCTGAAAAATGGGGACAGCTGTCTAAGTCCTGTTTGTGTGGCTTCATTGGAATCGCTTCAAAAAATACACTGATGATGTGCTTAGGGAACAATACTGTGGTTTGCCCTGACCTCTTCTCCACCAGAGTGACAAGGATAAAAAGAACTGCTAATTCCAGTAGCATCAGAACTGGAAGGATCCTCAAAAGGGCCCTGGTACAAAGCCCTGCCCTCGGCATTAATCATCTCTACAATATCAAAACAGGGTCAAGATATCAGTCATCAGTAGCAATAATAGTCATGTTGTATTAATGCCTAGTAGGCTTCCAGTATAGTACATGCCTTATTTTATTTTAAACAATGACTCCAATGCATAATCTAATGCTCAGAGGACAGTCATTTGCACAGCTAGAATTCAACCACAGCTCAGACTCCAAGCTAGGTTCTTCACTACTGCTCTTCTATGGAAGCCAGGCATGGAAGTTCACACCTAGTTCACACCTATTATCTCAGCATGGTCAAGAGTTTGAGACTAGCCAGGGTTATACAGTAAGACCTCTTAAACAAAAACAAGACAAAGCTGTGTGTGTGTGGGGGGGGGGTGGCTCACACCTGTAATTCTAGCTAATCAGGAGGCTGAGATCTGAGGATCATGGTTCAAAGCCAGCCCCAGCAGAAAAGTCTGTAAGACTCTTATCTCCAATTAATTACCAGAAAACTAGAAGTGGTGCTGTGGCTCAAAGCAGTAGAGTGCTAGCCCTGAGTGAAAAAGCTCAGGGACGTGTCCAGGCTCTGGGTTCAAGCCCCATGACTGACCAAAAATAAAATAAAATAAAGACAAAAAAAGCAAAAAAAAAAAAAACCCAACCAACCAAACAAACAAACAAAACAGGACTGCACAGGAGGGAGCACCAAAACACTCCTCTTTCCAGCCCAATGTGCTAAAAACATTGTGCTCTAAATTCTGCAGATTAGAAAGGCCTTGTCTCAATGCATTCAAGGTACTAAGTGAAATGGAAAATTAAGAAATGTTAAGGAGGGGCTGGGAAGGTGGCTCAATGGTAGAGTGCTTGCCTTGCATGTGTGAGGCCCTGGGTTTGATTCCTCAGAACCACATAAGCAAAAAGAAAAAAGCCAAAAGTGGTGCTGTGGCTCAAGTGGTAGAGTACTAGCCTTGAGGTGAAGAGCTGAGGGACAGCGCCCAGGCCCAGAGTTCAGGCCCCACAACAGGACCAAAAAAAATGTTAAGGAAGCAAATGAAGAAATAATGAAAAGAACATATGGCATTGGTTAGATGCAAAGAAATACCATGAAATCTGCTGTACAGAGGTCAAACTGATATGCTTCAGAGACAGAAATGGCTGCTCTCTGTGCAGTGGGTATTCGAGGATGAGCAAGCTGCTGGCAGGCAGAAGCTTAGAGAAAGCACAATGTGGGTAAGTCAGGAGTTGGTTGGCAGGGGGTTGCGAGACCAAGACAAGAGCACATGTGGAGTGGGGAGTGAGAATTTGAAGAAAGGAAGCTGAGAGTCTTGGATTTGGATTTCATCTCAGAAGCGATGAAGCACACCAGCAGTATCTGAATAGGGAGAGAGGTCAGATGTGTGTGTGCTAGGAATATCACTGAGGTAGTAAAAAGGAGGGAATAAGGGGCCATCCTAGAGATGAGGTGTTCTGTTTGTTCCAGGTTTATGCATGGAAGGTTGTGTGGGACTGAAGCCTGCACTGGGTTCTTCCTGCCACCTGCCACAGCGAACTTTAAGGACTGCCAACCAGGCCACAGGCCAGAAGGAGCTGGAAACAAACACCAGAGTCCACCAAGAGATCAATGGCCAGAGTCTGAGCAGCAATAAGCAATAAGCTCTCTCCTGTTCCCACCTTGTCTTCTAGCTACATTTTTCTCTTCCCATAAGTTTCAATATTTTCAGTGCACAGATTTAAGCCTTTCCCTCTTTTTAATGCACACATGCTCTCGAATGCCATCCAACTATGTACAGATGACTCCAGATCCATGTCCACAGCTCAGATCTTTCTTCCGAGCCTCAGGCCCCCCTAGATGACTGCCTGGCAAACACTTGTACCTGGCATCCAACAGAGTCTTGTTCCTGACAAGGTAGTTATGGGGACCAGCATGGGAGTAGAGTACCAAAAATGGGCCAGCAGGAACCTCAGAGGAGTGGTTGACTGTAATTCAGTAGCTAGGCAGTCTGGTTTGAATTCTGCCTCCGTGACATAGTAGCTTTGGGATACTGAGTAGCTCTGAGCAGTTCCTTATTTACAATGACAGTGGCCTTTTTTTATTTTTTAAAACAATGGGTGATAATGACATTAGGTCAAGAGCACAGGCTCTAGAGCCAGACTGCTTGTCTTCAGCTCCTAGCTCCAATACTTCCAAATTGTGTGACCTTGGGCAAAATCCTGAACCTGACTTCAGTTTCCTCTGGGGAATGACAGTGGCACCTATCACACAGGACTTTCTGAAGGATAAATGAGCTCATGCGTATAAAACACACACACTAGGCCTTGGGATGTATGTACTATTATTTATCACAAAAACACATTACTGAGCTTTATCCCAAGAACCCTTTGAGTCACATGTTACTATGTCTATCTTGAAGGAGGTGACAAGGAGTCCTAAGGGAAGTCAAGCAAGCTTCTGTAGACTACCTAGTTGGCAAATGGCAAAGCAAAGCAGCAAACTTTGGTCCTCCCACGATCTAAGTGTACCGCAGGATGAGGTGCTGCCCTGGCTGAAGGCCAAGCTGGCTGTTCCCAGGCCGTGCAAACCGGATGTGGTAGGTGTCAGCAGGGAGTCTCTCCATGGCACTGATGCGGAAGGCCAGGAAGGTCTCTGGGCTCAGCTCAGAAGAACAGCTCTGCAACAGAGGAAGACCTGGCTAGCGGCCAGCCCAAGGACACGCAGCATCCTTCCCACTTTCCCCAGTGAAAGCTGTGTCAGCTGGTGAATGTTCTGTGTGATAGACGGTCCCACCTTACTTCCTCAGGCTACAGTGCAGGGCTCTTAGTATACTCCTAAAGGCCCAGACAACCCATCTGAAAGCCTCATTCTATCTCCCCAACTTCAGGGGCCAGACTTTTCTTCCTTCTTCCAAGACCACCTGCTCCTTCCTGTCTCTAAGACTTTACTGCTTAAGCAGTATCCTGTATCCAGAGTACTTACTTCCAACACACAAAACATCTGCTCATCTTCCAACTTGCTAAATTTCAAGCCTATAAAGTAGAGAAGCTAATGAGACCCCAAAAACAATCTCATCCAATATCCTTCTATCATGTATGGGGAAACTGAGGCTGTATGGTAATGGCTTGTTTTATCCAAACTCATACTGTGAGAAGGGACTCAAATTCATGTCATCTGAGTATCGGCCTATTGTCCTTTTGTAACCCTTACTCTGCCTCCTCAGGAAGTCTTTTCTGAATGTCATGACTCATACCTCTCGCTCTCTCTCTCTCTCCTATGAAATGCCCACATTGGATTCAACTGACCTACTCGGGTCAGGGCACAGTGCAAAATTTGGAACTCCAGTTAACTTATTGTAGTGTTGACAGTGTCACAGTATTGACATACATTCTCGGGCTTAGTAACCAAGGCTTTATCTCTTTTCTATACTTTCATCTGGGTCAAGATGACCTTTTCCTCATCAGCCAGAACACCTGGGTACCCCCATCACAGCTTCTGGGGCTTAGGAAAGAGCTCCAGACTGGGAGTCAGGTGTACTGGTTTTAGCTTTAGCTCAGTTGCTGCCCACCCTTGAGAACTAACACAGGTTATTTGGTCCTCTAGGTGACAGTTTCCTCATCTATAAAAAGGAGCCACTCATCCCATATAACTTTACAAGATATCATGAAAGTTGAAAGAGATAACAATGTAGGAATATTTATAAAATTTATATTTATAAATTGCCATGGAAATGTAACATTTTTTCTATTATGAGTGTTTCAGTAAAAGTTAAAATAAATTTACTATTAGGTTGAAATATACTATTTTTTTTTTTTTGGTCGGTCGTGGGGCTTGAACTCTGGGCCTGGGCACTGTCCCTCAGCTCTTCAGCTCAAGGCGAGCCCTCTACCACTTGAGCTACAGCGCCACTTCCGGTTTTCTGGTGGTTTATTGGAGATAGGAGTCTCACAGTCTCTCTTGCCCGGGCTGGCTTTGAACCGCGATCCTCAGATCTCAGCCTCCTGAGTAGCTAGGATTACAGGCGTGAGCCACCAGCGCCTGGCTTACTATTTTTATATTCACTATTTTTATTGAAATATGCTCATTTTTATTAGGTGATGACAGCTACTATTTATTACGCACCTACTATGTGCCCTGTGTTTTATATATTTATCCCATACAATCCTAACAGTAGCCTACAAATTAGGCACTACTTTTCACCATATTTAGATCAGAAAACATAGGTTTAGCAAACTAAAGTTACATACTTATCATCATACAATTAACTGGCTGAATGGAACTTTAGCTCACGTTCTTTGTATTATAACCTTGCACTTCCATTCCCTTTCTATAGCTGAGGTTTTGAGAGCTGGCATCCTGGCATCTTGATTTTATTATTCACTTCCTTGTGCTTAGAACACAGGACATGGTACCTAGTAGACCCTCAAGAAACTCATTTATTCATTCAACAACTATTTATTGACTGCAATGCCAGGGTTTACTCAGTTGCTAAGGATTGAACAGTGAGCAAGACAAAGCCCTCTTCTTTCAAAGAACTTAGATGCTAGCAAGGAGATAGACAATATCCATTTGAACAGTTATATCTTGAAGATATCTAGTAAAACTGATAATCAAGAAAAGAAATGTGGGGGTTGGGAAGGTGGCTCAGTGGTAGAGTGCTTGCCTTGCATGCATGAGGCCCTGGGTTTGATTCCTCAGAACCACATAAGCAGAAAAAGCAGAAGTGGAGCTATGGCTCAAGTGGTAGAGCGCTAGCCTTGAGCTGAAGAGCTGAGGGACAATGCTCAGGCCCAGACTTCAGGCCCCATAAGTGACAAAAAGATAAGAGAGAGGGAGAGAGAGAGAGAGAGAGGGAGGGAGAGGGAGAGAGAGAGAGAGGGAGGGAGAGGGAGAGAGAGAGAGAAATGTGCCAGGGTGCTGGTGGCTCACGCCTGTAATCCTAGCTACTCAGGAGGCTGAGATCTGAGGATCATGGTTCAAAGCCAGTCTGTGAGACTCTTATTTCCAATTCCAACTGGAAGTGGTGCTGTGGCTCAAATGGTAGAGAGCAAGCCTTGAGCTGAAAAGCTGAGGAACAGTGCCCAGGCCTGGAGTTCAAGCCCCATGACCGACAAATAAAAGGAGTGAAATGTGATTTGAACAGAGATCAGAAAGAAGTGAAGGGGCAAGCAACATAGAGATGCAGGCAGAGAGGGAGAAGAAACATAGACTGTTAGGAGCATTTTCCAGTCATTGCAGAGGCCACTATGCTCTGGTCCCCATTTTTCTGTGGCAGAACTACAAGGAGACATTTAACAAAAAAAGATACAAAATTGGGTTTTGTGGTTTGAAGAAACAACTGCACAGTATTATCTACAGCTTCAGAATAACATAAATGACTATAGAGGGCTGAGCTTTGGTCTAGCTGGGCCCCAACAATGGAGTACAGTTAGCCAGAGTGATGAGGAGGCCTATTGCATAGACAGAGGCAGCAACAGAAAGAAATGCCATCACACTACAAGGTCAACAGGAACATGAGCAGTGGGAAACCTATTCTGAGGTGGAAAGCCAGGATGGGGACAGATTCAAAACCAGGAGTATGCAGTCTCAGAAGGCAAGGGTCCTCAGTTTCCCTGTCTATTTACTATAGGTGTTGAACTCTATAGTGATCTGATACCTACAATTATTAACTGTGAAAACTCTCAAGCATCGAAAAGGACTAAATTGGTTCAGACTGCAGTCCCCTAGGAGTTCAGAAAAGGAAGGAAAAATCAGTTAGGGTCAGAGAAGAAGAAACAACATTCCCGATGGGCCTAGTATATGCTATTTGCTCTATGAATCAAGCCTATGCCTATCTTGCTCATTCTCACATCCTCAACTGCTTAGAGCTTGATGTATAATGGTTACTCAGTAGATAATGAAGTGAAATGTCAGGCTCTGTACTAAACATGACAATTGTTCAGTCCCATTTTATAGAAGGGAAAACTAGGGCTGAGGGAGGTTAATGGACTTTGCCTAAATAAAAATCACATAGCTCTTAAAATGCTTGTTCCAGGCCTGGATTTTAATCCTGGATTGTCTGTTTCCATTTTGTTCACTCTTTCCTCTCCCCTGTTCAAGGTACTTGGCAAAAGCAAGATCACATAGACTCTGTCACCCTGGGCCTCCAGTCTGAAGACTGACTTCCTCACCTGTGATTGCTTCTCATTTAGTAGGCTCCTGTCATTGCTGGCTCGGGCTGCCTCCCACCTTGCTAGGTCTCGGTGATACAGGTCAAAGACACAGGGAGAGCAGCCGCTGCCACAGCACTGGGAAGGCAAGGGCTCCATTGGTCGCAGCTGCAGCCAGTCTTCCTCAGCATCATCCTCCGTCCTCTCTTCCATTGTTAGTGGGGTAGGGGCAGCCTGGGAAAGACAAATAGGCATTTTTCCCAGAGCAGTCTGTGCTCTGTAATGTGACAGGCACAAGCTCTTCTGTCTTGCCTACCTGGAAGGAAAACATGGAGGTTATAATCTGGACTCTTCTATTCTTCATTCTCCTCAAAGCCTGCAAGTATTAGGTTCTGGGGACAAGGATGGATCAACCACAGATCTGTTGTTTGGTAGAGTGGACTTACCACTCACTTCCATTGATTTTAGAAGGACAGTCCCTCAGTGTGAAATATTCTTAGTAGAGAAAGGATTTGGCTTCAGAGAACTCCACTGCATGTGAGTTCTACAACTTTAGGAAGGTATAGGGCTGGGAGCCCTGTGAGGGCAAAGATCACGTTTTATTCTTTAAGCATTTTCCCATCAAATACAGCCTGGCATATGGTAGGCTCTTAGGAGACTAGTGGATGCTCAGCCCATTTATAAACATGGGCTGGGAGCTAGGCACAGTGGTATGTGCTGAGAGACAATGGAAGGCATGGTTCCCTAGCTTAAAAGACCTAGCATGGCCAGGCACTGGTGGCTCACACCTGTCATCCTAGCTACTCAGGAGTCTGAGATCTGAGGATCATGGTCCAAAGCCAGCCCAGGCAGGAAAGTCTGTGAGACTCTCATCTCCAATTAACCACTGGAAAACTGGAAGTGGCAGTATGGCTTAAGTGATAGAGCGCTCACCTTGAGCTGAAGAGCTCAAGGACAGAGCTCAGGCTCAGAGTTCAAGCCCTACCACTGACAAAGAAAAAAAAAAGATCTAGCATGGTGTTACATCCATTTCTACCACATGCTGTGTACCAGGTATATATCAATAGTGAATAAAGTTTGGTCTCTTTATATCAGTTTCTTATTCCTTGTGACTCTGGGAGACTAATGTAGAAGTTGGCCATTCAGTCATAAATTTAAAGACATGTTTCATGCCATTCCTTCTTCTCAAGTCTATCTTTCCAGTCTAAGAAGCCAGGCTTTGACATACATGATTGCTTCTGCCTGGATGCCTCTCCTTGACATACATGATTGCTTCTGCCTGGATGCCTCTCCTTTACCCTTCAGGCCTGGGCTAAAAGGTCATCTCCCCTTAGGGGCCCTCCCTAAACCTCCCCTTTATCTTCTCTCTCCTGCATTCTATTTGATTCTATTATATATTCATTATACATGCACTTTCAACACACAGGGGAAACAGCAGTAAAGAAACAGAAACCCCTGCACTCATAGGAAAGACTGTCATTAAAATAAAAATGAAAAACATAGTATGACAATGTGAAATACAAAAGAAAAAAAGAACTAGGGAGAAGGGACAGGAAGTGTATGTGTGTGCTGCTATTATTTGTTTACTCTGCCTGCATTCTGTCTGTGTCTCCTACTGAAACGTAAGCTCTACACCTCATGTTTTACTCACCAATGCCAACCTGGTGCTCAGCACAGCCAGGCATGCAACAGCAGGTGTTGAGCAAAGGTGTTTTGAGCAGCCTTCCACGCTAAGGCCCTGCCTCCAGGAAGAGAAAAAGAGAAATTCCTTAGGAACAGGAAGAAAGTCGCTGCAGGCAGGCCCGGGGGAAGAGATCTGCAGAAGCAGCAGTGGTGTGCGGGACTGGTGGTGTGGACAGGGCCGCACTCACTCGCAGGCCGGCGGAGGGGCGGCCGGGAAGCTCCGCTGTAGTAAGAGGTGGGTGGAAAGAAAACTTTTCCTGAGTTAAGAGCATGGAGCTGCACAGGTACACCCGCTAAGGTATTTCTATCCCTATGTTTACAGCAAGATACGCTGAGAGCTCCTCCAAGCTCCTACGGCGCTTAAGCTGACAAAGATGAGCGAGGCTCAGCTTCGAGGTTTGGGAGCTCACCGGCCCCTCCCGGGTCCCTGTCTCCGCCACTCACCTAAACTCCAGCAGTCCCCTCACGTCCTTAAGTGAGGCTGCCCCCGCCCCGGAGGCGGGGAGTGCTTATCAGATCTCACCAATAAGAAAATGAGAAAATCCTGAAGGGCGGAGCAGGCGAAAGACATGCTGAGTGTTATTGGTTAAAGGGTCTGCCACTCACTTAAGGAACCTTGGCGCCCAGCCCCTTTCGCTCCCGGCAGGCTCTGCGCGAGGGAAGATGGCGGCCTCCTAGTGGAGGGCTTGGGGAGGCTGAGTCAGTATGGCGTTGGCGGTGGGGCCCGCTAAGCGGGCGCTAGCTGGCTCTGCGGGGCTTGGTCTTGGGGGCTGCGGGGCCCCGAGACGCGGGGCGTACGAGTGGGGCGTGCGTTCCACGCGGAAACCCGGTCCCCCTCCACTGGACCGCGTGTATGAGATCCCGGGACTGGAGCCCATCACTTACGCGGGGAAGATGCACTTCATGCCTGGGCTGGCGCGGCCGATCTTCCCGCCCTGGGACCGCGGCTGGAAGCACCCCAAGTTCCACCGCCCGCCCCCCTTTCACGAGCACCCACTGTACAAGGATCAGCCTTGCTACGTCTTCCACCAGCGCTGCCGTCTCCTCGAGGGTGAGGCCCAGGGTCGGTGGGAGGGAACTTGTCCCTGTGCCCTGCGTGGCCTCCGACCCTCTGCTTTGGGCAGACCTCGAAACCATCGTTCTTGATTTCTTCATCTGCTGTAAGAATATCTTCTATCTTCCGAGATAGGATTGAGTGGAATGTAAAAAGATTAAAAAAAATGATGTGAGAAAAATGAGGGAAGGGGTAACAGGTTTTTCAAGAAATGTTCTTACTACCTTACTTATAGACCTGTAACCCTTCTGTACATCACCCTGACAATAAAAAAAAATGATGTGAGCGGGGCTGCGAAGGTGGCTCAGTGGTAGAGTGCTTGCCTCCCATGCATAAGGCCCAGGGTTCGATTCCTCAGCACCACACAAGCAGAAAAAGCCGGAAGTGGCACTGTGGCTCAAGGGTAGAGCGCTAGCCTTGAGCTGAAGAGCTGAGGGACAGTGCCCAGGCCCAGAGTTCAGGCCCCATAACCAACACCCCCCCCCAAAAAAAATGATGTGAGGGAGTAGTGAAACGACTTGGTTTGAGGCAAGCTTAGGCAAGAATCAGTTTATGAAAACTTCTTAACAAATGGCCGGCCCCTGTGGGAAGTGGCATCCAGGCAGAGGATTCCTGTCTTGAGCAGTATCAGGAATTATTTCTCAGAGTCCAAGATGAGAGAGTGGCACTGTGTCTCAGAGTGGTAGACCACTAGGCTTGAGCAAAAGAGCTCAGGGACAGTGCCCAGGCCCCCAGTCCAAGCCCAACAACTGACCAAAGAAAGAGAGTTCCTGCTGGGTGCCTGTGGCTCACACCTGTAATCCTAGCTACTCAGGAGGCTGAGATCTGAGGATTGCGGTTCAAAGCTAGCCCAGGCAAGAGAAGTCTGTGAGACTCTTATCTCCAATAAAGCACTAGAAAACTGGAAGTGGTGCTGTGGCTCAAGTGGCTCAAGGGGTAGAGCGCTCGCCTTAAGCTGACAAGTGCAGGGACAGCACCCAAGCCTATTTCAAGCCCCATGACCAACCAAAAAAAAAAAAAAAGAGTTCCTTTCCCCATTCTTTAATCTTTCTTTTCTTACCCAAATCAAGATTGGAAAAGGACAGCTTCTAATAGCAAAATGGTTGAGGTCGGTGGGAACAGTGTTTTCCAGGGTGGGATTAGGAAAGAAAAGTAGATCTGGCAGGGTTTGGGAAGTAAGCCAGAAAATAAATCCTAAATTTGAAAAACAAAAATAAAAACTTGAGTTATTTGGTCAAACACTTAAGCTGCGCCATCTTATTTCTGCAAGCTGACTAGCCATTAAACTTTCATAGGAAGGTTCTTACATGACTGGGCATCTTTGAGTGACCCTGATAGTGAAACACTCAAGTAGAAGCATGATGGTTTGGAAGTTAAGATCATGCTCATTTGGCTAGACTGAAAAGGTATCCTATATCTTACATTCTGTCACTCACAGAGAGGTCTTGCAAAGTGTGTAATAAAACTTGCAAGATATGGGGCTAGGAAGGTGGCTCAGTGGTAGAGTGCTTACCTTGCAAGCCTGAGGCCCTGGGTTTGATTCCTCAGCACCATATAAGCAAAAAGAAAAAAAGCCGGAAGTGGCGCTGTGGCTCAAGTGGTAGAGCGCTAGCCTTGAGCTGAAGAGCTGAGGGACAGCGCCCAGGCCCAGAGTTCAGGCCCCACAACCAGACCCAAAAAAAACTTGCAAGATATATTGGTAGGAGTGCCAGTTGGGATCATGGCGTGATTATGAACTTTAGAGTGGACGGACTGAGGCCCTCCTCCTAGGCTCTGTCACTTACAAGGTAGTATGACCTGAAGCAGTAATCCTTAATCTTACATTTCCTCCTTCATTTCATAAAATGGTATCTAACTTGTAGGTTAAACTTCTGGCACAGTATAGATACTTGCATTCAACAAATGTCAGCTTTAATGATTACATATTACTTGTATATACTAGTGAATGATAACATGTTAGTTCTGTCCATTTTCTTTTTTTCTTTTCTTTTTTTGTCTGTCCTGGGGCTTAAACTCTAGGCTTGGGTGCTGTCCCTCAGCTTTTCAGCTCAAGGCGATCATTCTTACCACTTGAGCCATAGCACCACTTCTAGTTTTCTGATGGTTTATTGGAGATAAGAGTCTCACAGACTTTCCTGCATGGGCTGGCTTTGAACCGCGATTCTCAGATCTCAGGCTCCTGAATAGCTAGGATTACAGGCATGAGCCACCAGCGCCCGGCTCTCTGTACATTTTCAAGTTTAAGCAACAGTGGCACTCTTTAGCCCGAAATCAAGTTTGCCTGAAACCCAGTCCCTCTGGACTTTCTGTTGTATCACCCTATCCAGATATTGTTTTGAAACGTGTGTTTCCATTGTAATGTCTTTATCAGTTTTAAAGTGAAACATCTCATTGCCCTTGTTTATTACTACTAGAGATATTGACTGAGGTGTCCCTGCAAAGTGTTCTAGTGGCACTTGGCATGTCCTAGGGAATTTACCACCTAAAAGCTTTTTACATGATGTGTCCTGGAGTCACAGTAATGTTTTCCCAGCTGGAATGCAGGTGTCTGCCAACAACTTTCTTTCAACTTGTGGGTATAATTACTACAAAGGACATAGTGCAGCTAGCTGGATGCTGGTGGCTCACATCTGTAATCCTAGCTACTCAAGAGGCTGAGATATGAGGATCATTGTTCAAAGCCAGCCCAGGTAGAAAAAAATCCAAGATAATTCATCTAATTAACTACCAAAAAGCCAGAAGTAGAGCTGTGGCTCAAGTGGTAGAGTACTAACTTTGAGCAAAAGAGCTCAAGGACCAGAACTGGCACTAAAAACAAACAACAAAAAACACATAGTGCTAACTTTCATCTGAGAAGGAGGATTAATATGTTCATGTGAGTCAGAATTTAGCTTCTAGGGCTGTGTCTGTTCTTCCTGTAGGGAAACCAGATTGTGGGACAGTGAAGCTGGTGAGGTTTTGCCAGGCACTGCAGCAGCCCATCCACCCTGAGAGTAGTGAGAGCTGTTTAATGTTTAAGGACTCTTGTCACTCTAAATTGACTCCGAAAAATATACACAAATGTTCTAGTGAAACCACATTAAATTAAAAATCAGTGAAGGAATCCAGCACAAAGTAAAAATAAGATGAGGTGAATTAAAAAAAAAAAAGTCTACTCTGGGAAGTCTGTTTGCTAAAGAGGAGACGTAGATTTGGCTCTGGACTTGCTGGCAGTGTACAGGTTACAGAGTTGGGGTTAGTTAACTAGGCCAATTCCCCTTTTTTGTAAGTGAAGTTTTATTTGAATATAATCACATACACATGTTAATTATTGCCTAGAAACTGAAAGTGTTTACTATTTCACCCTTTGAGAAAATGTTGGTTGACCCTCTGGGATTAGAGAAAGGTTCAGAAGGTCTCAGCACTTAGTGCCATGAGTAAAAGAACATGTTTAGTATGACTAGACAAATACAGGAGTATGTTTCATAGATTTATTTCATATAAGTCTGTTAAAAAGTAGCTAATTGGGCTGGGAGTGTGGCTTAGTGGTAGCGTACTTGTCTGTGCATGAATCCCTGTGTTCGATTCCTCAGTACCACAAAAACAGAAAAAGCTGCAAGTAGCGCCATGGCTCAAGTGGGGTAGAGTGCTAGCCTTAAGCTAAAGAAGCTTAGGGACAGTGCTCAGGCCCTGGGTTCAAGCCCTAGGATTGGCCAAAAAAAAAAAAAAAGTAGCCAATTATAGATTGTCAGAATTAACTTCAATAAGATGTAAAAAAAATAGGTCAAACTCAGGGCTCCTTGAGTTATTCATGAAGATCCAGAAGTTATTCCCATTGGTTCCCTGCAGTGCTACCTGGCAGCTTGAGCATCTTTTTCCAAACTACCTTCTCTTTTCATTGTTTTGTGCTGATTGTCCCAAAGGTGTGAAGCAGGCTCTCTGGCTTACCAAGACCAAGCTAATTGAAGGTCTTCCTGAGAAAGTGCTCAGTCTTGTTGATGATCCAAGGAACCACATTGAGAACCAAGATGAGCGGGTTTTGAACATCATTTCTCACGCTCGTCTCTGGCACTCCACTGAGGACATCCCCAAGAGAATGACCTACTGGTAAGTTCCTTCATAGTAAATAGGATTTCTAACTGGTGGATTTAAAGTCAACCTGTTGCTTTAAATCTCTAAATGTCTCTCTCTCTCTCTCTTTTTTTTTGGTCTCCAAGTCCAGTCATCATGGACAGCCTGATACAGCTGTGTAAATCTCAGATTCTCAAGTACCCTTCTCTGGCCAAGCGGATCTTTGCCCAAAACTATGCATTATCTACCAGCTGGAATCGAGGTTGGTCATCTTGTATTCTAGAAACCCTTGTTCTACGTTTTTTATTTTCCTACTGTCCGACTAACACCCCCCCCCCACTCCTGTTCATTTACATATCCTCCCTCCTTCATGACCTGGTTTTGTAGGCTCAGACCGTCCTCAGTATCATTAGCCATATCCTTTTCTTTTTGACCATTTCCTTCCTTCTTTCTTTCTTCCTTTCTTTCATTCTTTTGTTCTTTCTGTGTGTATACGTGTGTACATATTAGTCTTGGGGCTTGAACTCAGGCCCTGGGTGCTGTCCCAGAGCTTTTGTGCTCAAGTCCAGTGCTCTTCCACTTAAGCCAGAGCTTACCTTTTGGCTTTTTGCTGGTTAACTGGAGATAATTGGCTTTGAGCAGTGATCCTTAGATCTTAGCCTCCTGAGTAGCTAGGATTACAGGTGTGAAGCATTGGCATGAAACTCAAGCCTCTTCTTTTGTGAATCAGGCTAGTTTAAATGCTTTTCCTCAGTGTTCTTTATGTTCCTTGGGTCATCATAACACTTAATATACCATATCACAGTTACCTGTGTCTCTTCTGTCTGCTCCACTAAACTGCACTCCTGATGGCAGGGCTCATGTCTTGTTCCTTTTGTCCAAACTATTTAACAGGTCATGGCATCTAGGAAGACATGATTGAAAGGGCAGGTGAACAATATCAACTCCTGAGTGTTTCAGTCAGGGGTATCAGAGGAGAGGACACAGGTGCTCTAAGTAGTGAAGTCCTAGAGCAGGGAACCCAGCTGTGGAGTAATTGGGGACTTCAGGACATCTGTTTGGTCAGGTTTCCCTGGCTTGTCCCTTTGCATACACACTTCCTGGCAAGAAGTCAGCCTTGCAGAGGTAATGGCACCACTAAGGAAATTAGTAAGCCTCATTAACGGAGAGTACTTGTTGGCCCTTCGTCAAGTATTACCTCTAATTAAACTGCCCCATTTGGAGCTGTCACTGAAGGAGGGATGTGGAGGGAATTGAATTAGAAACCCACTAGAGTGGTCTGTGGGGAGAATCTAAAACCCAAGGTTAGGAGAGGTCCAGGCACATTTATGTTCCTTGCAGAGTATATGTGAAGGAACAGGAAATGCTTTAGGAAACTAATTTTGAGGTACACTTATGATGTATTTTAACAAACAGTCAAAGTTTATCCATTTGCCACTTGAATATCCAGTGTTTACATCTGCAGTCAGGGTGGTCACACTGATGGAGTGGCACTGCTATTGACCTATAAGGAAACCAGCCCTGATCGATTCTTCTTTTTTTTTTTTTT
>NW_012267277.1:8670183-8762917 GCF_000151885.1 Dipodomys ordii | reverse complement strand
AAAAAAAAAAAGCAAAAACTATCCAGCACTGATAGAGGAGCCCCTCTAGGCCCCAATTTAATCCCACTTCTTCCCATGCCACTACCACTACCTCTCAGCAAAGCAAGTTCTCCTTGCTTCACTGCATGAAGGCCTTTCTGCCTATCCCCACCCCTGGTCTCCAGCCTCATTTTTGCTCTTCCTCCTACTCCTTTATTCCAGCTGTACCTTACTCTTTATTCCCCTTCTCACAACTGGTCTCACCCTCCTCCCTCTGCCTGAGCTCATTGCCCTTTTTGTCTGCAGCTAACTCTTCATCTGTCACAACTTGTCACTGGCATCCCTTTCTCCCAGAAATGCTGAAATCACTCAGTCTCTTCAGGAACCTTAGTTTCTCCTCCTAGTCCCCAAATCTCCTCAGATCTGGACATGGTCCTGTATCTGGATATGACGGGTTTTCCTGTCGCCCCTCTAGGTTGTGAACTTCCTACAGGCAGTGGCATCCTCTGCTTGAGCTTGGTACTGAAGTGTGTGCTGAAGGACCAAGGCATGCAGGAAAGCCCTGTCTTAACCAGTGCTATGCTTTTAGAGTCCAAGCTCCTAGCTCTTTCTCCCTTCTGCTCTTCATCTAGTCACTTATACTAGAGATCTACAGCATGTAGAACTACCATGTTTACTATTTGACTCTTCACAGGAAATGCTTGCCCACCTGTGATAGGTGGTTCTTGCATAGACGTTCTAATGCAGATGACAGTAATTTAGGAAAGGGACAATCTTAAAGCTGTGGTAATAAGAAGAAAGCGTATCATTTGTAGAATTCAGAATTTTAATATTAGTAACAAATGACTTGCCTATCTCACAGTGGATCGAAGTTTATCTCTCCTTTTCCTTAGTCATGAATCCTTAGAAACTTCTTCCTGAGTAGCTCTAAGTCCCCTTGGTAGTGACAGTGTAGTCATCTATGCTTGAGTGAGAGGCAAAGAGTGGAGTTAGAACAGGCATGCAAGCAGCCCTAGCACAGCTTGTCAGGCGTTTCATGTGAAAAGGGAAGTAGTAAACAGTTTTGGTTTTGTAGGCCACATGAGGTCTTGGTCTCAGCTGCCCCATATATTTGTTAATGAGTGTGACTCTGCCCAGTAGAAACATTTCTCAAAGCAGTCAACAGGCGGCAGGCTAGGTGTAGCCAGGGAGTTGTGGTCCCCACCTGAGCTAAAAGGATAGCAGGTACCTTTTCTAAGAGTGAAGTTCCTGCCCTGAGCCGAGGTGAGGGGGCTACTCCTGAGGCTCTTTGCCAGGCTGGTGAATCTGTCTCTTCTCCACATGAATCTTGCAGGATTCCGGGAAGGCTATCCTTACCCTCATCCACATACTCTGTATTTCCTGGACAGAGCCAACACACGGACATACCGCTTTCAGCCCGATCAACTTCGGGCCAAGATGATCCTGTTTGCTTTTGGCAATGCCCTGGCTCAGGCTCGGCTTCTCTATGGGGTATGTATATGGGGAAGACAATGGAGTTGCTTGGAGGAAGAAGGCTTTGAGGGATAGGGACTCATGTTTTATTGACGAATCCTAGGGAGAAGCAGTTATACTTACTCTGAGGTAATAGTGGACCTTCTCTGGGGCATGACTTTGTGCAGTAGCCCACCAGGTGTCATTGGAGTCCCATCTTTTAATCTGCAGAATCTCCAGGAACTAATCAGTTTGATCTGTGCTTCATAGCAATGAGTGAGGGAGAAAGGACTGGAACAAGATGTAACCCCACTCTAGAGCATTCTGTCGTCCAGGCTGCACACATCTCTGCTGTGTAGGATGAGAATTAGAGCACAGGGCACCATGAGGAGGCAGAAGAAAGTAAGGCTATGCAGGAGGCTCATAGCTGCCAACAACTAGAATGGGTTATAGGAAACAAATAAGCCACTTGCTGGTAGTACCTTGATCCGAGGACTTAGGTTGTCATAAAGAGGTGTCCCAAGATGGGCAGAAAGTCTGGCTCTAGAGCAAAGGCCAAGAGGGTTATATGGGAGCCCTAAGCAAACCTGGTACACCAGGTCCCTGGCCTTGATGGTTCTGAGATACTATCGGACTCCTAGGTCTTGGCTAGACCTAAAGGCCCTCCGGGAGGAATGAGGAAATTCTAACCGCCATTTCTCATCCTAACTGGCTAGGTTCTGGCAGGGCTATGGAATTGTGGTTAGCTACTTGGGTAGGGAGTTGAATGGACCCTGCCTTATTGAGCACCTGCCACATCCTAGGCATTTGTTACAGCTCTTGTTAGCAGTGAGTCCTAAAACAAGTCCTAGAATCTGTGGGAAATGCACTTTCCAGACTTCCTGAATCACAAGCTCTGGGGTTGGGGCCCACCAGTCAGCATTGCCAAGCCTCTGGGTGATGCTGGTATAAGCACAAGGTTAAAAACCCTGCACTAGCCAGATGCTGGTGGTTCATGCTTACTATAATCCTAGATACTCAGAAAGCTGAGATTCGTGCATTGCAGTTCCAAGCCAACCTGGGCAGGCAAGTCTGTGAGACTCTGCTCTCCAATTAACCACCAGAAATCTGGAAGTGGAGCTATGGCTCAGAACATTAGCCTTAAGTGAAAAAGCTCAGGGATAGTGCCTAGGTCCTGAGTTCAAGCCCCATGACTGACAAAAAAAAAAAAAGCCCTGCACTGAAATTTGAAGACGACTGCATGATTTACTCCTTGTAGTAATCCCATGTTAGAGACACTGTTAGCTCTACTTTACAGGGGTGACTGAGCTACCTGACCATGCTAATACAGCCAAGAGGTTGGCAGGTGGGTTGGGGGTGTGGCTTAGCATGTGTAAGTTCTATTTCTAGCATGGCAAATGCAGTGAGGACAACAACAAAGAACAGATTAGCAGTTGTCACTGTCTTTTTTTTTTTTTGCCAGTCCTGAAGCTTGCACTCAGGGCCTAGGAGCTGTTCCTGGGCCTAGGAGCTATTCCTGAGCTTCTTTTGCTCAAGGCTAGTGCTCTACCACTTGAGCCACAGTGCCACTTCTGTTTTTTTTTCTGAATAGTTTATTGGAAATAAGAGTTTCATGGACTTTCCTGTCGGGAGGGAGGGTGATCCTCAGATCTCAGCCTCCAGAGTAGCTAGGATTACAGCGTGAGCCACTGTGTGCCCAGCTTCTAGCTGTCACATCTTTATATGACCTCCTTGTATCTTTCCAATCCTCAGTAGATTGGCTTTATTCCCATTCCCTCATGGTAGACTTCTTGAAGGCTGTGGAAGGTTGGGAAACTCACTCAGGTTCCGACAGCTGATGAGCAGGAGCAAGGACTGGATCCTGGATCCCTCAGCTTTAAAGGCTGTGCGCCTTTTAGCTTGGGCACAGGAAGGAAGCAGCCACATGCCATGTCCCAGGGACATGCCGTGTCCCAGGTCTGCAGGCTCACTGTAGCCTGTGCCAGCTGTGCTGGAAGAGCCTGAGTAGTAAGGCTGCCACTAATTGCCACCCAGTTGGGTAGGAGAGAGGCCTCCTCCAGCCCCTCCAGGTACAAATTATTCCTGGAGATGTGAAGTTGAGCAATTATGGGAAGAGCCTCCATGTAAAAGGTAAAATTGCTGAGAAATTTATGTACTACCTGCAGTTTTATTGATCTGTAGAGAGAGATAAGAGTCAATACAGAATTCTCGGCTAATACTTACAGGTGCTTTTCTCTTTATTTATTTCTCATGCAGCTAAGAACAGGTATTTCTAAGGCCAACAGCCCCAGTGTGGCCTACACTGAGGTCTGCCATTAGCTAGTTCTAATGTCAGATCATCCTTGGGAAGTGAGGCAGCAGTACTTTTGCATCAGGGATACCCTGCTTCGTGTGGCCTGCTTGCTAGCTCTTTGTCTAACAAGTAGCAGTTACCAAACTGGATTTGTGGGAAGTCTCTGGAGATTGACCTTGTGATTTATCATCCAATGGGGTGCTGTGCAAACAAGAGAGTTCCTACCAATAGATATCCTGGGACACCAGGTGTAAGCCAGTGTGATAGGGTTTTAAGTGACTTAATAGCCTGGGGGTTGAGCCTGGTTCATACCTCATTGGTGACTTTGAGGAAATGGTATCACCTCTCCAAACCTGGTTCTTTGTCTTTTAGATAGAAATAGATGTTTAGATTTGATTGTAGAGGTTAGCTTATGGAAAACAGTTGAGGCACCTGGCACCTAAGAGGCCTTGAGTAAGTGGTTTTAGTGTCATTATCCTTACAAAATGACACTTAAGTGAAAGAGCATTAACCGCTATGCTGACTGCTGAGATCCTGTGTGACACAGCTGGAACGGAACGTATAGGAATGAGGCCCATTTTGAGTTGCATGAGAGCATGAAGCCTAGATGGCTGTCATCGGTGTACACGTGTAGGAAGTTGCAGCCATGCCAGGCCCTCAGCCGCAGGGTGGAAGTGGATAATGCGCTGTCTGCCAGGGACACTGGTTTTGGGGCCACACATATTTGTGACTTCAAACTCATCAGTTCACCTCACTGGGTGTCTTTCCTCATCTGTCAGATAGAGCGAGAACTGGCTGAATGACATTGTGTCTATTCATTAACCTCCAGGTTAGCATTTGATAGCTGATGTCCCTGTTGCCCCCATCAGATAATGAGCGAGTTTGAAGGATTTCCATCTTTAACCTCCCAGCTCAGTGCCTGCACTCCTCAGCTCACCCAGTAATTACCACTCAGTGTTCAAGTTGAAGAGCCGGCCCCCTGGGGCCTTGAGCCAGGCTGGGTGAGGGAAGACCTGGTCTGGCAGTATGCCAACCCTTCATTCTATCCTAACTGACCCAAGGTGGAGTTGTTACCTGGGAGCGGGTAGATTGTAAGGGTAAAACTGCATGTTGCCTGTTCTGTGCTGTTTGTTGCACCCCACAGTTCACGATTCATTTACTGGTCCCCTTTTCCACTCAGAACACCCCCCGGGTCTTGGAGCAGCCCGTCGTCGTGCAAGGCGTGGGCACAGACGGACGTGTCTTCCAGTTCCTGGTGTTGCAGTTGAATACCACAGATCTGGACTCTGATGAGGGCGTCAAGAATTTGGTATGGGTAGACTCAGACCAGCTTCTCTACCAGCACTTCTGGTGTCGCCCAGTGATCAAAAAGAAGGTGGTGGTGGTAAGTCCAGCCATCTCCAGCTGGGTGGTTAGAACAGCACCTTGACCCACCCCACGAGGGCCAGCCTGGGAGCGCTGAGGCTGGTCCTGGAGGAGGGCCGCAGCCCTTGGGCTGCTCATCCCGGACATCTCTTCGCTCTCCCCTTCAGCTCCAGCTTCCCCCTGCCTGCCTGTCAGCCGTCATGTCCGGCTCCTTCTAGCATCCTGCGGGTTCCTGCTGTCACCACTGCCCCTGCTCTTTACCATTTCTGTTCCTTGTCTTTCCAGGTTTAGTAAGTTCCTCAGCACCGCTGGTCCCTGCACTGCCTCATTCCAGTGCCTCCATGGGCCCCAGAGATGCTGCTGCCATCACAGTGTGGTGACCACCTGTGCAGCCGAGCTCAGCGCTCCACCAGGGCAGGGCCTGGAAACAACACACTCGTTTCACCCCCAGATCTGTCCTTCCTCTAGCATAATCGCTGTGGCTCAGTGGGCCATCCATGGGGCTGTCTTCAGAACAGCAATGGTGCCTGAAGCATTGGCTTCTAGAACACCAGGCAGCCATCATGCACTCGGAGGAAAGCAGGCCAGACCAGGGGTGCTGCTGGGTCTGTGACCAGCTGTGTCCCACACAGACCTGAGTCCAGACTTGCTGAGTGTCAGCTCTTGTTTCTCTTTGGAAACACCTTCCAAGCCAGGGCTCTAGATCCCTGTGACCCATGCAGTCTCTCCTGCTACGTCCTGTCTCTTCTTAGCCTCATCCCATTGAATTTTTTTTTTTTAATTTTAAGAGCAATGTACAGAGTAGTTACAGTTACATAAGTAAGGTAATGAGTACATTTCTTGTCGAACATTGTTGCCCCCTACCTCCTATCCTCCCACTTTCCCTCCCCCCATTCTCCTTCTCCCCTTGTTTTTTAAGGTCCCCTCTCTATAACCTCTTCTTCTAGAATCTGAGCTCAGTGCTAAGCCTCAAGCTGGGTTTGCTTAGATGGCTTCCACTTCTCCAGCTCCAGCTCCCACCTGTCCATCCCCTCCCTTCACCACAGCGGGCCTCGGCTCCAGCCTCCCCCACCCTTTTCGCCTCCACTGTATCCCCTGTGCCATCGCAAACACTGCCCTCTCCAGCGCTGCCTTCCTTTTCTTTTTCTAGTCCATTCCGCCTACCCTTGTGTGTGTGAGTTAATCATTTCCCTTCTTGCAGCACCTTTTTTACTCCCACAGCGAGGTCTGTCACCTTTTATTATCACTCCTTGTACACCTGACTGAAAGCTCCTTGGGGATAGAAACCAGATCATGGTGCTTCTGGGTCTCTCGCACAGAGCAGAGGCCCAGGACAGCAAGAGCCAGAGCCTGATAAACGAGTGTTGAATGGGTGAGGGATTATTGTCCCGGGATTAAAGAGGGCAGCCGGCCTTTTGTTCCTGGCGGCTGAAGTGAGAGGAATTAGGGAGCCGGGCAGTGTCAGCAGATGATGTGACTGATCAGGGCCAGGAGTGCTTCCTGCTCTAGCTGCAGCCCCTCAGGCGTCTGTCTCGTCAGGGCCATCTCTCAGGGTCCTTGGCCCTTGAGCAAGGTGATAGGGGGAAAAGCAGTGAGTATCCACACTGACGGTCCACATAAGACTGACCTCTGCTTTAATTGCTGCCATTAAACCCAGTCGCAAGATCCTAATGGGCTGTGTTCTTTCCAGGAACCTGTTGGGCCAATTGGTTTCCAGCCAGAGACATTCAGGAAGTTTTTAGCTCTGTATCTGCATGGCGCCTTATGAGTCAAGAATGTTCTGCTCGTGGCCCTCTGAAGAAGCCTGTGTCCTAGCCAGGAGGTGCCGGGGTCATGGAGGCACTCCACACTTGCTCAGCCTGGTGATTTTGATGGCAATAAAGAGTCCTTTGTTCTCCTTGACCTGTGTGGGTGTGAGGGTGCTGTCAAGGGGGACGTCTCATGTGGGCCATACCATGTGGCCTTCTTGCCCCTGAGACAAGTGCAGGCCTGGGAACCTGGCCTGCTTCAGTACAAGCCCAGCGCTGCTCCAGACCCATGCTAGGGGCATTGCTTCATCTAGAACTTGCTGTTAACATGCTCGTCTCTGCTTTTTTTTTTTAATTTTTTTTTTTTTTTGAGATGGTCTTACGAGGTATCCTAGCTGCCTGGAAACCACTATGCAATCCGGACTGGCTGTCTCCAGCTTCCCAAAGATTCTAGGTATATACTACCACACTTGGCCACTTCAGTCTTTTGGCGATTCTAGGCTGTTCCGGTATGCCTGCCTTGTGACAGATGCGGTAAAAGGCACCGAGTTCTTGCAGAACTGCTTAAATCAGGCAGAGATTCTGAAGAGAATATTTGTAGCTTTCTCTAGTTGCCTGGATTAGCTGGGTTTCATTTGTCCAAATAACAATTCTTACCATGGTGTCACTATTGCCAGGCACCTTGTACCAAACATCTTGCTTAGTTGTCATACAACCCCTACAGTTTAACCAACGGTACAGTAAATGGCATCTCTGCTTCAAGTAAACAGGCACTGCTCTATGCCTAAAATGAGCAAACAGATAATAGAAAGAATGTACTCCATTGTCTGTAGTCGAGTGTTTTGGGTCAGCCTCCCTAGGACATTCTGGAGATATGTATGAGCCTAAGGAGAGGTGCTTCAGGTCAGCACCTGTGGCGTTACAGGTGAACTCAAGGTGTCACACCCATGGCCAAACCTGAGGCTTCAGCCATGCCCGCAAGGCCCTGGGGCCAGAGTTGTTCTACCCTGATGCGGGGCGGCTCCAGTCAGGATGTATGTGTAACAAGCTGCAGTTGTGGACTAGGCCTAGTGTCATCCTGGCACATTGGCTTTCCCTCTTCAAGCAGCCACATTAGTGTCTGCTGACAGATGCTAGGTTGTTTCCAGTTGTTATTGTTAGGAAGAAGGCTGCCATGCACACCCGTATCTATCTATGCATCATGGTCTGCTCTTGTTCTTGTTGAGTGTAGCCATGGGGTAAATTCCAGACAGTGTGATTGCTGAGTCTAAGGGATTTTTTTTTTTTTAAGAACACTGGTGGGAGTGCAGACTGGGCTGGCAGGGCCCCAGGGAGGCATCCAGCTGGAAGCTACTGTGTAATCTTAAGAGAATGAATCTCCTGGGAACTGGCTGCATGGGGAGTGAGAGGGTGAGCTGAGCAAGGCTCAGAGTCCACACAGGCAGCATGTGAGCTAATGGCATGAGGTCTGCCTTGGATGGGCCAGGGTGGCAGGGTGGCAGGCAGCCTGCACTCCCTCTGGCTCCAGATAGCACAGCCCTCTCTGGCAGCTCGGAGCCTATGACTTTCCACGTACAGGACGGCTGATGCATATACTGAGGCCAGGGGTGGCCAGTGCATCGAGCATGCCCAAGACCAAAGTTTCTATGTGGTGACAGCTCCCCCCTCCACAGATACCCTTCCTTCCCCAAGTCCCCAGTGTCACCGCCTCATCTACCACCCTGCATTCCTTATGGGGTGGTGTGAAGTCTCGCTTAAGAACCTGTGGGCAGTTTCCCACAGGCAGTCTTGAATCGGGAGAAGGAAGCAGGAAGACACTGGCAATGGAAAGCCACAAAGGGACCGCTTAAGCAGTAGACTTAGAACCAAGATGGCACCCCTATTGTGAACTTGGATGTGAACACATTTCTCATAGTGTCATCTATGTAAGTGCCTGGCTCAGTTTGTTTCCAGCAGACTTCACGGACAAGGGAATTAGGAGTTTGGTAGCCGGGGATGGGGTGGGGGTGGGGAGGCAGGCATTCCAAGAGCCTTCTGCATGCAGCCAGCCTCAGATCCCCAGCCTCTTTGGTGAGTGGGGCTAAAGCGCTTCCCTCCAGGATTTCAGTCCAGTTGCTCTTGGTTAAAAGGTTTTGGCTAGATGGATATGGAGTTTTCAGAAACCCCTGAGAGGTAGATTTGGGGGGCTTTTTTTTTCAGGGCGAGGGGCGTTGCTCACTTTAGACTGTTCTCTGTCTTCTCCCAAGGCTGGCTTGCTGCTGGTCCAAGGCTGGGAAGGCACCAGGCAGGTCGGCACAGACATCTCCTTGGCGCCTTCTGCCGTGTGCCTGTCACCCAAGTCACTCATCCTGGGCCTTCATTGAGAATATTCAGTCTCTGTGACCATCAACCCTTCCCATGTGACTGCTGAAGGTCCCTCTGGCGTGGGAACCCTCTGCTGACACATGGGGTGCCTTCAGAGATAGGCATGTGCTGCAGTCCTAATGCCAGCGTCTTGATCTGAATGATGAGTTCCTAGCCACTGGTTCACTCAGGAGCACTCAGCAGTGACTAGATTCAGAGTAGCAAACAAAGCAAGTCCCTGCTCTGGAAGCATTCGCATTCCTCTGTGGGAAGCCAGAGGGGTTGTGGGGGAGACCTGGTGTGTCAGTGATAGGAGAAATGCGAAGAAAGAGTTGGGGTTGACTGTTCATCGGGGTGTTCCCTTACAGACACCGTGAAGCATTCAGGAGGCAGAATTAGAGGGAGGGCTGGAGGGATGGCCATTCAGAGAGCAGTAATGTGGGGCCTGGGCCCACCTCCACCACGACCACTACTTGGGAGGGGGAAACCTTGAGGAGACCACTTGGCAGTTGCTGTGAGGTTGTCAGCCCTTCCCTCCCAGGGCCAGGGGTGCTACGTTAGGTAACAAGTCCAGAAGGGCCTCTGAGACTGCCATTTATTTGGATAGAGGCCAGGGTAGAAGGTGGGAGCAGGCCAGGACAATACCTGGGGACACTGGGAGCTCTGAAATGGTCATGGTCAGGGGGTACAGCCATCCGGACCTGTGCCCCTGCTCCACCATGTCAGAGGTTACGGAAGCCTGACGTCTGTTTTACTTTATTTTCAAGTATCAGGAACTGAACCCAGTGCCTTGCACAGGCTATGCAAATACTCTACCACTTGAGCCCTACCCACAGCCCTTTTATTTTTGTTTTGAGATAGAGTCTGGTTATCCTCTTGCCTCCACCTCTTGAGTAGCTAGAATTACAGGTGTGCACTACCACACCCAGCACAGGACTGACTTCTTTTATAGTTGGTGATCCAGCCCAAAGTCAGGAGGGGCCTCTTAGGGTCCAAGTGAGCTAGTTCTCACTCTAGCCTTGCCCTTGAGAAGGGCATGTTTGTCTTCCCCTGCCATGGACCTGGGATCCCAAATCAACACACCTGTTAAAACATGCCCACTCTCTTGCCCCAACTAGTTTGCACACTCCCAATACTGGGAACTCACTCCTTGGCAGCTCTGCCAGGAAGAGTTATACTGCAACTTCAATTCAAGGTCCCAGCTCTGCCTTCTGGGGACCCATTGCTAGCTAGTCTCCCACCCCTGAAGGGTTGAAAGGCCGGACCCTGGGTGCTCAGCTCAGTGTCTGCCTCTCTCCCTCTGATCCTGTCTCACGTCTCAGTTCACCATTTGTCTCAGCTGCCTGCTCCAGTCCACATCACAGAGCAGGGCCGGGGCCCTGCTGCTTCAGCTGGTTAGGAGACATGTAGAGCAAGGCTGGTGCCTTCCATCTTGGACACACTGTCTTGGTTGTTGCTGAGATTCTTTGTCCCATGGCTGAACATCTCAAGTCACATTTCCTCAGACCCAAAGTCTCATCAAGGGAGTGGACCTGCTGCTCAGGGCAGGACCTCCACCTGAGCCCAACATATCCACAACCATGGGTCTCCTCAGACAGGCCAGTGAAGGAACCCAAGAACTGGGCAGGACCCGGGACTGAGATATGAGGTTCCCCACTATGGATCTCGGACACTCCATCTCACAGTTCCAGGCAGCTCCGACAAGAAAGTCTGTGAAATGCTTATCTCCAATTAACCAGAAACCAGAAGTGGCACTTTGGCACAAAGTGGTAGAGTGCTAGACTTGAGTAATAAGAGTGAGGGACAGTTGCTTGGGCCCTGGGTTCAAGTCCCGTGACTGACCAAATAGAATAAAGAAGCACCTACTGTGTGCCAGGTATTGTGCTGGGAATTTAGGGATATAAAATAAGGGTGTCACACTCTCTGTTCCTGGGAGCTCCAGTCTGCAGCCAGGTTCCTTTAGACCCCTTGCCTAAGCACCTGCCTCAGGTGACAGCATGCGATGGGGACAGGTGTCCTAAGCACATTCTAGGGACAGCTACTCACTAGCTTCCAGTTTCTCCAGGAACACTCACTGGGCACCCATGGGATCTGGGCTCTGAGCTGGGTGGATGGTGATGAGGATGACATCGCTCCTTGCTAAAGGGGGCAGGTATAGAACCACAGAGCACAGGAGCCCTGGGGACCCAGGCAGCTGCCCCAGCCTAGGAGCCTCCTGATGATGGAGCCAATTGATCTGGGTTCCATAAGGAACTAGGAGAGGCCCAGCCAGAGCAGGGCAGAGAGAACCAATGTCCTAGGCCAAAAAGCCCTCCAGAGTTCTATACAGTTGGGCCTGAAGTGGTGAGGAACAAGAAAATGCAGGACAGCCCATGGCCCATATCTATAGAGGTTGATGAGTGTAAACTTGGCCTCAGCCCCTCACCCCTAACTCAGGGCCCCCACAGCTCAGGGCACACTGTACTCGGCCTTAGAACCCTTTGCTTTCCTCCTAGGCCCTCCTTCCCTCTTTCCTCTCTTTTCTCCTCTTCTCTGCCTCAGCTGGTCCCTCCTGTTTCTGATTACTAACAGCCCCAGCGTCCTATCCTGGGCCTGGCTCCACTTCCCAGGTGATTTCAGTCAGTCTTATGCCACCTCAATTTAATTTGCCTGAGCCATTCCAGCCCCACCTTTGGCGAGGGAGGTGCAGCACCATCCTTCCAGGTCTTCTCAACAAACACATGGTGAATGGATGGAAGTAAAGTCTGTAGAGGCTCAGAGGGAGATTTGGGAGCCCTAGAAAGGCTGAGATGGAGGCAGAGAATTGAGGAGGTGGCTGAATGTCTAGACGACAGATTCTGGGCTCCACAGTCCCATCCTCCCTGGACATCTGGTCCTTTGTATCTAACCTCAAGCCCCAATGCTAAGCCCTGTGATCCCAGAGTTGGGTAGAGTAGGGTCAGCCCTTTCCCTGAGTAGGCCCTAATTCCTCCCTGCCTAGCCCTAAAGTTAAGTCCCGGGGAAGCCAGTGGGCCCAGATCCACTTGAGTCAGGGCCAGAGCCATTGTTAGGCTCCTGAGGTCTATGAATCTTTTTTTTTTTTTGTTGGTCATGGCCTGAACTCTGGGCCTGGGTGCTGTCCCTTGGCTCTTCAGCTCAAGGCTAGCACTCTACCACTTGAGCCACAACGCCACTTCCTTTTTTTTTGCTTATGTGGTGCTGAGGAATTGAACCCAGGGCCTTATGCATGCGAGGCAAGCACTCTACCACTGAGCCACCTTCCCAGCCAGGTCTATGAATCTTGAAGCACCCAGTCTCCCTGTATTCATGGACAGAAGGGTCTCCACAGGTCATTGAAGTCCAGGTTCTACTTTCCCAGGTGCGCATGCGCACACATGTGTGTGTAGATGCTGATTTGAGGGAGCCAAGAGAAACCAGGTATTCAGCAAGGCCAGCCTTTCCCCTGCTGTGGGCTCCTAGCCAGGTGTCTTGTGGACTAACAGGAAAGGAGTGGGCCAGGTGCTGGTGGCTCACGCCCATAATCATAGCCACTGAGGAGGCTGAGATCTGAGGATCACGGTTTAAAGCCAGCTTGGGCACCCGTGAGTAAAAAAGCCAAATGAGAGTATAAGGTCTTGCGTTTAAGCCCCAGTACTGGCACACACACTCACATGTATGTTCACATGCAGCAGTGGTTACCCTGGGTCTGACTCCTGTACTACTCCTGTCTGCTTCTGGGATGAGCTACTAAAGCCTTCCTTCAGGATGCTGGCCACCAGCACGAAGTAGAGCTCCAGCCTGGTCCTCATCTCTTAGCCAGGCCTGGGAGGTGCAGTGATGATACGGCAGGAAGAATCAGTCTTTTCCTCAAGGTTGGGTGGGCCAGCCTGAATGAACCTTCACCAGGGCCATGGGGCTGTGCAGGATGACAGGCACTGTCTGGGAGCTGCAGCAGTAGGGCGGCAGGGAAGAGCGCTCATGGGGCCTCTCAATGATCTAGCGCTTTCTCTTTCTCAGCACTTGTCCACAGTCCCTGTCTGCTCTCAGTTCCTCTGGGGAACCCCATCACTGAGCAGGCAGTTCTGAGGAGGTGCCAGTGAGGGCCAGTCACAGCCTAGGTCCCCTCATCTGTCCAGCAAGGATATTTCACATCCTACGAGGTAGGTAAATCATTATCCCCATATCACACATGAGGAAACCCAGGGACAGAGGTACAAACAAACCTTGCCACACTGCAAGTAGAGACAAAGGCAAGATTTTAACATGGCGTTGTGCAGTCTGTTCCCACGATCCTTAGAAACTCAATTCTCACCTTGCTTGGGCTCTGCCTAGGCTTTAAATGAGATGCTCGAGGGTGCCAGCTCTGCTCCCCAAACACTATCAAGTCAGTCCCACCCTGTCTTCTGCCTCTCTTCTTATCCCTGCCCTCAGCATTTCCTGCCCACATGACAGCTGGGAACAGTTTACCCACATCCTGACAGCCTCACCTGTTGACCTCTCTAAACTTTAGGTCTGTGCTACTCTTAAAATCCTTCCAGGGTAGCAGGGGACTGGTGGTTCACGCCTGTAATCCTAGCTATTCAGGAGGCTGAGATCTGAGGATTGCGGTTCAAAGCCAGCCGGGGCAGGAAAGTCTGTGAGACTCTTACCTCCAATTAACCACCAGAAAATCAGAGTGCCCACGACCAGCGTTCAAGCCCTATGACCACCACCACCAAAATCCTTCTAGAGTGCCTGGGCATGGTAGTTCATGCCTGAAATCCCAGTTTCTTGTGGATAGTGTTGTGGAGGAGTAGGTGGCCAGCCTAAACAAAATAGTTGAGATCCTTTCTAAAAAAAGGTTGGACACAGTTGTATGCAGCTGTCACTCCAGCCACCTGGGAACCTCATTAGGAGGATACTAACTCAGACCAGCCTGCACAAAAATGTAAGACCTAATCTGAAAAATAACTAAGGCACAAAGGGCTGGGGTATGGCTCCAGTGGTAGAACACCTGCCTAGCAAGCATGAGGCTCTGAGTGAGTTCAAACCCCAGTACCAACAAAAGAAAACAGTAGCCTGGTGTATCACCCCACAGTCGCTAACACACCAGGCACTTCAGGGAAAGGCCTTGGCAAAATTCCTATCTGAAGAAGTGGTGGCAACCCCCAGGACCAGCCTGGCCATCTGAGCCTTACAAAACAGCGAGCTCCTGGGACCTTTTCCTATTTCCAGAAACAAAGATGTTCCAACAAAGTAAGCGTGTTTTCAGGACAAGAAACTGGAACTGTTAGCAGGCTCCCAATATTTTGAGGGAGACTGGGGGGACCCTCCCAACCCACATCCCCAGGGGCCACCGGGGCAGCTTTCCCCAAAACACAGCACGGACATGCCCAGGAAAAGAAGGCAATGTCACCAGGCCTGAGCCAGGCACAGAATCTATACTTCATGAGTTGCCATATACTTTACAATCAGCATAATAAACTCCAACCCATGTCCCCCAAACATGTCAGGAAGGGCTGCGGAAAAAAGATGTCCCTTTAATAAAACGTTATCAACATATATCGTACACAAACTACAATGTATCATAATTACTTTTTTTTTTCCTCTCATAATTCAGAACCAGACTACAAGGTAAGAAAAAACACAGAAACAGCTACAATGTTCCCAATAATCCGCACAAGGTCTTTTTTTCAGGCAGATGGTATCTCACATAATATGATATACATGGGTCAGAAAGGGGAGGTAAGAAAACAAAGACCAGCTACGAGGGAGGGGCGAGGGGGGGCGAGGAGGGGGGAGTGTAAATGTACAAAGAATTCCGTGTCTTCCAGGGCAAGACACGCAGGTTCCCGCAGGGGTGAGGTGAGGGAGGCTGCCAGTCTCCCCCTCCCGGGAGGGGACAGGCTCCACCATTGGGTTTGTCGGCTTTTGAAAAACAAAACAAAACAAAAAAAAAATAGGACTGGAAACAGCATGTCTGTTTGGTTGCTGGTGCTCCCCCACCCCCACAGCTATGCCAAAGTCTTTCCATCCAGTTCCAAGCATATACAGAGCAATTCTGCTCAGTTTCTTGTCTTTGAAAAAGGGCAAACAAAGAGAGAATAAAAAAAAACCCAAACTCCAGCCCACCCTGCCCTTGCGCACGGAAGTGACGGTGTGAGAAGCCCGGGACCAGAACGTGGAGGTCACAGTTTCCATGGCCAGGTCACAGTCATCCAGTGAAGCTGGTGGGGGCTGAGGAGGGGCTGTGGAGGCAGGGAGGCTGGGCGGACAGAAGTCCGGGAGAGGAAGCAGTCCTGGGAACACAGTGCATGCGCCGGTCCGGCGGTGGTCTCGGCTGCGCGTGGCAGGGCGGGTGGTCTGGCCCATGTGATGGGGGTGGGCTGGGCGTCCAGGTGCGCTGCTGTCACTAACCAGGCCAAAACACCAGCTGGAAAAGGGTGATTTCCTTTCCTTCCTTTCCCAAAGCAGCTTTGTAAAAGAAACCACTGATTGCGAACTGTCCAGTTTATTGTTTTGAGATGGCTACAAACAGTGTGACATCTCACACCTATACTAGGTTCCAGGTGGAAGGGCCTGGGGACGGACAGATAAGACAGCAGGGCTTGTGGGGTTTTTTTTCCTTTTCCTTCCCTCTTTCTTTTTCTTTTTTTTTTTTTTTGCCCTTTTCCTTTTCCTTTTTTTTTTTTAAGAAGAAAACAGAGGTTGATTGGGGTGGAGGGCTTGCTAGAAGCTTCCGTGTTTAAAAATTACTGTCCCAAACCCTTTCCCCTTGAAAACAACAACAAAATCCCAGCAATGATAAAACCCAAGACAAAAAAAAAACCCTCAAAAAACAAAAAATGTCATTACAGAAAAGGCCCTTTCAAGAAAGGGCAAGGGGTGGGATTTTTCTGGTCACTGACTTGAAATACATTTTTGCTTTTGAGTTCTGTCCTTCATGTTTTATGAAATAAAAAGTTCAGCCTTTTTATTGCATGAAACTAAAATTGGAAAGGTAGGAGGGAGTGGAGGGGGATGGAGAGGGGATGGGAGATGCCCTCCCCCAGCTCCTGGTAACGACACCTCACTTCTTGCATAATTTCTGGCATCTTCCGCCTACAATGCCGGCTCTCAGCATCTCGGACAGGGGGGTCACACACTCATCGTCATGCTTGGAGAATACTGAGGGAAGAATGAGAGGAGAGAAGGGCGTGAGTTCCCAAGGGGCCTGATAAAGGTTTTGAAGGTTCAGTGACAGCTGGACAGGGCCAAGATGAGGGCTAGGAAGTGAGGACTAAAGGCCACTACTAGGACCAGCCTGTGTGCCCTTCAGAACTCTGGCAGCCGCCTCTTCTGGGCAGCTGAGACAGCAGGGAGTTGAGCTTTGGGGAGCCAGGGCTCCACCAGGGTACCCTGGCTGGGGGCCAGTCAGGGGTTCTCCAAGGTTGTTCTCTGGAAAGGCAAGTATACAAAAAGCCCACTATGGGCAGCATATGGGTGGGCCCTGACACCCTGAAATGCCTGGTTGCATGGCTCTTCCTCCCAAGGCCAAGTAGAAATGGGCTCCTGGGGCAATGCTGCCCTGCTGCTGGCTCGCTCTCAGTCCAAGGCTTGTCAGGTTAGCCTGTAGTCCCTCTAGGCTGGGCAGTGGCTAGGTGAAATGGAGGTGAGAAGCCCACAGCATCGAGTGCAGACCAGACTCACAGTCAGTAGCTTGTGAGGGTTCCCAGGCCTGACCAAAAGGACTAGGACCCAGGTGTAAGAGGAACATGCTGCCTTACGTTGTCATTCTGGAAGGAGTGGAGGAAATTCCCTCCTAGCTCGCCATCGTCTCGAGGGGTGCCCGGAGGATTGCTAATGCCACTTATGTTGTTAGGAGAATTCTGTAGAACGAAGAGAGGAGAGTGAGCCTGTCTCTCCAAGCTCCTGCCCCCATGAATGGGTATGCCAGGGAGGAGACAGACAGTGCATACTCACTTTTGGAAGTCCGTCTATGTCACCTGACCCTGGAAGGAAAGAAGAATCAATCCAATTTAGTTTCTTGCTCATTTTTCCTGGAAGATCTCCAGCCTCTTCCTTGGGCTTCCCCTAGATCCCACATTCTATCTATGCAGAGAATTTCCTGTCTGGGTATGGAGCTTCTTATGTGTCAAGACATCTAAGACGAGTTGGGCACTGGTGGCTCATGGCTGTAAACCTAGCTACTCAGGAAGCTGAGATTTGTGCATCATGGTTTGAAGCAAGCCTGGGCAAGAAAATCCTGAGACTTTTTTTTTTTTTTGGTCGGTTGTGGGACTTGAACTCTAGGCTTGGGTGATGTCCCTGAGTTCTTCAGCTCAAGGTTAGTGCTCTACCAATTGAGCCACAGCACAACTTCAGGTTTTCTGGTTGTTTTATTGGAGATAAAGAGTCTCAAGACTCTCCTGCCGGGGCTGGCTTTGAACCACGATCCTCAGATCTCAGCCTCCTGAGTAGCTAGGATTTCAGTGAGCCACTGGCGCCTGTCTAGTCCTGAGACTCTTATCTCCAATTTACCAGAAAACCAGAAGTGAAGCTGTGCCTTAAAGTGGTAGAACACTACCCTTGAGCAAAAGAGCTCAGGGACAGCTCCTTGGCCCTGAGTTCGAGCCCCATGACCCACAAAAGAAAGACATCTAAGAATGATATATACCAGTCCTGTTGGGCCAGGAGCCCAGACAGAGGGCAAGTAGTTAGGAGAGTTAGGCAAGGGACAATGGGAATGTGACTCAGGACTGGAGTTAGCTTACCTAGTGATCCATTCATGTGGTGTGGCTCCATGCCACCCATGCCTCCCATCGGGCCGTCTGAGCCAGGACCCATTGGGAACTGAGGGAGAAGCAACAGAGCATGGCTTAGTAGGCCCAGGCTCTCAACATCCTTCATGGCTCCCCTACCCAGTGAGTTGGCCAATAAACCTTTGAGGACACAAGCCCTACACCACAGCAGCCCAGGAACCTCCATTCTGGTACCTGCTCCTTGTACCAGCCCGAGTTAAGTGCACCTAACTGGATAGAGCAGCAGGCTCCTGGGTACTGGGCAAAGGGACAAACCCAGGGAAAAGGACTGGCTAAAGGCCACCCAGTTCTCAATCAATAGTGCTCATTCCATCCCTACGTGCAGAGCCTGACTCACCAGCTGCAGCCACACAGGTATCTGGCAGTGGCAGGCCGGGGGCCAAAATTATGCATGCTTTTTATGTACCTTTTACAAACAGCAGAGATGAAGGCCTGGCAGTCTGGCCCAGGGCTGTCTACTAGTCTCCTCCATGTACCTCCTTAAGCATGAATACATTTTAGGGGCAACAGAAACGGGACCAGTCAGTGCTGGGATAGCTGATAAGCCTTTCACAAACAGATAGGGCAGGCAAATCCGAACCTAGAGAGATCCATCCTTCTCCATCCGCAGGCTGCCTACAACTACCAAACCCACCTACGAGGAGGCAACCAAAGGCCAGAGCACTGTTAGGCACCTGGCCTGCACTAGGTGCTGAGGATACAAAGCTGAGCATGAGCACAACTGAGGGGTAGAATCTGGGCAGGCAAAGGCAGGCTAGACATCCTGCAAGAGCAAAAAGCCATGTAGGGGGCTGGCAGCATGGAGGGGCAGGACAGAGCATGGCGTGCAGGAAGCAAGGCCCAGACAGATTCCAAGATGGGGCTGGGAGGAGTTGCTTCCCTACTCACCCCCCTATGCCACTCTGGGGTTTAGCACCTTACCTCCCTCTGTGCTAACTAACTTGGTGTTTACTATCCTATGCAATATGAGAACAAGAGTGATTAATGTTTGCAAAACCCTGGTGCTGGGCGCCGGTGGCCTATGCCTGTAATCCTAGCTACTCAGGAGGCTGAGATCTGAGGATCACGGTTCAAAGCCAGCCCGGGCAGGAAAGTCTGTGAGACTCTTATCTCCAATAAACCACTAAAAAACCGGAAGTGACGCTGTGGCTCAAGTGGTAGAGCACTTGCCTTAAGCTGAAGAGCACAGGAACAGCGCCCAAACCCAGAGTTCAAGCCCCACAACTGACCAAAAAAAACCCCAAACCCTGGAACCCAGAATCTAGCCAAATATCCCGAACATGCTAACATAATGTATGCTCATATATACGTTATCACTTCAACATAAATGCATGTCATTACCTTAACATAAATACTTAACAGTCAGGTATTTACTTGGAATTACATTTTTGTGTTTGTCCCATTTGAAGTGTACAATTCAGTGTTTTTTAGTGCACTCATAGGGTTGTGCAACTATCACCACAATCAATTTCAGAATATTTCCATCTCCCACAAAGAAACTGTGTGCCTGCTAGCTGTCAGTCCTCAGTGTTCTTTCTCCCCCAACCTCAGACAACCATGAATCTACTTTTTGTATCTGTGGATTTGCTTAAACTGGATATCGAGTGTAAAGGGAATCACACACTTTTTTTTGCTGACTTTTTCACTTCGAATGTTGTTAAATACACTAGAATTTGACTTTTTGGAGGGGGAGGGGCAGTACTAGGGTTTGAACTCAGGGCCCTTTTGCTTGCTTGGCTTTGCTAGCTAAGCTGGTAACTCTATACCACTTGGGCCATGTCTCTAACCCTAACTCTGAATTATGATCCTCCAGATCTCAGCCTCCTGAATAGCTAGGGTTATAGACCACAGCCACTGGCACCCAGCTGCATTATTCCTTCTGCACTGTACGGGTGCATCATGCTTCAGCTATGCGCTCATCACTTGACAGTCCATTCAGGATGTTCCCAGTCTTGGCTGTTGAAACACCAATTTTGCATGCAAGGCACTGTGTGGGCACATGCTCATTTCTAGAAATACAATTGCTGGGTCATATGGTCATCCTATGTTTGACCTTTCTTGGTCCTGCCAGACTGTTTTCCACAGCAGCTGCACCATTTAACATTCTCACCAGCAAAGCAAGGTTTTGGTGTCTCCATATCCTCCCAGAACTAGTCACTAGCTATATTTGGGGGGTGACGTGGCACTTTACTGTGTTCCATTTGATTTTTCCTAATAGATAAAAAAGTTTAGTTACTTAAGAATGCTTAAATCTGAAGACGGAGGGATGAAGCCTGTCTGGGTAGAAAAGTCCATGAGACTTCATCTCCAAAATAACCAGCAAAAAGCAGGGCTTAGAGACATGGTTCAAGTGATAGAGCACCAGCTGAGCAATTGTCTGGTTCCAAGTTCAAACCCTAGTACTGCCCACTCCCCCCGCCCCCCAAAAAAGTGTCACTATGTTGCCATCTGGAGTATCTGTGACTATAGACACATACCAATGCACAAAAAGTCCAGTTTTTCTACTTTTTTCTTCTGTTCCTTGTGCAGGTGATGTTATATCTAAGCATGTTTAACATAGACCATGAAGAATTGCTGATGTATTTCTTCTGCATGTTTTATAGGTTTATCCCTATAGCTTACCTGTGGATGGCCAGCTGTCTTATCTGGAACCATGTACTCTGCAAGACTTACTTTTCTGTTACATAAATGCTACTATTGAAATAATGTAACAGGAGCAGGCAGGCTGGTTTAAGTAATGATAATGTGAGAAAAATAAAACATTTTTTATAATGTTTCTGTCCTCTAATACAGTAATTTAGCCTTTTCCTTCTGCATGACCACATAGGAGATTTTTGTTTCCTTTGACAATGTCTGAAGTACCTGTAGCCATTAGGACATTTTTTTTTTTTTTAATACAGTGGAAACAGGAACAGAGTCAAATGTAAAGCTCACTTGAATTGTCTGCCCTTCTGCAGCCTGCAGGACAACCATCAGTTCAACCTAACACCAGATAATCCTTTCACAATCCTGTTCACACTAGGACCATGGAGAACTTTTCTTATCAGCACAGGTTTGTGGAATTATTTCCAGCACCTCAAGAGCTGCATCCCCCTTATGACTATAGTTGGCTTTGACCAGCTGCCTGGCAGCCAGCACCTGCAGTTAGCTACAAGTTCACTGGATGACCACTTGGCCTACGACGTCCATCATTTGCAAAACCACACCAAGCACACGTGGGATACAGGCTATGCTCAATCAAAGCTCATTTTCTTAGTCCCTATACTCCCAGCTATTCCAGAGGATGGCTTAAGCCTAGGCAACACAGTGACATCCTTTTGGGGGGTGGGGGGTGGAGGGTGGGGAGTACTAGAGAGAAAAAACGGGTTTAAACACAGAGGTAATCCGAACTTCTGAGATCTAACCTGGATTCCAAGGAAGTTAGTCTTAATAAAGAAACTGAAAGTACTGTTTAACTTGGCTGCCCTTCCTTCTGACTGTTTTTTGAATTTTCAAGCAGTCTCATTTAAAAAGTCGTGATTTCTATGGCATAGGTCTTGCCGCAACCTCCACATGATGCTGAACAATTCAGGTGTGATTGGCTCACCCCTTCTGGGCCCATCATGGCCTCTTTAAAGATGAACACACTGGGGGAGAAAGAATGTGCTCCTCTCCCCTTTACTGTGATTCTTTGTCTGATTTCAATGCAATGGACTTCCAGATCAGAGATGGACAATCCTTCTTGCTTTGCACTTTCAAAAAATAGGAATTTTCCTAGCAGGCCAGTCTTTCAACATCTTTTCTATGGCTACAACAATGATAACCATCTCACCCCCCCCCCCCAGTCCCCACCCTGGGGCTTGAACTCAGGGTCTGAGTACAGTTCCTGAGCTTCTTTTGCTAAAGGCTAGCATTATACCATTTGAGCCATAGTGCCACTTCCAGCTTTTTGTTTATGTGGCACTGAGGAATTGAAACCAGGGCTTCATGCATGCTAGGCAGGCACCCTACCACTAAGCCACATTCCCAGCTCCAACGATAACCTTATCTTGTAGGCACCTGTTTTGAGAAATTCTGTTTCTGTGGAGTAAAAAAACCCATTCAATTCTTCTGCATGATTTGAGGAAGTTGAAAAGTGACCCAAACTTCCATCATAAAAGCTAGTGTCCCAGGAAGGCAAATCATACCTTTTGTGGTAGTAACTAGGTGCAAAGGTATAGAACATTAAGATGTTTCTGTTTTTGTTGTAAAAAGATACAGACTAAGCCGGGTGGTGGTGGCTCACGTCTGTAATCCTAGCTACTCAGTAGGCTGAGACTGAGGTTTGAGCTTGCCCAGGCAGGAAAATCCATGAGACTCTTATCTTCAATAGACCACCTAAACACTGGAAGTGGAGCTGTGGCTCAAAGTGGTAGAATACTAGCCTTGAGCAAAAAAGCTTAGGGACAGTGTCTAGACCCTGAGTTCAACAAAACAAAAACAAAAACAAGATATAGACTAAATGAAACTACTAGTGTATTGTGTATTGTTTGCCAGCTATCAGATAAATGAGTAAAGCCTACTTTCTATCTGTATAAGCAACATTCTTCTGTGTTCATCCTTCAGTTTCAATCTTCATACAAACCAAGGTGATCTAAAATTCCCAACTTTCAAATCAATGCTCAAAAGACCTAGTAGGAGCTTCTTTTTTGTTCTGTTTACTGGGGGTGCTGAGGACCCTCAATAAACTATGTATGCTAGGCAGGTGCTCAAACACTGAGCTAGACCCTCAGCCATAACAAACTTGCTTGTGTTGCTAAGATTCAATACATCAATTTTGATTCACTGGGTCATGGGTAAGATCAGTCAGGATCAAAATGAGTCAAATCTTTTACCCCCCCCCCCCATTTGGTTCACACATAGGACTTTTCATTGCAATCTCTCAAACAGGAACTGTAACCTTCTCAGTTCACGGTGCAATCAGGGAACGAGATGATAATGGTGTTCTTTCCAGGGTATGCCCAAGCTAATTCAGTGACTGCTATTTTTGACTGAAGACCGGTGTGTCTTTGGAGGACAAAAAGGGCTTTTGATTCAGAAGGACGTGGCTGTGTCATCCCACACTTGAAAGATGCAGGCTCCGGTGCTTCCTCATCCCCTTTCTGCCACACCTACCCCCAAGTTCCTGTCTACAGGCTGTGCGTGTCCTTTACTGCCCTAGTCCAGCAGTCTATGTCCTTCTACCTGTCATTAAAATAACATGGTCATTCAGCTTTCTTTCTCTGTTATGTCTGGGTCATGCTGTTGCTGATAGTGGCATGGTTCCCATTTTCACAATGTGATCGCTTAGAAACACGCGGTCACCATATTTGCAATGTTAAAAATGAAGCAAGCACCACCTCAACACAAATACAAGGTGAATATGACCAAGCAGTGAGAGGCAGCTCTGTGGTAGGCCACAGCTCTAGGGACAATGAACCCAAGTCACAATCACCAGCCATGTTGGTTAGGGAAAATGCACTGACAGTGACTCTATGTCCAATTCAACAGTGTACCAACCTCTTCAGGACCTATATAGGTTTCATATTTTTCCGCTCAAGCTCTACATTCATTCCCAAGAAAAAGGACACGTGGTGCCCTGGGGAACAGAAATTTTAATGCCCAAATCCACACACTGGTCACCCTAGTAAGGAGGTGTGAGGAAGCTGTGGGACCAGACAGCGGAGGGTAAGAACATGGAGCTTCCTGCAGTTATTGGTCACATGGCCCCCACAAAGAAGGTGCCTGGCCAAAGAGCCTGACCTTGGAGGCTGCTGGGGAAATTAAATGTGTCTGGTCTTCAGGGCTAGGGTGCAGCTCAGTAGTGGAGCACATGTTTAACACATGCAAAGGACTGAGATTGTTACCCAATACCACCAATAAGCAAACAAAACTGTGTGCAGTCATAGTAGAGACAGCCCACACTGAGCACTGATTTGGATGATTCGGGTTTCAGCTCAGGAACTGGGCCAACAAAGCCAACAGAGCATCTGGAGGAGAGAGGGACCCGGGGCTGTCTGTGGGGAGCTGGTAGCAGAGTGAGGCACCTATGGATGCACAGGCAAGTTGTGTCCAACGGGCTCCAGAAAAGAGGGCAAGTGGAAGTCAGAACAAGCGGGACTTGGGCTGGAATGCCTTTCAAAGTTTGGAACTTTAAACTGAGAGGAAGAAGGGGGGAAGTGGCCTCTAGACATGAGTATGGCATGAATGGCAGCAAAACAGCTGCCAGGCCCAGGCGTAGCAGAGCTCAGGGCAACAATAGGAGATAGACGGGTCCCCCAAAGTTTCACACGTCCTGGGGTGGGGGTCCTCACCCTTAGCCCAAGAAAGAGACAGCAGGAGAGAGGATTGCCCAGGGTAGCAGAACTAGTCACTGGCACAGGGAGCAGGCCTTCGAAGCCTGGGGCTTCAAAGTATGCCCCCCACCCAATGCAACAGCAGGTCCTCAAAGTAAGCCCAGTGCCCTCACCCTGACCAGAGACACCCTATGCTATCCTTTCCACCCCGGCCAGCTATGAAACAGGAACTGAGTTGCCCAAGAGTTAATCACTTTTCTGATGGTTTATTTTATTCATCTTTGGTAACAAATGGCTGAAATCAATTAGACTTGCTTTCCCCTCAGCTGATGAAGTTAATTATGATTTGTTATGGTATCTGCTATGTAAATGAGTAGAAAGCAGACTTACGTTGGACCGGCTGCCTCCAGGCGGCACGGGATTAATCATGGTGTAGATGTTGTCACTGGAATTTGTTGAATCTGTAGGATAGTGCAAACCCATAAGTTGAGGTGATTAATTCATTTCTTAATTAAAACAAACTTGTGGCACTTGAACTCATTCTTTTGTATTTTATCACCTAAAATTTCCTCTAAGTACCACCATTTTCTGGCTAATTTGTATTTAATGAAGATTCACAAAGTTTTTAATCACAGAAAATTTAACTGTAAAAACCACTCAACCACGAAACGAAGAATTTCAGGGTGTCTGGGCATCAGTGTGGACACGACCCAGGAGGACTACAGGCCCATCCTTGTCCTCACCAAACACTGGAGCATCATGGGGCCAGTGAGAATGCACCTGTGCTGCCCCCATAACCACACTCACGGGCTTTAATCAAATCAGGGAAAGGGAAAGGCTGCAAATTACCCAGGGGCTATCCTGCCAAGCGGAGGGGGCAGGAGGGGGAGCAGAGATGGGGCTGGAGGCACATTAACATACGGAGTGGGTTAACGTGACCCAGTGTGAATGTAGGTCATGAAGCTCATCAAAATGCAGCAGAGGAAGAGGGAGCGAGTGTGGGAGGGAGCTGAGCATCACAGCCGCCGCCAGTATCCACCCCTGTAGCTGAGCAGCTTCCCTCTATGGGAAGCTGGGGGTGAGGGGTCTCTGAATTCCCCACTCAGCCACAGAAGTCTCCTTAGGAAATCAGCAATCAGCTAACACGTTTCTGTCGGGGACAGGCAATGTATTTCTCAGGCAGAAATCTTGGCTACCTCTCTTATTTTGCGGTTATATGTTATACTCCTCTGGCTGGCTAGGCTCAGCTGGGAAAGAAATAACTATGTGCATGCATGTGTGCACATGTTCATGTGTATTCACATGTGCTTTCTGGATAAAGAACATGATAGAAGCAATTTCCTCTCAGGAGGACAGAAGCATAGAACTCTCCTTAGAATCCTGGTCCCATTAGCCCTACAGGCTGTTTTGAGTGGTGTATAGCAATGCCCACATAGGACAATAAGACAACAAGACTCCTGTTCCCAGACCTCTCTGCAAAGCTTTGTTTTTTTACAGAGCAGTACTCAAGAACCAGAAGAAGTGTGATCAGCGGCCACAGGGTGGGCAGGGGCATCAAAGGCTGACAGCTCCCTAAATCCCTGAATATCGCAGTTCCAAAGGAGGTTACGCCGCTCAGGAGCCCGTGATGAAAGGCTGGGCCCTATACTCCAGGCCCACCAACAATCTTCCCTCCAGATTCTTTTCCCTCAAACCCTCTTACCCGCAGGACTAGGCATGATGGGTGTTCCTGGAGGGCCGCCACCACCAGGAGGTCCCTGAGATGAGATAAAAGCTGGCATCAGTTACACACAGTGGTCACAGGCATGAGGAGGCCACGCATTCCCTCCCAATGCCCAGGCCAGCCTGGCACTCATCTCTTGCTAAACCTTGGTGCACATTCAGAGCTGTAAACCTGAGTTTACAGGGAGTTCTTGAATTTCTCTTTCCTCTCCTCAAGCCCACAGGCACTTGTGGGGGCATGTGTACACATGTGCTTATGTGTATGGCAACTGGTAAGTCAGAAGTTTTAAATGGAAGCTCAGAGCCCCCAGGTCAGTTATGGGGATGCCTGGGGCCCCTGTAGACCTGCACATGCCTAGGACTTTGGAACCTGTGTTCAGCGGGAGTTTTGACAGGGAATGAGATAGGACTCTAAGTTGTTCCCCTGCTGCACCATCAGTCACACACAGGCAGGCAGTATCCATAGCCACACTTACCACATAGGTACCGGGTGATGAAGAGGAGTACGGGATCTGGAAATGAGATGTAGGAGCCCTATGTTGGAGTCACCTCCCCCAGTAGGTAGGGTGTGCCCCTTTGCTTCCAAACCCACTTGAGGACACACCCACTCTTCTAGGTAAAAGACTGGGACCTAGTGAGCTAGCTGTGTGATGCCGTGGATGGAAGTAAAGCCTGGGTCTTGATGCCACACTGAAGTGCTTCCTGGAGGCTAGTCACTTGTCCCATCCTGTGAGGAGCCTGGGGGAGGGGCCTAGGTGGCCTCTGGTGTAGGAGGCCAGGAGATAGCACTTTTTCTCCTCCAGCTTGTCTGTGCCAAGCCCCTTACCACTCCTTCCTCTGAAGGCTAGAAGCCACCTTGCAGGGAGAACCTGCTCAGACAACATGCCTGAAGTTCAGGTTCTCAGCTTTTGAGAACTGTGTTGAGTGTGATAGAGCCAACCCTGGCTCTATCATGGTCCCAAGGCTCCACCTATATACATGTGGCCTCCTCTTTGGAGACATCAGGTAGAATTCTACTGTATTTCTTCCTCTAGTGACACTAGCCACCCTGTTCCCAGGACCTGTTCACTGGCCACCAAGACCCCACCTGACCTGGATACTCACTGAGTTAGCACTGTTGGGATTGGGCCAGGGTCTGCCAGCTCCCGGGCCCCTGAGAGGGAAAGATGGAGACAATGAAAATGCTGTAAGAGGATGAGCCAGCAGGGGCAGAAGGAGCAGGCTGACATCAGTAACAGAAAACCTTTCACATAGTCCGAGTCCCAGAGGCTATCTGGCTCTGGGGTAACAACAAGTAGTCCATATGTGGAAATCTATAAACCCCTTTATTATATGTAAAATTCGCATATTACATGATGTTTATAAAATAACATATAAAATTCCTGCATGTGCATTTTCTCGGGAAGGCAGTCCACAGATTCTCACAAAAAATGTTTAAAAAAGGACTAAAGCATTAGAGAACAGTGGCTATTTATATAGGCATTAAAATTTGGACTCAGCCAATAAGTTGTGAGCCTTAACAAGCTGCTTTACCTCTCTGTGCCTCAGTGACCCCGCTGTAAGAGGAGGATCCTAACAGCTCCCTCACAGGGTGATATGAACATGAGATGGGCTACTTGCTACATGGCGCCCAGCACTGGGCCTGGCACACATAAGCACGGAACTCTTGTTCCCAGCTTGTCAACATCCTCTTACTGATAAGGACACTGAGGGGCAGAGAAGCACCAGCACCAACTCCTAGCAAGAGTCTTCCAGGTGCCAACAGAGGGCAGGGAAGCCATGGGCTCTGAGCCACTGGCTGGGGCCTTTTTGCCTTACATGTTAATCCCGGGCATGGCGGGGCCGAGGGAGTTGGGTGGTGGTCTCATGCCGCTGCCGTAATTCTGCAACGATAACCAAGGGTCAGTCTATGAGAAGGAGAAGGGGAACCGGAGAGAGAAGGAGGGAGGGAAGACAAACACAGAACATAAGCGAGAGGGTTAGTCTGTGAAGAGGATCTGATGAGAAAAAAATAATACATTCTTTCAGAAAAAGGTGGGGCAGGGTGGGGACCAAGTGACAGGGACCGTGATGATAAGCCAGCACAGAGGGAGAGTCACAACAGTCAATGCAATTATAGGGGCTTCAAGATGATGTTCTCAAAAGCACATGGCTGTCAAGCAAGCTGCTAGCGGACACCTTTCCCACAGGGCTCAGGGGAAGGTAAACAGGTATGGGTTCCCCCATGGAGCTACTTAAGCTTCGAGCAGATGAGTAGGAGCTCAGAGGGCAGTACCTCTGCGAGCCATCATTGCCCACCAGGGGATCACTGCTCTACCCACTGACTCCTAAGGTGCCACCTCTCCTGCTGGACTCCAGGGGCGTAAGCTCCCCAAAGCTCCTGCATGCTCCCATGCCTGGGCAGTAAACTGTGCCTTGCTGCAGCTCTACTGTGGCAGGGAATCGGAAGTAACAGTTTGGTAGAATTTGGATGGCAGAGCCAACATGTATTGCTCTTTATTGAGCACACAATACACCTTTATTCAGTCTCTGTCCTTGTAATCCTACAGAGAAGGAGACCAAGGTCTGAGAAGACAGTGAGCAGGGACAGGATCCTGCAGGCCAGCATTCTTAGCCATCGCCAGCAGCCAACAAGCAGCAAATGTCTGTCTCTGAAGGATTTCATGGGCCTGTTTTATAGGGTCAGATGTTCCCCATCTCTGCAGGTGGTGAGCAGAGCCAGAGATTTGAGGTCAGCAATCAGATACCCAGCCTCAGCTTGACCACTTGCAGATGTTTTGGCAAGCTATAAATGACGATTCTTACTCCATGACATTCATGGCCATGTGCTTTACATGCCCCCCCTTTTTTTGCAGTACTGGGATTTGAACACAGAGCCTCATGATTGCTGGACTAGAGCTCTACTACTTTAGCCATGCCTCTGGGTACTTTGGAGGTAAAGTCTCATAGACTTTTCTGTCTGGGCTAGCTTTGAACTGTGATCCTCTAGATCTCAGGCTCCTGAGTAGTTAGGATCATAGTGTGAGCTATCAGCATGGAACTATACCAACATTAAATGTTTGTGGCAACCACTTTTCTATCCCCATAAAAGAGATTTAAGAAATGAGGTGCTGCAGAACAGTGATGCTGCTGCTTCACAGTGTGCATGACTGAGCTGGGACAAGGCCCACAGTGTGGCCGGGGCTGTGCTTGTTTTAAATGGGGACCAAGAGCCCATGAGCTTCTACCCTCTTCCCACAGATGGTGTAGTGCTGGATCTTAAGTACTTTGAAAGCCGAAGGGGTGCATACTGACTTGGAATGGCAGCAGCAGCCCTTAATGCTGTTTTTTCTTTTTTTTTTTGTTGGTCGTGGGGCCTGAACTCTGGGTTTGGGCCCTGTCCCTCAGCTCTTCAGCTCAAGGCTAGTGCTCTACCACTAGAGCCACAGCGTCACTTCTGGCTTTTTCTGCTTTATATGGTGATGAGGAATTGAACCCAGGGTCTCATGCATGCAAGGCAAGCACTCTACCACTGAGCCACCTTCCCAGCCCTTTAATGCTGTTTCTAGCCACTCCTTCCTGTCCCCCACAAACCCAGCCCCTGCCCTCAAAGGAAGCTCACCACGTTCAGGGCAGCTTTTTGCCCACCATGCTGCTGGCTAATGAGAAAAGTCTTCTGGGAAGCATGAGACCTCCTAGAAAACCACAGTTGCCCCTCACCAGGCAAGGGGGAAAGCCCACACACCAGGGCAGGGTGTCGTCTCCTTTTACTCCCAACTCTACCAACCTACATAGCCTGCAGTAGCCTCTCACCCAGCCAGCAAGGCAGCTTCCTGCATGGAGAAACCCCACATCTCCCTCCCAGAGATGTAGACCCTAGGGGGCCTCTCACCCTTCCCACTGCTCAAGTGACAACCTGGAGGCCCACAAAAGCCAAGGACTTGCCCCAGGTCCCTTAATAAGTAGGAGTGAAATCCAGGCTGAAATCAAGTTTGGAGGCCAAGTTTTCTAATTAGAAAGAGCAGCTTTTCACACCAAGCTGAAAGCTTACTACTAGCTAGATTTCAGACTCTAGAGATGGGTCCTCTCTGACAGCAGCACCTGCCTATAGAAGTGCTGGGTTGCTGGAGGGGATATTACTACCCAGAAGCTGTCCCTTTATCTCTTTCAGCACTGCTCTGGAGCAACAGGATGGCCATGTTCACCCAGGTCCATCCTCTCCCACTCCTCACCCTCATCCCCTGGGCAGAGGGGTCTGACTCAGTCAGAAATAATACAGGCCTTGTACCCTCTTGGTTTCAGTCTGCTCTGCTGGCCCAAGGGGTGATGGGAAGACATGGGACAGGGGCAGGGCCTGCTAGAGTGGCCTATGGGACCTCCACAGTGCTATCAGTGCTTCCTGTGATCCACCCTGTTCTTCACCTTTAAACAGTAGAGGAGCCACCTAGTTGTTAGGCTCACTTGTCCAGGGAACCAACCTCAAACCACAGGGGATGGCCATCCTACCCTGAGAGGTTCCTCAAGGCCCTACTCTATCCTTGCCCATTCCTGAGACTTCTGCACCAGAGTTAATGACCCTTCATCCTCACCCTTAGTTTGAACTCAGGGCCTTCAAATGCTAGGTAGGCATTCTACCACTTGAGCTAGGCTCCCAGTCCAGCTTCTGCTTCCTTGGAAGCCCTGAGCTTGACTCTGCCCTGGATCAGCAAGGGCACCAACAGATGCAGTTTCTCTGGGTAGTGCAGGATAGTCCCTGAAGAGTGCAGATTATCCTTCCTGTGAATCTTTTCAAACACAGACAAGCCAAAATAATCTAACTCTAGCTCCCAATCTGAACAACAACTACTCAGGCAATGCCCTGAGATCTGATCTCTTTGGGGCCTGCATGGAGTGTAGCACCCTCTGTACTCCAAGGGGACCAGAAGCCCTATAGTTTTAGACTTATCTAACAGGATTTGCCTTCCAAACTCTTGGACCAAAGGTCACTGCAGAGCTGACAGGCACATAATTTCTGGAACCAAGTGCAGTATTGCTTCCCTTGTGCTCTTGGTCACTTCAGAAACCCAGAGCGAACCTCATTTGAGACTCTGAGGCAAAGGGCAGGGACCACCTGGGATGCTGGCTCCTCTGGGATGTTTACGTGGAAACACAATAGAGCTCAAAAGGTAGAAGTTACTCTACTTGTTTTGAAACCAATAAAGTAGCCCCAAGTTCAAAAAGTTCTGGTCACTGGCTAAACACAATTTAATTCCCACTGGGAATCACACATGGTGGTGTTCCACTTTTGTGTCTGGTCTCACTACATGATACAGTGGCACTTACTGTCGACTATCTACAGCGACTGTATACTTACTATGGCCTGGACTGCAGCATGAGGCAGAGCACAGGACCTGTAGGAAGAAGACAGGATCCACAGGATACCAAGTGGGTGTTCACAGTCACTGTCTCACCCTGCCATACCATGAGCCCAGTGAGAATGTCACCTGGCCTGCTGTTTCATAAACGGTCCAGGACTATACAACCACCAGGCCTTCCTGCCTCCAATGATGGCTGGTACAGATGTTCTAGACTGCCTGTGGAGGAGCTTGATTCTGGAATTTAATACTACACTCCAACCATATGGGTGCAAGAGATGGGCAAAATATTTAAGGGTTTCCATGTTTTGGTACAGAAAATAAAGGGCAAGAGGGATGTTTGTGAGCCCTTGAGGTTTCCAGGGCAGCATTAGCTGTCATCTCCTTCCCTTGTACACTGCTGAGGGAGGCCAGAACAGCCTTCTCAGACCAAGAGGACTTTTCAGCAAGATCTCAGCCACTAGAGCCCTCACCTCTTTGCACTGTACTGAAAGGAGGATACTTGGTTCACCTGAGAGACCCTAAGCCAGGAGGAAGCCCTAACTAAGCTTCCAGAAGACCTGTCTCAGACATGGGGAGGGCAGCCATTGCCAGCTTTGAGAGCCCCACACTTACTATAGTTACACAAATTCTCCCCACTTCTGTGCTGGGATAGAATCCAGAGCCTTACACATGCTAGGCAAGCAAGCACTGAGCTGTAGCTATACCTCTTAATCTTTATGCTTAAAAAACTGTTATGATTTTGCAGGAAGAAGGGGTTTGGGACACTTCATAGCCATAACCAAGGTCTAGCTATCTATATGAAGAACTTGATCTTCCTTCTTTCAACAGCCTATAGGCAAGGTGCTGCACTTGCTCTCATCTTACAAATGAGGCTCTGATCATACCCCCATGGGGGTCTCAGATCCCATATTACACTGAAAACCCAAATCCACTGCTGACTCTACCAAGAGTGTCTACCACGTGGCGCAGGCCATGTACTGAGAGCCATTCTGGACTCTGAAGAGGGGTGCTGTTTTCAGATCCTGTCCCCTCTTATAAGCAGCCCCACATAGGTAGTCACTTGGTGGTTTGAAAGTTGATGGTGAACACGTGAACATTGAGGGATGGAAGAAGAATAAAACAAGAACACCAGAGCTGCAAACGCTGCAGGCTCATTTTCTTCCAGAATGGGTTCAGCCAAGGACAGGACCTCCCTAAGACCTTTCAAGCAGTGGATCGGTTTGTTGGAGTGAGCAGAGGCTTTTAGGTCTATGGGATAGATGTCTCCCTTCAAGAGAGCAAATAGCCAGGCATTAAATGGCTCACGCCTGTCATCTTAGCTATTCAAAGGCCAAAATCTGAGGATCATGGTTCCAAGACAGCAAGGTTAGTAAGAAAGTCCATGAGACTCGTATCTCCAATTAACCACCAGAAAATGAGAGAGAAAGAGAGGGAGAAGGAGATGGAGAAGAAGAGGGAGAAAAAACACATGTGTAAATGGGAGGCACTACACCAGCCTGGAGAAACCAGATACCTGTGGAGGACCCAGAGAATCTCTATCACCTACAACCAAGGCAGGGAGAACAAGGCAAATCTAAGCAGGGGAGAAAAGGAGGGAAGGAAGGAATGCTCTAGAATATAACCCTGTGTGAAGCCACTTAGCCACCTTCTCAGTATGTGAAGACTTCTAGCTTCCTTGGGAAAGTCATGTTCTAGATTAGATACAGTAGAACATGCCTTTAATTCTAGCTACTCAGGAGGCAGATATCAAGAGGATTATAGCTCAAGATCAGCTAAGGTAATGTTAGTGAGACCTCCATCACAACAATGTGTGGGACATTCCAATAATTACAGCTACACAGAAACACAGTATATCACAGTCTGAGCAAGATTATAAGACATTATCTGAAGAAGGGGAGGGGTGGGCAAAAAAGAGCTGGAGGTGTGATTTACATGGCAGAACAATGTCTAGCTTGCATAAAGCCTTGAGTTCAAACATCAGTACTGCCCTTTTCCCTCAGCAACGTCAGGTTCTATAGGCTGGGAATGTGGCTTAGTTGTAGAATACTTGCTTAGCATGCATGAAGCCCTGGGTTCAATTCCTCAGTACCACATAAAGAGAAAAAGCTGGAAGGGGTGCTGTGGCTCAAGTGGTAGAGTGCAAGCCTTGAACAAAAGAAGCTCAGGGACAGTGCCCAGGCCCTAAGTTCAAGCCCTATGACTAGGAGAGGAAAAAAAAAAAAAAGGTAAGTCAGGTTCTAGAGCATTACCAGTGAAACTAAACTCTGCCACATTAAATACTTGGGGGCAGGAGAGGAGCTGTGAGAAGGTCTAGGCAGGAAGAGCCACCAACTCTTGTGTAGATGGCCCTGCTCTATAGGATATGGGGCAAATGCTTTGCTTGTCATTGTGAAGAGGTACATGGGGCGCCTGAAATAATTTCTTCTGGGCAATGATGTGCTCTGGTCAAATGGGCAGGAGCTCCTCCTTCCCTGAGACTCCCTCCTTCATTTAACAGATAGAGAAATTCAGACCAACTGAGGGCCAGAGAATTCAGAGTGACTCGTCCAAGGACACATAAAGACTGCTAGTGAGTGACACACTGCCACTTACTTGTCCTGTCTCCAGGTCATTACATACAACGACTCCTAACCTATCCCAGGTCTACTCCATGCTGAGTGGCAGGCAGCTATGGATTTCTGGAGGCCCCCATTGCAGCTCATGGTACCAGACTCTCTGCCTTTCAAATTCTCCAAGTTATCAGGTTGTTAGCAGGTTCTGCCAATGAGCTGGCTCTCATGATGCTCACTCTCAGGTCCTCTGCACTGCTGGCTGCTTGCTCATTATAGACAGGGTGGGAGCTGGGAACCTGGACACCCCCTTGCTCTTAGCCCTGCAGAGATGTGGAAGACAGACTGTGGAAAGGGGAGAGAAGGCGGGTGCACACAGATGGCAGGGGAGAAGGCTGCACAGACAGACAGACAGATAGATGGCTGGTTACCTGTGGGCCAGGACCCATGGGCCCCATGCCTCGGGGAGGGTTCATTCTCTGCATCGATCCTCCCATGTTGGGGTGGCCTGTGGGAGGGAGTAGGTTAGAGGTCAAGGCAAGACAAGCCCTCCCCATGCCCAGGCACCTGTTTTGCCCTCTCTACCTTGTTGTCGTGTGGGATCCATGGAATTGGGCAGCAATGGCTGTGTCCCAGGAACTCCTCCTGGAGGCTGAAAGAGATTTGAGACACAAGTTGAGTAGCAGCTTCCTAGAGCTGGTGGGTAGAGGGAGATGTAGCTGTCTACTTCACCCAGTACTTTGCTTCAAGCTGGCTGCTGGCTGGGGAGGATCCCTTAGTAAGGGAGGTCAACTCCGGCAAGTACAAATTGTAGCATCAGACACGGGGGGGGGGGGGTAGTGGTGAGGGTAGGGTGGACTAGAGAGCATAGGGTGGTGAAGAGGAACCATAGCTCTGTTTTCCAGATCTGTGGAACTGCAGAACCCTGAGTTGAGGTTAGAACATTCTTTTTGCTTTTTTTTTTTGGTCTGTCATGGGACTTGACCTCGGGGCATGGGCTCTGTCCCTGAGCTCTTTTGCTCAAGGTTAGTGCTCTGCTACTTTGAGCCATGGTTTTCTGGGTATTAGAGATAAAGAGTCTCACAGACTTTCTTGACTGGGCTGGCTTTGAACTGTGATCTTCAGATCTCATCCTCCTGAGTAGCTAGGATTAGAGTTGTGAACCATCAGTACCCAGAGCCAGAACATTCTTGAGGGCAGCAGAGCCCACTCCCTCTTAGTTACCTAAAACTCCAGATACCGCAGTTTAAGCCCAATCCTGTCTAAACTCCAGAGGTAACTCATTTTATTTCTGCCTCCAAATTACAGGAATGGAGAGGCCCACAGGCTAAAACCCTATCATCATGGGAAGCCCTTTCTAAGGGGAGAAGGATGAGGAGGGCTTTGAGACTCAGGGCAATTGCAGTCCAGAGAGATCCAAGGGCACTCTGGGCCCTCCAAGCTCCCAGCTTCCCATCTGTTCCCATTCAGGCATTCAGGGGTGATGAGATAAGCCACTGAAGGACAGACCTCTCTCTTGGCCTGCTGCAGTAGCAGCTCTCTGTGACTGCTGTCAAAGTGGGACAGGATGCTGTGGGTTCCTGAGGGAGTGCCTGGTACGCCTTGTGAAAGCCTACTGAAAACAAGCATTTGGCACTATATTTACTTCAGCTGCAAGAGAAGCTGAGGGAAGTGTGCTTCCAGGGCTTCAACGCGAGGACCTACACCTTTAGGGAAAAAACCTTTGGTGACTCATGCTCATGGCTCCCTAGCAGCAGGTGCCAGTGCTTATGAAGGGTGAGGCCCTATAGCAGGGAGGCCCTTTTGAGGGCAACCAGTTCTGGCTGTCACTGTGGGCTAGCTGGGTGGCTAGCTGCCTTTGGCCAGCTCTGAGGTGAGAAGTCAAGGGACTGACCTGCCCTGCTTTCCTTTTAAACAGGAGGGTATGGCTACTTGGGAAGGTTTGCAGAGAACCACCCAAGCCTGCTGGCTGGGCATAGCTCAGGTCAAGTGCTACTAGCTTTTGCTGTTTCTTCTTCCTCAGGGAGCTTAGAGGTTGTTTCTCTATGTTCTGAGTTTTAGTTGTCCTGCTTCTGGCTTTCTCCATTTCAGTTTCTCAATCTCTTGGCTGGGAGAATTTTGGAGTTTAGTTATAGGACACAGAGGACCCAGGCAGGCCTGCCTCTGTGGTGGGCTTGACTGGGGAAATCTAGGAGACTTAGGTAGAGGGGAACCTTTTGGTCCTGAGGACAGGAGCTCCCTACTGACCTTGATGGAGTAGCACAGGGATGGCAGCCCTTCCTTCCCTCTTCAGGCAGCCTGTGGAGACTGCCAATTCTTATAGAAGGCTCTTCTTGGGCTTTCATTTTGGCCTGCACTAAACCTGCCACACACCAGGACTCTAGGACAGAGGGGCCTGGAAGCTGTAGCTCTCACTGAGTGATCCTGATATAGGGACAGGACTGTGTGGGACCTCTATTAAGCAGAAAAGGGTAGGATGAAGGAAAACAGGTCTCACGCTGAGAAGGCTGAAGCTCTCAAGTTTAAGCAGAAAACAATGGCTGTGGATGGGTCTATCATACTGCTGTGTATACCCCCTGGGGCCACAGAGGAGAAAGATGCTGTTCCACATGTTTCTGGAGGTGGGCCAACAGTTTTACAACCTTGGGGGTGAGGCACAGAAAGCATGTGGCAGGAAATGGACAAATGCCAGCTATCCTTGCAGTGCATACCTGCGCTGCCAAGACAGCATCAGGGCTGGGTGGGAGCTACAGAAAGTTGTGTGTGGGTGGCACTCTGAGACCCTTGGGTTCCAACCCCCTGCTTTCCTAAACCATGGTGAACCACACTGGTCACCACTCACCCAAATACCCTTGTTGGACAACAATGGTACTCTACACACAGCCGCAAAGCTCCAGTCAGGGAGGCAAGTCTTAGAGTCCAAGTCAGGGATCACTGTCTTCCTGAGCACTCTACTCATCACCCTCTCCCAGAAGGCACCTATGACAGGTGTGTGAGTCTCGGTGTACCTCCTGCCTCTGTTCCCTCTACAGGTAGCAGGAAAGGGTCGAGCTCACTTGGGGGTCCCATCTCAGGCACTCTCCATGAACCCGAGGGACAATACCTGTGGAAGGGACAGATCCCTCTGTGGAGGATGAAGATTTCTGGAGTTTGTAGGAAAGTGGGAAATCTGCATGGATTTCTCATGCAAGTGTGTCGGAATCATTTGCCATGCAAGGTGTGGATGATCTATTCTTTGAATGTTCTTGGGTGCCTACTGCTCACGCTTACTTGCTGAATAGAAGCATGTACATGCCCTCTTATGTCCTTCAGTTGATGGAAGAAGGGCTATCATCAGTGGCAGGAATATCTGTTCTATACTTAGCTTGGTCCAAGCAGAGCCCCTAAAGGGACAGGGAAAGGAGTCCACTTGGTGGAGTGAAGGCCAAGTCAGAGCAATGGAGTTCTAACTCTGAAAGTTATTGGGTAAGGAGAATCTGCACTGGGCTGAATTGGGGAACTGACTGAAGCCTAACTTATTGTGAGGTTCTAGAAAGTCATTCATCTACTTTGACCTTCTGATTCCTCATCTATGATATACCCAAGAATCCCTTCTTGCTCAAAGGGCTGGGCCTCTATAACATCTCATCCATCCTTCCAAAGAAAACAGTAAACAGGTCTTTGGGAATTTTGATGCAAAGTTCCACATTAACATTGGAGACCCTGCATATAAGCTCCACTCTACAGTCTCTGAAGTGACTTGCCCTGGAGCTTTCTTGCAGAGCATTGGGGATGGCAAAAAATCCCACACAGTAAGGTCAATGTAGTCACTGACTAAACTCTCAACTCCAAGAGCAACAAGGGCTGGGTGTGCCGGCACTGCTGTCTGATTTTCTGAAGGGCTTTTGCAAAGTTTCTGAAAAAATACATTAAAGAGAAATGCCCCTAAGGTTTCTTTGAAGGTTGTTTCTTTCTGTCAGTCCTCAGAAGAGGCATCGACTCATCTGCACTTTGCCAGGCTCCTGCTGCCCAATGGGCTGGACTAGGAAGGGTGGCATGGCAACTGATTTCTCCAGACCACTTAAGAGGTACCAACCCTCACAGGCCCAAGCTGAAAAACCCCCTTCATCACTTTTCTAATTACAGGAACAATCCATCCTTGTTTCGAGCTGGGTCTGGGAAGCAGACAGACTATATTGACACCCTGTTCTGCTGCAGCCAGGCTCCTGATCCAGGCATTCCTATGGCCACTTCTCCCGCTAGGAGCAGGATCGCATTTACCAGCCTTGGCGATTCTCAAAAGCTTCCAGAAAAAAAAATCACATTGTCAATTAACTTCATTAAGGAGGCAGACCCCCTTCAGAGAAGGAGCTGGAAGGAAGTCCCTGGCAATCCCACCCAAGATGCTGTTGCTACTGCCCTCTGAACCCCAGGAGAGGATTCCTAATACCACCCACATAGGCAGGGCAAACATAGCACCATGAGCTCAGAGTAGTCCTGCCGTAAGTTATCTTCCACCTCAATTCTGTCCTCCACCTTCAATCCCTTCACCCCTCAATCCTATTGTCCAATTCTGATTTGAGACCAAGTCTGCCTAGGGCCAATGATGGCTGAGTGTGGGGAGAGAGAACATGAAAAGGTACAGTACCTGGTTTCCCATTCTGATCGGGGGCCTGGGGCCGCCTGCGTATCGTGGTGACATAAAAGGCTGCAATTACAGGGAATTAGTTCAATGATAGCCTGTGCTACAGTACAGCAATAAACACAAATGCTTTCTACTCCACCAAGTCTGGTTTGTTATGCCTAGTGATCTTTTAAGCTCTCTTTCCTCTGGGTAGCCTCTTCCCTCTGGGCAAAACTTCCCATGGCAAAGGAACAAGGAACCCTAACACAGCACTGGTTTGCAGAGCCCTACTATGGGCAGAGGGGCAGCGGCTGGGGCTTTGCACAGGACACAGAAGAACAGTGAAATCAATGGAGGGCAAAGGAGAACACTTCTGCTCTCCATAAGGGCAGATATAAGAACAAGACAAAGGACTGACACATAACATGTTCAGGGTTTGCAGACAGAGCTGAATACACACATACGCGCACACATGCGCGCGTACACACGCACACACACACATATAGAGAAACCACTGACAAGAATGAGTGGAAAGGGGAGCAAAGATTCAAAGGGAAAGCACAATGGGAAACAGTGAAGGGCAGCGGGCATCCTAACTTATGCAGGGAATGGGCAAGGAAGCTTTCTCAGCAGTGAGTGCACAAAGAAAAGGCTAGGGATGCAGCCTCAGTTACAAACAAATGGTTAACCAAACTCAAAACCAAACCAAAAGTGAGAGAGGAAAAAACAAAAACGCAAAGGCCGCTGACAAGGTCACAGAAATATTTTTTTCTTGTTTTCTTGTTTTTGTTTATATCCATGCTGGGTGTGATGTCCAAGGGCTGAAGACTAACTTTTTTTGGTGGGGGAAAAAAGACTTTTTTTTGGGGGGGGGAATTAAACTTGTCAATGAAGACCAGAAGGCAATGGCTAGAGCTCGTTCTGATTTTTGTCTTTCCTCTGCGGGCTCTCTCCTTCCTCCTGCCCCGAGCCCCGGCCAGCGGGGGGCGAGCCACAGTGCGTTTACCTGACTGTGGGGTCCCATCATGCTGCTGGGATTGTGAGGTGGAGGCTGTGCGTGCGGCGAGGGCTGTGACCCCGGAGGACCCTGTGAGGCCAGACAGTAGAGGCAGGTTATAGATCACAGCACATGGAGAAGCGCAGAAGCTTAAAAGAACAAAAATTAAACCAAAACGCAGGGTGGCGGCGGGCGTGCGGGTGGTGGGCTCTGGCTGGCGGGAGGTGGTGGAGCGGCTGCTTAAGTCCTGCTTCAATGGTGTACAACGGCGGGCGGGAGGGAGGGAGGGAGGCTGATCAGTACGTTCACAGGGGATTTGGAAGAACAAAAAATAAAACGAAGCACCTTATTCAAAGCACACAGGAGTAAGGGCTAGACACAGTCTATCCATCTGAGCGGAGTTTGCCATGTTAAATACGTTGGTTGAGATGAACTCAAGAGGGAGGGGGAGGGGAGCGACATAGACAGAGGTCTCCTGAGGCCATCTGGGCTTTAATACAAATCTTGCAAGTGCCATTCACAGAGGAGGGGGAGGTGATATCTCTACCCCCAAGAAGCTCAGTCTTGGGGAGACAAGGTAACTTGGGTCCCTCAGGGCTGAACTGACCAAGAGCTAGTGAGAAGTGGAGCAGCAAGCCTGCTGAAGATAGGGGACAATGGCGGATGAGCATGAACAGAAGTGAAGCAACAGGGTAACGCTTAAACTAAGGAGAATGAGAGGACAGGTGCTGTGGGGCTTTGCACTGGGAAATTCACCTGCATTGCAAAATGACCCTTTAAGATAGGGATCTCTTATTTTAACTTTTACCCATGAGGAAATGGGAGTTGCAAAGATTTGCCTATGGCCACACAATTAAGACAGATGAGAAGTTTGATGGTTCAAGGGCAACAAAGGGTAAATCAGGGATAGAAGGGGGTGGGGGTGGCTACCCTTGGCTGCTGGGCGGGTTGGTGGGTGAAAGGGCTGGGCTTTCTCACCAGTTGGTGGTGAGTTACCTCCAGTACCAAACTGACCCAAAGCTCCGGGCTATGCTGACCTTGGATCCCACAGAATACAGGAGGAAGATGAATTCATTTAAACCACAGGGCTGGTCAAACTGTGGAGTTGCAACCCATTAGTGGGTGGCAAAATCAATTTAGTAGGTTGAAACCACTATTTTTTTAAAAACCTGAAACCTCAAAGGGGTGGGGGGGAGATGAAGAAAAAGAAGAACAGCCAGGAATGGCGGTGTCTATCTGTAATCCCAATTACTCAGCATATATCAAGAAGATCACAGTTCAAGGCCAGCCTGGATAAGAACGTTGATACTTCATAGGAAAAAATAACTCAAGCAAAAAGCAAGCAGCAACAATCAACAACAAAAAGCTAGGGGTGTAGCTCAAGTGGTAGAGTGCCTGCCTAGCAAGTGTGAGTATTCTAGTACTATAAAAAATAAGATTAAAAACAAAAAATTCCAGTCATGTGTTTTTAAGGAAGATTATCTTTCAAATGCCTCTCTTTTATGTGTAAATATAAACATGTGGCAGGTGTGTGTGTGTGTGGTGGGGGGAATTGGGGGAACAGGGGGTGTGATGAGCCCGCCTTAAAAGTGCCTCCTAGCCCACTAGGCCATTGGGAGCTGGACCCTTCTCCATTCTCACTGTACTGTACCATTTCTGAGAAAACCTTCAAACATGTATGAGGGATAGGTGTGGTTACACGTGGAAAAGAGAGGGAACCATAGTAGTAAGGCTCTGCTCACTGGGAGACACAGCCCTAAGATGGGAAGGAGCTGGGCTTGGGATGGAAGTGTGCACAAGAACCTGGGGACAGGCCTGAGAGTTTCTTGGCTGAGCAAGGGGCTGCTCACTTCCGGAAAGCTCTGAGGAGCAGATGTTCCCCTACCTGCCACGATACTAATTTCAACAAGTGTGTGTCTTTCTAGCGGCTGCCAGCAACGGCATGGTTTGTTACCATGAGCAATTTTCTTAATTAACAGACATTAATTAGCCATTTAGCAATTTTGCAAGCATTTGTTTAGCGGCTTTCCTAAACATGAATACCACTGTGATAATGGCACTGATTAGAGGGTCCCCTAATTAACAGTACAGGGAAGGAAAATTGAAATCACATAAATTAAAAAGGGAGGGGAAGTTAATGAAGGCGGGACATATTTGCACCTGCAAGTCTTTTGTACCATGAAACTTGGGTGTAATGTAAACAAAACAAGATAATTTGAAGCCAACCCCCAAAAAAAGAAAAAGAAAAGGAACCAAGGAGGAGGGTTCAAGGGTGAGGTCCAGTTGCCAAAAGGGGGCAAAAGGCCTTCTATTGGCCCTCCAGCTCTTGGCAACAAGGGAGCACCTCCTCCCTCATAATCCTCATCTCCCCTCCCTATTCACATAGTACCTCTGCAGAGCAAGCAGCCGGGCTCTGGGCAAGCTCCTCATACCTGTGCACCTCACTGGGCAGGAGAGGCCACCAGTACCTGCCTTGCTCAGTTAGTAGGGGAGACATCAATGAGGAACTCTGGATTACCTAGTGCTCATTGTGGGCCTCTGCATGGCAGCCTTCAGAGCATCAGGACTCAACCCCAGGTCTGAGTCCCCTCTTTTCTCCCCCTCCACACACCTTGCCCCTGAGAGGTTCCATGGGGTTCAGAAGTTCACCTTTATTATCTCCTTCAGAAAATCTCCATCTGACTCAGGGACTTGGGGACTGGTTTTGGATCAAGTGGAGGTGGCATGTTTGCTCTCAGTGCTTTAAGACAAACCTGTGGGCCAATGTTCTTTATGAGGCTTCAGCCAATCTGCCTTGTGGGGACAGTGAGGAACGGGCTGCTGAACCTGGGGAGGAGCTGCAGCTTTGACATCTCCATGCAGAGTTGGAGCTGGGATTCACAACACCGAAGATCAGGGAACCCTGGCCTAAGCCCTGCTTACCCTAGAGGAAATCCCGCCACAATCTTTACCCAGGTGAAGGTAATTTGGTCTCTTCATGGAGTGAAGCTCCCCTCCTACCTCTGTCAGGTGCTGACTATGCTCTGCTTATGAACCTCCTGCCACAACCCTGGTCCTACCAGAAGCTAGCTTGATTGGCCAGGAGCCATCATCTCCCACTGGGTCATCCACATCTTCTACATCCCATTGTTGCTCATCTTAGAGCTGTCACTGTGTTCTCTCTCTGGTCTATGTCCCTTAAACTGCCTGCAGTATCCCAGGAGAAACCCCACCCAGCCTGGCAAATCCCCAAGAGGAAGGACAGAGTTGTGCTTGGGGGAAATTTTGCTTCTGCTTCCACCAGGAGGCAATGGTGCCACTGCCCTGTTTTATTGAGGCCACAAATGAACAGTCTCACTTCCCTTTTCCCCAGCCAGCATTTTCACTGAGACCTACATTTAAGTTTACAGAGAGAGGACTTTACTGCCTTTTCAATTCCTTACCCACATGGGCCAAATGCTACTACCTAGATGGCAAATACAAAAAGAACGTTGTTAGAGGCTTCTGACCTTCGCTGAGAGGTGGGAGCTTCTCTCATCCACGAAGACAGAACAGATAGGTGAAGAGGCCTACAAGGGGGCTCAGGGTTCCTTAAGTTCATGTCATTCATCAGTTTCCCATGCAAAACAACTCCCCTATAGGCCTAGGCCAGTTGCTGAAAGCCTTTGAGGAACACAAAGTAGGTGCATCTGAAAGTCTGCCTGGCGATGACAAGCCTCTGAGACCAGTTCCACGGAGTCTCTCCAGCAGACCTTGGGCTTTCTATCACAGGTGCTGCATAATAACAAGCCCAGTCTAGACCACCGAGTGGCTTCATTAGAAGCTTAGGGGAAACTCACATCTGTCCAGCACCCAGGTTGCTCTGGCAGATGTGTTACCTCTTCCTCCAACATACTTTCATTTACAGAGCAAAGAGACAGGGTAGAGGTAGGACTTGTCCATGGCCAGAGACTTAGCTGGTGGCTGAGTCATGTCTTAACTCCAGCAACGATATCATGTCCTTAGTTGTGTATACTTTAGAAAAAGAAACAATATCCCTCAAACTGTATTCAAGTCATGTCTTAACTCCAGCAACGATATCATGTCTTTATTTGTGTATACTTTAGAAAAAGAAACAATATCCCCCAAACTGTATTCAAATCCTGCATCTTCTAATGACTATACTTCTGTCCTTTCATTGGTAAATGGGGGCAATTATGGTAACAAGAAAGAGTGTGGCCTATTCCCGTACCATCGCACTTAATTCTAGGCTACACGCAGTAAGGGCCACTAATCACATTATTTTAGAGCTGAGGAAGTAGTCTTAGAAAGGCAAAGCCATTCACTGAATGGAGAGTTACTAAATGGTAGATTCAGACTTCAAAGTCTGGAGCTTTGGGAATCTAGATTGGCTCACCACTGGGCACGACTGCAGCACATCCATGCCCAGTGTCAGGGCAGACAGAGCAGACAGGAATGGATCCTCTAGCTTATACAACACAAAAAGATGTTGAGTACCAACTTCCCCAGGTTGTTTGCTTTCTTCCCAGATTCTGAGAGCCAGGAGAGTGCTTTGTAAATTGCAGGGGTTGTCATTATCATCTAGGCTAAATCTGCCTTTGTCCTCTGCCAGGACTTTAAGGGGACTTGATGTTTTAGGTTGTGATATGTAGGATTACATATCCTATGGACACTGGACACTGGTCTGCTTTGGATGAAGGGTGGGTTTTATCAAGTGGCAGCAAGACATGGAGGGCTTTCTGTACTGGTGGCCAGTGTAATCTGCCTGCTGGGCATGCTGCTTAAACTGAGTGAATATAAAATTATGGTGATTATACACATGCCAAAAGACACTCAAGAGACAAGTCCAATTTGCTCCTAAGACACAAATGTGGACAGAAAATGCTGTAAGCCCACTTTGGGGAGAGGGCCAAGATGTCTGTGAACCATGAGTAACCCAGGTCTCTGTTGGAATGGGCTGCCTCACCCTCACCTGAGTAGGACCTGGCAAGGTGGGAGAAGGAAAGGGAGTCAATTTTACATGCAGCTCGTTGGAGGGAACATAATTTCATTTCAACCTTCAGGAATAAACTCAGCAGAGCTTGGAGAGCTGTCTTCCAATCCTGCCTCAATCTATCCCCTGGGGAAGAGACTTCTTTATATGTATGCATGTTTGGTTGGTGGTACAGGGTGGAGCTGAGGCTGAGATTCTCAACTCCAAGAGAGGTGGTCTGAATGTCTGTGTGTAGGTGCCCAGCACAGGCCTGGCTCACGCACAGCAGGTCTTCAGGGGTCTGAGCTGGGCCTATTACCTAAGTGCTCAGCCAGACTTGGCTCCCTGGCTGCCAGTCGATGAGCCACAATACCACAACTCTCTGCAAGTTGTGGCGCATCATGTTCCTGGAATGGTGGGGAACTCACGCTAATAAGAAGGAATATATAATGTCTCCTCACTAGGGCCGCCTGGGTACAATATCAGAGACTAAACCAGAAACTTATTTCATGAAAAGACCAAAAAGGGCTCATTGCTTTCCACCTGAGATAAGGCCCAGCTACTTCCTTTCCTACCAGGCATCTCTCCAGGAAGTCAGGACAGTGTTGGGCAAACAGTGGAGACACAGGCCTCCACCGTGTGAATCTGACTTCCTAGATGGCCTGCTAAGTCACACAAAGTATGGATGGGGGGAGCAATTCAGGTTTTGCTTAATAGGTATAAGGCACACCTGCCCCATGGAAGCTCAGAATCAGCAAGCAATGGTTTTCAAAACAAAGCGAAACCTGGATTCTAGTGCCTCACCCCTAGCTCTCAGGAGGCTGAGATCTGACAATTGTGGTTTGGACGATTGTGGTTTAAAGCCAGCTCAGGCAAGAATCCATGACTCTCATACTCCAATTAACCACCAAAAAGCCAAAAGTAAAGCTATGGCTCAAGTGGTAGGTAATTAGCCCTGAGCAAAAAAAAAGCTGATGGACAGTGCTCAAGCCCTGAGCGCAAGCCCAGAACCTTCACATTAAAAAAATTAAAAAGGGAGGCTGGGAATTTAGCTCAGCAGGAGAGTGCCTGCCTGGCGAGCGCAAGGCCCTGAGTTCGGTCCTCAGCTCTGGAAAAAAATAAATTAATAATAAAAAGGGGGAGGGGGGAGGGAAGAAATAGAAAACATAAGTAGTTATCCACTACCTAACTGGGAGTTCCTCTACATACTGCTTATTGTTTCTCACCTTTGGAATATGACTGTATCAGTACACAGATGGGAAGAATGAGTATCAGTGATGTGTTCATGGAGTTCAGGCACAGAGAGGGCAGATCTACAGTAGGTAGGGGGTCAGGATCTATATCAAGGTAAGGGGTCAGGCTTGGTCACCCGCTTTGCACTGTGCAGTCAGAGTGGAGGCTGGGGTCAGCAGCAGCACTAGGACCCTAGGAACATGGCAAAATCCAGCCTGCCAACAGGTTTTGTAAAGAGTTTTATTGAAATTGCATAAAGTTTTATTGCAACGCCGACATGTTTATTCAAGCCTGGTTCAACAAAGTCCAAGTGACTCACAAAGCCTGTGATATTTGCTACCTGCCTTTCACAAAAAAGATCTGCAGACCCCAGAGCTACATGATAGCTCTCAAGACTTGAAGGACAAATGGGGATATTTCTTAATTCTCCAGAAAAAAAAGCACCATTGTACTCAAGTCTTATATGTGGCTTTGATTTTAACTTCATATTTTGCTTGTAAGACCAAACCTATGTATGTATAGTTTGTTACCATAGCAATAAGCCCAGATTTGGGTCCAGGAGCCTGGTCCCAGATGACCTCCTTGCTGATGATCCCCACAATTTTGTGGTTGCACAATTCAGGGAAAAGCTATTCCTTCACTTGCCGATTTAGATAGTTTAGGGCTTGACTCCCAGCCCTGTGTTATTTCAGCAGGTTCAAACTGCTTGGTCTCTTCCTGTCCAGTGAGTTCATGGAGGGGTTCTCTAGCATTATTCACCAGGAGAGGGCTCAACCTTGAATGGCAGCAGTTACAATGGGACAAGGGAGAAGAGAGGTAGTTTTGTGGGCCAGTAAAGCCCTGTAGTATACTTTCTGAAGATTATATGTTTTTGTGTTTGTACAACTAAGGAGACATTTCAGGGACAAAGGAAAAGCATCAATATCCAGACAAATGAGCTGAACTCACTTCTCCTGAGTTGCAAGTCCATCCAGTCACTGAGTACCATTCCATGAACTGAATGTGCTAAGCACTACACACACACAAATAAGTGGAGTAACAGACTTGTTGAAGACAAACTATAACTAAATCTCAGCAGTATTCGGAGGCAGGGACTGGTGCACTGGGCAGCTGGATGGGCAGTGATCACGACATAAGCACGCTTAGGCTTGTCCTCAAAGGATAAAACAATATCTTCTAGCAGAAAAGGAGGACCCAAGATTGTAGAGGAACACACACACACACACACACACACACACACATACACACACACACTTACTTGGGGAGCTCAGGCTGTGGCGGGAGTATTAGCACACACACACACACACACACAACACACACACACACTTACTTGGGGAGCTCAGGCTGTGGCGGGAGTATTAGCACACGCACACACACACACACACACGCACACACACACACAAAACACACACACACACTTGGGGAGCTCAGGCTGTGGAGGGAGTATTAGCCTGTGGGAACTAGTACAAGAAAGAGGCTATCAGATCTGTGTCAGGAAATCATACATCTACTTTGTTTCATCCCAAAGACGTTTCTATGCCTTTTCAAGTCAGAAATCAAGACTTGTGGTCATGAGAGAAGAGTTGACAGCATTCTGGGGTGCAAATTCCCATTTCTTGTTGGATTATGCAGTGAATGAAAAAAAAAAAAACATCAAGGTTATCATTTGTGAGTGAATCCACTGAACCTTTACCCCTAATAAACCTCTTCTTCCAGTCTATGTGTAAGGAGCAGGGAATACAGAGAGAGTCTAGGCAGATTTTCCCCTCCTTGATTTCTACTTATTGCAGAAGCTTTTGGGTAAGTGGGAACATAGAGACAGACACTCCCCATCCCCCGGCCCCACCATCTTGAACCATGCTGGTCCCTGGAATGCAGAAGGAGTTTGGCCAGAGTAACCAACTTCTCTCCCCTCCTAATGGCTGCTCTTTGCTGTGAAAATGGATACTGAGATAGACGCGGCCCACTCCTCCATGTCATCTCTGCCAGCACCCAAATTCCACTGTCAATCGCAACAGCACATAAAGGTAAGGGACGTATGTTAAAGAGGCACTGCCTTGTCTACCCAGGAAATCTTAGCTCCACTCAAAGCCTCCAGACACCCATATGCACACAGCCCTCCTGCCCTTCCACTGCACACCTCAAAAATGATTCCAAAATAACAATTTATCACAAACTGTAGTGCTTCACAAATCCAGAATGCCCAGAATTCAGCCCTGCTAATATACTAGGACAAGAGGGTTAAAAATGGACCAGAAGAAGGGCCAAGGATGTCCCTTTTCGCTCCTGCAGCTCTAGAGACACATGAGCAGTTGCAGTTTCTCATGATTCTCTCTCCCTAAAAAGCTCAGGAAATGGCTCAAGATCCCTCTTTCTTTTCTCAGTGAAAGTGAAATAATATGATGGAGGCAAAGCAAAAGTCTAGAAGACTCAGAACACACTGATGTTTAAGGAATATGACCCAGGGGACACAGGCAGCATGCAGCAAACCTTAGCAGAAACACAAGGAACAGGTCTGTGGTGCTGTTGGAAGTGCCCAGAGCCCTGGAAGTGGTCCCCTCTTTCTTTTGCCCTTGATGCACCAGAGTGCAGGGGCTGGGTGTCTAGGGCTCCCCATAGCACCCATGTCTACTCCCTCTAATGCTGTTGGGGACTGGCATTCAGAAACTGGGCCTCTGGCCCAGAAGTGACCACAGGATCTCCAAAATCTAAACCATTTCTAAAACTCCAAGTAAGTTACTTGAGATTAGTTATATAGCTTGAGAAAATAAGATCAGATTCATATGTCGAGCATATCTTTTTTGAACTTAGGGCAAGGATGGGTCGAGATTTTGTCAGAGCCTTCTTAAATGACCTAGGAGCAAAGAGGTTTCAAAGTGAGGGGTGAAGTCTGCAGCCTAAAGAAGAACCGAACATGCAGACTAATGTAGGTTTGAAAGCAACAGTTCTGGCCTTTGCCCTTGGGACTAAGAGATGGTCCAACAATGACATGAAGGTAGCACAGCTAGAACTCCAGAAACCTTACCAAGAATGTAGGCTTTGTTCTTCTAAAGAAGGGACACCCTGGAGAGAAAAAGTACTTGCTGGAGGAGAATGCACCATTACTGACCTGGCATTAGCCCAGGCTGTAGTCTGACCCATGAGCTATGAACGCATTGGGGTCCTGGACTGCCTTTTCTCCCAACCCTGGGACCCAAGCAGGGCCAGGCAAAAAGCTGTTGTTCATGCCTGGGTGCTAAGTGAATAAATGATTGAATGCTAGCAGGGTAAAGGGGTTGCAACTTGCTTCCTGACCTGATCACATTCCCAAACTCTTTCAAACCATAGCTAGTGAAGCAGATGAGGTTACTTCTATTTTATAGCCCCTCTCCCAAGAAAGTCAAGTGAGACGCAGGCAAAATTCACTACTAAAAGGCTTGGATGTAAAGGCAAAGACCCATCCCCTGAAGTCAGACAAGCTCATACAAACAAGCCTGCTAGGAACAGAACCAGAAGCTCCTGATCCTGAAACCCCTTTACCCTGCCCTACCTGGTGCCTCCTTTTGGGCAGACAGGAAACAGGAGACAAGGTGGTGAGAACCGAGCAGACTAGACAGGTGGGAAAAATGGAGTGAGTTAATATGTTAAAGTGTTAAAGTGCCAATACCTGGTGTTTCACAGGTGCCAGATCTGTTGGTGGAACCAAAGGGTTTTGTGCGGGAAGGCCAACTGTTCGGGTCTCCCATGTGTCTCCACATAGCAATGCCATAAAGGCTATGCTGTGCTCCAAGGTTCCATTGTAGCTAGACAAAAAACTTGAAGACAGGCACCAGTGGCTCACACCTGTAATTCTAGCTACTCAGGAGCCTGAGATCTGAGGATCACAGTTCAAAGCCAGCTTGGGCAGGAATGTCCCTGAGACTCTTTTTTTTTGGGGGGGGTCCAGTTGTGGGCCTGAACTCTGGGCCTGGGTACTGTCCCTCAGCTCTTCAGCTCAAGGCTAGCGCTCTACCACTTGAGCCACAGCGCCATTTCCGGCTTTTTTCCTTTTTGCTTATGTGGTGCTGCGGAATCGAACCCAGGGCCTCATGCATGCAAGGCAAGCACTCTACCACTGAGCCACCTTCCCAGCCCTCCCTGAGACTCTTATCTCCAATTAACAACCATAAAAACAGAAGTGGTACTGTGGCTCAAGTGGGAGAGCACTCGCCTTGAGCTGAAGAGCTCAGGGACAGTGTTCAAGCCCCTGACTGACAAGAAAAACCAAAAACAAAAAATCTTGAGGTAGCCCTCACTTGGGTAAGCTGAAGGATTTAGCTTTACCTTGGGCTCTAGCTCACTGAACAAAACAGTCCTACGATGCACAGAACAATCCAAGAGCTAAGAGGTAGCTAATAGGAGTTCACTGGAACCAGGTGGGTTCCTTATGCATTGTATCGCAGCATTCTCAAAATGCTGTAAGAGATTGGGGCTGTCATCACCCCCTATCATTACAAGAAACAACTGAGATTCAGAGAGGTCAACTGACTTTCTCAGGCAACCATGTGTCCACCCAGGCTGAATGACTTAAAAAGCTACCAGGAAGGATGACACACTGACTGATGAGAGGAAGGGGTGAGTCCAGCATCTCCTTGCCTAAGATGGAGGGAACAGTGAACCAATGGGCATGCTAGGATCTTCAGTCCCAGCTAATGGAGGAGTCTATCCACTGCCAGCACAAATCCAGAAACCATCATTCATCTTTCAGCCATAAACCATGTGAACAGGCATACGTATTTACATGTCCACTCAGTCTTCCCATAGCAACAGGATTCCCAGAGCACTGAAGAAACAGTACCTTAGGAAGCTGAGTGGTTGTCTACACCTTCCACCAGGAAGGGCCAAAGGACCTTCTATCTACAGCCACTCACCATCTCCAAGGCCCCAGCCCAATGCTGTCTGCTCCTGTCTTGCCTTGCATAGAGAGTTGGCACAGTATGGAGGCTGTGCCTTGTCCCCCGCATCTCCAGACTTATTCCCTACCATTCTGTTTTAGCATGAGAGGGGGCTTTTCTAGGAGAAAGCTTGCAGAAGCAAGTGTGCTGGGATCAGAGGCTCCAGTGACTCCAAGGCCTTGCTTTATGGGGGAGAGGTGGCTTTTCATAGAGAAGTTGCTTGGGGAGGGGACTTTAGTAGAAATAGGGCATAGACTAAAAAACTCACAGGGTGGGCTCCTGCCATGTCCCAGGTCTCAGATGAGTCCTCCACAATGCACTAGATGTATAAGCAGTCCCTAACCCAGTCCCAGGCTGCTAGCCTAGAACTCCCAAAGGGGCAGGTCCGTTGGTTGTGGCATTATCTGACTTGGAGAGGGGGTATCTGATTGTGATACACATACTGCTGAAGCTTGTTATTACAGGATTCTGCTGGAATTTTCCTCAAACCTCTACTGCTGCAAGAGCTAAGGAATGTGTCCTTTAAAAAACAAAATAAAATGAAGTAAAGGAGAAAAACCTCACACAATTTTTGTTGCGATGAAGGCAGGACAGGAGCAGAGGAAAGTCTAAGTACTCTGATCAGCTATGATAGAGACAAGACAAAAAATGGTCCCCCATGAGAGGCTCTCGAGGAGAAGGGAAACAGCCTAGAGCTGGTCAGGCTGGCAGCTCCCAGTGGCAGGGAAAGCTCAGTGCTAAGAGAAATTCAGGTGCAAATGTAGGTCTAAAGTAGAGAGGATAAACCAGTCCCAGCTCTTAATAAACAGTGGCAAAGGCAGCAGTGACAACAAGCCTCCCTGTATCAGATCCATAAACACCTGACTCAGGAGTCCGTTTACAGATCAGGAGGGGAGGCCCAGAGAGAGGCAAGGAGCAGTAGATATACAGCCCAGGCCTCCTAGCTGGTCCCAGAGTCCTACCAAGATCTCCAAAATTACCCTGAGGAAGAGAGAGAGACCTTGGAAAGAAGGGTGGGAGAACCATATCACGTTGGAGGAGTTGTGTGCAGCCCATAGGGCTCTACAGTGTGGGGCTGGTTCCGCGTTAGGGGGCAGTCGAGGCCTGTGGAGCCGCTAGGGGCTTTGTTACCGAGCAAATCTCCCTGGTGCTGACTGCTGATGCATAGCTAACCGGGAGGCAGACATTGATTTATGTTCAACTTTCCATTTCATCAGTGAGAGTTACGGGGCTACATGTGGAGTGCACGTTTTTTGGAGGGGGAAGGGGAGGGAGAGGAGGCTCCAGTGTGCAGACACAAACATGTCCACAAACGTACACACTGGCAATAAGCACCACTTTTTCCTGTTTAAGAGGGAGGGTAAAGAGGCTGAGGCAGCTGCTGAGCTAGCCTGGCACGTCAGGAGTAACCTTTTGTCCACTGTTGCTAGGAGTCCTGGTGCCGGTCATCTGCCACTGGGCAGAGGCTAGGCACCAGGCTGGCTGCTGGGCGGAGCTCAGTCTGACCTTTGCAGAGGTGGTGCTGGCCAGGAAAAGAGCCTTTCTTCTCCCTCTCCTGTCCCCAGCCTCTGCCCAAGCCAGGCAATTTGGGGGAGTGGTGGGGACTGGGGTTGGGGGGAGCCATAGAGGGTGGTGTCAAACTCTGAACCACAGTGCTTATCTTAGTTCCCTCTCACTAGGGGGCAAACTAGGGCTCAGAGAAGGCAAGGTGACTCCTTAATGGATGCACAGGCATTTGGCAGTAGGGCTGCCTAAGTATACACTAGGACACTCAAACCAGGGTATCCAGTTCTTTGAATGGGGAATAAGGAGATTCAAGCTTAGAGCCTGCAGCTGGCTTCCATCATAGTAACCAAAAGAGGGGGCTGCCACTCTCTAAGTAAGCTGGTTTGAACAGGTGGGCCTGGGTCAGGAAAGAGCAGCAATCTCCTACCACCAACTGTGGCCTGGAGCCCAGCAGTTGGGGTGCCCCGCCTCCTCTCTAATCCCTCTCAGCAGGGGTGACCCTGCCTTCTGTCAGTCTGGAGGCAGACAGCAAGGCTAGGGGCTGGGTGGTACTTCAGTCCTCCAGGGAACTGACACATCACGTCCTGTCCTCTTCCCACAAGCAATGGAGCCGTCGGGGCTGGGGCTGTAGTCCTGGCAGCAGAGCCCAGAATAGGAGGCATTGAAATGATGCTTCATGGAGAAGGTACAGTCCCACTGATGTCCAGGACAGTCTTTCTGACTAGATCTCCTGACCAGTCTGAGCCTGGTCTCCTCATCTATGCAGCAGATATGCCACTGGATCTGGGGCCTACCTTCCAGGGTCAAACACAGTGACAGAAGATGGGAAGGGGACACCTTTTCCACCTGAACTCTAAGCAGGGTTAGACAGCTCCACTCAGAGCACATTGGCTGGAGCAGACAGGGAGGGCCATGCAGGGCAGCCTGAGGACCATGCTGCTCCTGGCCTCATGGTAAGGATCTAAAGGGGTAGAAGGTCCTCAAACTTAACATATCAACCCTTTCTTGCCCCACCCCACTTCCATCACCATCCCAGAAGTCTTCATCAAGACCTCCTAGCTTGGCTCCCCCAGCTCCAACACCTGTCAGGAGCATCCAGTTACAGCAGGAAGCACAGGCTACAGTCTCAACTTCACCTAGTCACCACTCTGGCTCAGGTTGGGGCACTCCTCAGGAGACCACAGCAGGACACTGCGCTGGCCTCCCTCCAAGTGCCAGCCCCTCCAGCCTCTGATGCTTTTCCCAAGACCACCATTCCCCTCATTAGGAGTGGTCCATGGCTCCCCAGTCCTTCCTGTGCTTGTTGCTGCCTCACTTCAGGCTAGTCCTGGTCACCTCCTAAATCCTTCCCACAGCCCAACCCAACCCAGCCCAGCCCAGCCCTCCAGGCCTGCTGCCATCACAAACATGCCCTACACATCCACACCCTGGCACACTGCCCCTCCCCCCCCACCTTCCTCACTCCCTGGCAGCCTGCAGCTCAAACATTAGCCCCTTTTCCCAGAAGACCTTCAGGCCAAACAGGCTGCTTCTCTGCCTGCCCTGTGGCACTCTGTCTGATGTTGTCCACCCCTCATCCCTTTGCTAGATCTGCAGTGCTCCTCAAAGGCCTTGATCTTAGGAACCACATATAACCCGGGGCCAAGGAACCTCATATGGCCTCAGTTCTAGCTCTCTCATCTGCCTTGCTTTACCATCTGTCAGATGAAGATGCCATCCCTCAAGTCCTTGTTAGCAGCTTAGCAGCAGGCTTTGGAAACCATAAAACAAGGGGTTTGATTCTTTCCAAGTCTCCCCTCTACTAGACCTGTACCAGTTAGCATAGAGAGACCTTCCCGGTGGCAGCTTTCTGGAAGGAGTAATGCCAGCTCGATCTCTGCTCCTCTCCTCTCCCCATAAGACAGCAGGACAGGAAATGGACAGCACCCAGACCAGCTGGAACTGCCCCAGTTACAGCCACTGGTCTGTTTCATTGACTCTGACCTTCCTGGAAACATCACCATGAGAAGGCTCACGGTTTTCATGCTGTCTGCAGGGCATCTTGTCTCTGCTTGTTTACCACCACTGTCAAGCAGCTCACTGCTTTATCATAAAATTGGCAGATAGTATAAATGTCTTCCATACAGACTCAAATTGGCTTCCTCTTCTTTTCTCTTGAGGACCTGGGATCTGAGGCTGCCACTTGGCAGAATGTCAGACACTTCAGACAGTCACTAGAGCCCTCTTGAGGCTGCCCTCTCCTGGGGAAACCCCAGCTACATCTGGAGACAGAGAGGCGAGAAGAGCCGTCCCTATAATCACAGAAGGCAATGGGTATGGGATGATATGTATCTTCTCTTCTTAGCTTGCTGATCATTTCTCTGGTTCCAGGCAGTACACAGCATTTGCTCCGTTTAGTTAGTTCTGTCCTTTGAGTTGTTAGCGGGAGGGGGAAGTGTCTCTGGAGACAGACTTCTACCTCCTTCAGGTAAGGTGGGCAGGATCAAAGCCTAACTGAAGTGAGGGTGCAAGTCAATCACTCCTTATTGTTCCCACCATGAGTGTCTCAGAGCAGGACATGAGCTTTTGGTGAAGAAAGCAGGACCTTTATGTTGCTCTAGGATTTATCTTTACCGGGTCTCTATGGCATCCACAAGGTCAACCACTTACTGAACATCCACTGTAGCACCCAGGTCCAAGAGCTACTAGACTATCTGTGAAGCAACTGTTCTGGCTTGAGCCAGACAAGAGTGCCCCAGTGGTCTTCCACTGCCCTCTTGCTGAAACCGGCAATATTAGAGGTCCATTCGCAACTACCCAGAAACTTCTTCAGCGTTCTGCCAAGTATCTGTCTCATACCTAATTTCAGAGACATCTAAGGGCTGTGCTGCTTACAGGTAGTCCTTCTGGCTCTCTTGTCTTGGCAGGCAAGTAGACAGGCAGGCAACCTACCTTATCATGGAAGACCATGTGAAGGTACAGGGTTGCTGATCTGTTTCTCTGGGCAGACAGATGGTTGATTTTAGTTCTAGCTTAGAACCCAAACCCAAGCCAAATTAAACACCCTTGTATACCAGTATGGCTAATGACTATCCCAAACTCCACCCCTGTTCCCTCAGGGATTCCATATTCACATCTCTAAGTCTGGACCAGATAAGTAGAATACGCACTCCCCTTTACAGGCTCACTGTCATGATAGACATGGCCAATCAGGAACTGTTGAGCTCAGACGTGGCTTCAGAATCATTCTCAACATAGTGACTCTAAACAGCCACCTCTAGTCCAGCTCAGTTAGCAGTGAGTGGAAAATTCTTTGCTACTTTTGAGAGAAGATGACTACTCTCTCTCTCTCTCTCTCTCTCTCTCTCTCTGTCTAGACAAGCAGACATGAATCTACACTTGGGATTGATGGTACTGTGAAAGAACAGTAGATTGGGAACCAGGAAACCTGGTGTTAAGACTTCAATTACAGCCCCAGGTTGATAATTTTGGGTAGCCACTCACCTTTCCCAACCAGCCATCCCTTCTCTGTAGAAACACCGTGACCAAAATGTTCAAAAACACTACATGACTGAAAACAATCATTGGAATTTAAAAACAAAGCAAGAACAAAAACAGTCTGTACCCAATGCTGTTTCTCTGTGACCTCCAGTGCTAGATCTAGAAATCCTAACTGGATGATGCCCCCTTGGGGCCAAGGAATTAAGGGACCCACCCAGACCAACATGCCTGGCCAAGCTGGGTTTGTCAGATGTGCAGCCTGAGTTACGCTGCGTGGAACAGAAAAGCTACTGCTTGATTATGAAAAGCCATCCAAAACAAGAAATCAGTTACAAGATCCCTCACGAGACCATCTGGTCCAGCCTCATCTAATGGTGAGAAAACAGGCCCAAAGAAAGAGAGCAACTGGCCCTCAGTCACTCAGCAATGCATAGTCAAGTCCTCTGTGTCCTTCTTCACTCAATAAACCCAATCTTAGACTCTTAGGCCAGTTTCCTGTTAGACCCAACCTGGCCAGAAGGCCAATCCAGTGCTTTGAGGCTGCCTAGGCTCCTGTGCTGTAACATGAGCAAACATGCTGGGAGATGCCAAGATTAGTGTAGTTTTTCTTCTAAATCACAGAATTCCTTTGCTAAATTCTACATAGAAGACACCACACTATCGCTCAGGTATGCTCAAGTCAGTGCTGAAACCTCTCCCTGACATCCCTTAACTGCTACCAGACAGATATCATCTCACCATGCCACAGCACTAGACAGGTGAAATTCAACACTAAAGAAAAAAAGAGCGGGCTGGGAAGTTGGCTCAGTGGTAGAGCGCTTGTCTTGCATGCATGAGGCCCTGGGTTCAATTCCCCAGCACCACATAAGCAAAAAGAAAAAAGCCAGAACTGGTGCTGTGGCTCAAGCAGTAGAGCACTTGCCTTGAGCAGAAGAGTTGAGGGACATGCCCAGCCCCCCCCCAAGAAAAGAAATCAAAAAAAGAAAAGAAAAGAAAAAAAGAGCAAACAGATGGAGCCTAATGTGTGGATGGCCCAACCTTCAGCCCTGTAGCCTGATGTCAGAAGCATGAGGAAATAGGTTCCATGTATGGTTTTCTGAGGAGCTAGAATAGGGGTAGACGGCTATTCTTTCCTATCTATCCTGGAAGCCCTAAATTTAGGTCCAATTAATGGTACAGATCTGACCTGAAAACGGGGCAGTCACTAGGACAGACTGGACCAAACATCCAGGCTGGCTCCCCGTACAAAGTTCTTCTGTGCCAGAGCCGCCCAGGCTGGGGCCAAGAGGGGAAGAAGTGCAATTGTTGGCAGCAGATAAAACTCTTGATATCATCTCTATTTCCCTTCTAATATCAGAGTGGCCACTTGAAGATGAGCAAGGGGCAGGGCCAGCAATCAATAGCTAATATTCCTGTTGTGAGACAACCTGCTCTGGAAATGGGCTGCCAGTACCTCCTTCCAGAAAAGACACTCTTTCCTCTTAGCAGGCACTCAGGCCAAGTGGTCAGCGTCATGGCCAGAAAGGATCAGGCAGGCTTTCACATGTAACTTCATCTGGCTGATAGGGAAATAATGCTAGAGAGTAAGGGAGAAGGACCTCCCAAAGAAGCAGAGAGGACAGGGCACAGAGATTCCTGCTGGATGACCCAGCGAGTTCTGACAGTCCACTCTATCTAGAGAACAGAGATGACTCTAGGTCAAGACAATTGCCTTTACTTGATATGGCTGAAGATGAGTGAGGACAGGAATCAATCTGGGATTTCTGACAACACCCCCTCAAAATATTATAGGGGAGAGCCAAAGAAGTATGCCTGGAAATAAGCCTTAGTTAGCTACAGGAGAATATACCAAAGCAGGAAGAGGGAGCTGCCCACATTTCAGGCAGACTTATGCCTTGACTTAGACTCAGGCCAAAACATAAGTCAAAGCATATTTTAAAAATACATGACTGGCTACTATCAGCTGTTTGCACCATACTAGCTTGCAACAGGCACGTAGAAGCCTGTGAAGGAGCCATACCTGCACCATATGGGACATGCCTGGCCTCATGAGTAAGGATATGTGAATCTGAACAGAACATGGCAGGGAAGCCACTAGATGGATGCAGAGTATCTGTCTGCAGTGGCTACACGGCTGCCTTTGGTGCAGGTGACCCCCCACCCCCACAGAGACTAATCCTCTCTGGCGAGGGGAAACAGCCATGTTGCTAACTTTATTGGGTCCGTGAATTTCCAAGCCAAGACCCTAGCAATACCTGGTCCAGTCTGAACTGGAATCTCAAACCTCAAAGCATTCTGAGGCTATACGTGTCTCTACCCCTTGGACAAAGCCCTGGCTTTGGTAGAATGCTGGGAATGCACACAGATACCTAATGCCCTAGAGTATCATCCCTGACTTCCCCCCTTTCTTCCCACTGCCTTTTTCTTTTGATATTACTGGGGTTTGAATGCTTGAGCCATAGTTCCAACCTGGCTTTCTGCTAGTTATTTTGGAGACATAGTCTCATGGACTTTTCTGCTTCTGCGGTTTTGAACTGCAATCCACTGGATTTCTGCCTCCTGAGTAGTGAGAACTACAGGTAGAAGTTACTGGTACCGGGCTTTGTACTTGGCTTTATACCAAGTACAAACAGCTGCTTCTGTTTTAAGGGAATAACCAAAGTCTACCATGGTCCTTCTTGGCTAGTAAGCAACATGTCCTAACTTTCCTCCCCTGGGAGTAAACATCAACCAAAGTGTAAAATCTTGCAAGGTGGAAAACCCCTTCAATACCCTAAGATGTGCTTATCCTGTCATTTCTCAGATACCTCCAGTGTCTGTCCAGGGCTGCCTGATTTGCTGCTAGATGTATGACACTGAGCAAGGTCTCCTTGAATTTTGCCTCACTGGTCTAGCTCCAAATTCCCTGGCTTCACTGAGGATATCTTTGTTCCTTTCTCCACAACAGCTCTTTCCTCATCCTCCTCTCGGAGCATCACTCTTATGAAGGTGTGGAGTGTCAAGGCATGCTATCCAACACAGCCTAAACAGGCTTGACGGAATGAACGATGTCACAATCAAGAGCTTCACCACAAAGTTCTTCACAGCCCTGCACACTGACAGCTCTCCAAGATGGCATCAACCAGTCCCAATTTGGCTGAAGTAGGACAAACTGCCAGGAGGGAAGGAGGGATGGAGAAGAAGGCACAGATGGGTGATAGCCACACCCAATCCCAACAAAGTGGAAAGCCTGATTTCACACGCACCCTAGAAAAGGGCCAACAAGGTGTCTGGAAGAGGCGAGGTTCCCAACTCACGGGGGATCTGTTCTTGCCCATGGTGCACAAAGTGTAGGCACAAATGTTGTGGAATACAGTCTGTGACCATACTTGGAAAAAATATCAGTGCTTAATCAGAGGGAAAGGATTCTGAGACCTGCCAGGATGAGTCTGTTGTTGTTGTTGTTTTAATATTATGCCTAGGTTTGTAGTTTGGACGGGCAAAATAAACAATGACAATGACAGCAGCAACAAAACAGGAACGAGAACAGTTTACTCATTTTTTAAAAAGAGGAAAGGAAAAAAAGGGAAAAAGTCTTTTGTTAAAAGAAAGCTCCACACTGGCCTCGAAGCAGCTACCCCCACCTCTTTGGCAGACCATGTTGTGCCTGCGGAGCTGGTGTGAAAAAAACAAACTGGTGAAGGGCACTGCCAGGCGGGAGGTGTCTGCCTTCCAGTCTCTCCTCCCCTTCCCAGCTTTCCATAGGGGTGGAGAGAGCGATGGGAAAGGAAGGGAAGGGAAGGGCCTCAACCAGCACAAAGAAACTGTATTTAGACCATGGCAAACTGAGCTGTGCTGCTTTTTCCCTCTCCCGCCTGCCTGGCTGTCCACCCCAGTCCAAGTACACGAAGAGTATGGGACCCACGGCGCTCACATACCTGAAAGAAACCCGGTGGGATGGGCCCTCCAGGCATCCCATCATTGGGGGGAATGTTGCCAAGCACAGGGCTCGGGGCAGCTGCTGCACTCTGTGGAGAGAGAAGGTAGAAATCAGTGGCCAAACCCCAACTAGGTACAAAGAAGATAAAACCACCACTCTTGTCTGCCCATGCCCCTATCCCTTCCTTCGCAAAGACAGGTATGTTACTGGTGATGAACCTGGAGCCTCTATTGCCTCACTTAGGAAATTAGGGAACCACCACTTAGGAATGCTACAGGAATAGCAAGAGATGGAAGCAGCAAAGGTACTTCCTCTGCAGTACCTGCCCAGCGGTGGTGCCTGGCTAACCCACGGAGGCTACTATTGACACTGATGCCCTACCTCACCCACCAGAGCTCTGAAGAGCTCTTTGAGGGCAAGTGGAGTGATTTATAAATGGTGGTACTCTCTCGAAGAGGCTGGCATGTTGCACAGAGCAGAAGGTCAATAAATACCCACAATTCAATAAATAAATAACAAAGCAACTAGGAAAATGCCCCAGACAAGTGTAAGGAAGAAACAGACAGATGCAATTTAGCCCCTAAAGGGTCCTGGGTGTCTCATGAGAAGCAGGGGTACGATGGAAGACTGTTTTTAGTTCTCTCGTTAAATGTTGCTATCCTGGCACCCACCTGGTACATCTGCCTCAACAAATGCCTCCCAGGGGTGAGCAGACGCTGTTGCGTTCCCCACCTGGCCTCTTTCCAACAATCTGTGACAAACCTGTTCATGTGGCCGGCATGTCTGTGCCTGGCTCTGTGCTCACAAAGGCAGGGCAAAAGATTGGGAGGCCTAAGCACCTAGCCTGAGGAACATATCCAGGGGCCTTGATGTTCCCTTCCTGGGCCCATTCCCTGATCCAGGTGCCATTCTTACAGATGTCCATCTCCAGTCCAGTCCCTGGTCTCAATTATGACCAAAACTAATTTCACCACTGATCACCCCACCCCCAAGAGTTGTGGCTCTTCTCTAAGACAAATTTATGACCCTTAGGGTCAGGAAACCAAACACCTCCTTTTGTTTCATGAATACAGCCTCCTACTACCTACCCCTGAAGGACTCACTTCTTTCTTTTCCTTTCCTCAAGTCACAAAATAGGAACCAGACCTCCTGGCTTCCAATCTTCCACTAATACCACACGTAACAGTGAACAACCCACTCTGCTCCAAGTGCTATCATTTGTACTAACAAATGGCATGAACCAGCTACTTACACCTCTACAAATCGGTGTCTTGTAAAAAGCAGAATGGCTGTTGTTTCTACCTTGGCATTAGAGGAGTGTGGTGGGTTGAGTTGGGATGGGATATGGTCTGTGAGATGGGATTACTCTGAGAACATGGGAATTAAGACTGGGGACAGGCACAAAAAGGTTGTCTGACGGATCCAAGTAAAAGAGAATGAGTTAGCTGTAGAAGATTTTCAAAATGAGTCTTCTTACACATGCCCCATACTGTGTGCTCCAAGTTTCAAACATCCTCAAACATGGATCTAGCTCTCCTTTCCTTGAGTCTACAGCCCATTCAGAGCAGAAGAATCTACTTGCCTCATCTGGACCCCTTGTCAGCTGGGAGTGGGCCACAAAGGGAAACTTACTAAGCAATTCTTCAGCTGCATTATTACTTCTTTGAGGTTAGTGGTTCTGTGTAATTTGATGTTTTGTGATTAAGAACCAACAACTACTTGTCCGTAGCACCCAGAAAAAACTTACAAAGACGGTGGGGGAGCTGAGGTAACCTGATAGTTACCTTTTGAGTGTTTTGGATCATTACCTTTTGGAATGCTTTCACACTGGACACTTGTAGACCTTTTTATGGTAAAATGTTCCTGTCTTTCATTATTTGGAGTATTTGACTTTTCCTATATTGAGGTATACATAGGTTCAGTATGTCAAAATTAAGAAAACAACTTCAAGTGAAAGCTTGAACCTGCAAATGCATTGTTGTTTTGCTTATGAGGCTCCTTCATCATGAGATGTGGTGTTCCTATGAAATTATAGAGTCAATAGTTCTAGGGGTGGCAAGACCAGGGTAACTGAAATGCTAGTAAAGGGGTGGAGTAATTCTCTGAAATCTGAGATGGAAGATGTATTTCACCATCTGCTCCTGGAGGAAGAACAGCAAAGGCAGATATGGTAGCAATGACTAAGGGACAAGAGGCCAAGGAGACAACTTTTTTTTTTTTGTACTACTGGGATTTGAATTCAGAGCCTTTGCTAGGCAGACACTCTACCACCTGAGCCATATCACCTCCCCAGATTTTTTTTTGCTGTATTATTATTTTGCTATTTCTCCCTCCCTAAGTTAGGATCTGCATTTTTTCCTGGGCTAGCCTTGGAACCTGATCCTCTTGATATCACAGATACAACTTTCTCACCTTGTTTGTTGAAATGAGGTCTCAGTAACTTTTTGCCTCTAATGATCTTCTGATCTCCACTTTTCAAGTAGCTGGAGTTACAGGTACAAGCTATTGTGTTGAGCCTAGAGACAACTTTTATGACAGAAGAGGCTTTCTCTATCTGTTAAACCAAGTAGTTATGCAATGCTTAAGTCTGTGCCCTGCAGGATCACAGTGATTGCTTCTCCCCTTTGATTATGAATCAAATTACAAACTCACAGAAGAAAAAAAAAAACTTTTAAAAGTACAAGAAAGCAGCAACTGGTGTATTGGGAGGCACAAGGGAAAGAGGCTGGAAGGCCTCAGAAATAACCCTTACTCACAAAACCCAGACCAAGGGGCCCAATGTTACTCTGTCAACAGTGTGCTGCATCCCAGCCTCCACCTTGACAGCAGGAGCTGTTTACCCAGCACAACATGAGGCATACAGCAGGTGTTCAATAAATGATTACTACTTGTATTATTCAAAGACCTGCTCAAACCTGACCATCTGGAGCCAGGCCTTTCTGGATTGCTAGGAGTCAGCCTCTCCCTGTGGTTTCCAGCTTGAGTTAGAACACCATTAAGGCACTCAGCAAAGTGTCTCATGTGAGTTTTCTCTAAAAACACAAAACCCAAACCCGTGGCCTTCCCTAGGCCTACAGCATGACTAGCTGTGGTGGTTACACAGGAAGGACTTCCCCATCAGAGTCAGAGAATAAAGAATAATGGATCTAGAAGGCCAAGGCCTCCCCTATTAGTTCAGGTCCCAGCTGACAACCCAAGGAAAAGTTCTTTCTCACTTGGGATTTAGTTTCTCCCATGTATCACAGGGTTAGTTAAGAGTTGTCCACGATGGCTCTTCTTCCAAGCTTCTCTGCCCATCCAATCCCACAAACTGAAGGAAGAAGGGGCTTGACAAAACAGACCTACAGGAAAAGACAGCAATGCTTCCCCAGAGGACCATGAATGCTAGCTTTCTCTTTTCATTACAGCACATTCAGAGATCAAAGATTATAAAGAACCCAGAGACCCACCTGTTATCTGAACTGGCAGACAACACTGATTGGGTTCTAGCTACCCAATATTTGTGTATATACATGGCTAAATAAAGCACAACCGCGGGGTATAAACTCATGAGGGGGGGGGAGATAGGAGGAGAGGGAAGGAAGAGAGAGGAAGGAGGGAGGGAGGAAGAGAAAGTAATTTAAAGAGCTTTGCACATGGTGATATAGACCAGCTGCCTACTCTTGGGGATAGAGTCAACTTAAAAAGCTGAAATGGGGGCTGGGAAGGTGCCTCAGTGGTAGAGTGCTTGCCTTGCATGCATGAGGCCCTGGGTTCGATTCCTCAGCACCACATAAGCAGAAAAAAAAGCCAGAAGTGCTAGCCTTGAGCTGAAGAGCTGAGGGACAGCGCCCAGGCCCAGAGTTCAGGCCCCAAAACCGGACCCCCCACCCAAAAAAGGGGGGAGCTGACCTCCTGACCCCAGCCCAAGAACCCGTCTTCCTCACTCCCAAACTAGCATCTACTTTTTTACTATTTTCTACAAATAAATATTTCTATGCACATGAAGCTCCTGGAAAATGAATAAAAACAAATGCTCAGAGTGAACCTTGGCCTCCTGCCAGGTTAGTGAGAAAATGGTACTTTATTTGGTAAATCCCCTTCCTCCTTCCCCTGCCCCAATACTCAGGCCACATGTGAAACCACCAAGCATAGCCTTCCTTGACTGAAACTCAACCCTAGCCACATGGCTGGGAGGGCCAGAGGAATTGGGGTGTGAGGAGCACTATGGGTGTGGCTGGGAAACAGAGGTCCTGAAGCTGGGTGTGGGTGGTGCCTCTTGAGATGACCATAGGAACAAGGCAAGAATGCCTGTCTGGCGCCCCAGAAAGGCAAGAAGGCTTACTCAGATCTCACTTAGGGCCGAATTCAGAGAGCTGAAGTGATTTGGTCCCTCTGGGCCAGCCAAGTTTCCTGGAGGGAATTCTAACAACATCACCACAGTAAAGATTCAGGTGGAGGAATGGGAAGAATTGTCACAATGTTATCACCCATGCAGAAAGGCCAAGACCAGAGCAATGGAATCTAAAGAAGGGAACAGAGGAAGAAGAGGTCTCTTAGTCTTACGCACAGACCACAGAACAGAATGCGTTTAGGGGAATGGATGCTCTTGATTTTGCAGTTCAGAGAAAACAAAGAACTGTTGCTATGTGAAGAGAAAACCAGCTGGTGTTAAAAATAGGTTCCAATGACACAAGGGAATGACATAGGATCCCTGCCTTCAAACAGTCAGGGGGGCTGTCACACAGGAAGAGAAGTGGATGTGCCCACTCAGCATGGAGAGACAGACAGCTCTGGGTCCAATAGTAGCTGCTCCAAGATACACAAAGCCTCCCTGATCTGCTGTGGAGGTGGTAGGATATGGTAATTTGGGGTTGCTCAATGGTGACATGGCAAAAGTCATGGTAAAATCTTCTTTCTCAAAGTTCCATCTTACTTCTCTCTTCCATGGCAGAGGATTAACTTAACAACAGAGAAGGTAGGGGAAGCAACTGCTATTTCATGCTGATCCCATAAACCAGGAGAGGTTAAAGGAGGGAAATATTCATGTCCCAAAAGGAAGATGTCATTTCTGTTTAGCTAGTAAGAAAACTGAGGCACAGAGGAGTGTTATCTTAAAGAAATGCAGCCTCACATGTGGCTCTAACTTCAGCCCCTCTGTCCCCTCACCTCTGATCTTGGGTTCAAAAATCTCAAGTAACAGTTCCCTCTTACCAACATCTGTAAGTTCTGAAAAATGTGTGCTTTTTTGGTTTTGGCTCATGAAAAGAGCCAAATGCTCATGACAGAGCATTAAGAACATCTGGCAATCACAAGTCCTTCTTTGTATTTGAGATCACCTATGTATACTACTCTTCTCCACCAAGTAGGATGACCTTCTAACTTGGCTTTTTCTGACAAATATTTCAATGAGTTGGCATTTAACAAGAGGTAGAACGTGAGTGCATATGTGTGCGCGTGTGTGTCAAAGAAGGTCCACTGAAGAGTCTGTTGGGCCTAATTGGCAAATTACCTTGGGAAGAAAAAGAGAAACAAGGTAGGTGGGAGCTGTAAAAAGGTTACGAGTACTTGATACAGGGCGGGTGCATTTAGCATTTGCTCCTGTGGCCGCACGGATGGCACTGTGCCCACTGGGATGGGAGATGAGAGTCAGGTTCTGCCCCGAAGGTCTGGAGGATGAAAAGTGTCGTGGTGACAGAGAACTGAGGGACGTGTGAAGGTACTCCAGGCAGGCACTGTGAGACAGGGATTAGGGGGATCAGGGAGGCTTTGTGAAAGTGGTGGCACTCGAGCCAGGGCCTTAAAGGACAGCAGGGCTGAAAGATGTAGAAGGAGATATGGAGGTAAGAGATTACTGCTGTCATCTTCACCCTCCTGGCACAGCCTCCTTTAGAGTGCAAATCCCTCTGAACTCTACCCACCCCATGCCCATCCCATCTCCTAGATGGGGTGAAGCTTACTTGCCCTCCCTTACCTTGGGGGCTCCTTGGCAGGAGTTACGTAGCCTACCCACTCCCAGAGGGCTTGCCATTCAACAACTGTCACTTCTGGCCAGCTTGCTGAAGCTTCTCTCCCCAAGTCCTCCCAACAACCCACCATTGCTGCATAGGAGAAAAGAGAGGCTCTGTTCAGACAGTTCAGAGTCATACAGTCATATAGTTCAGACAGTTACAGCAGCCACTTGAGAACAGAGGTCTGCTTCATGGCCAGTTCCTTCCATTTACCAGGAGCTTGAGCACTTGGGTACCTCATGTTACATTTCTGAGTCTTTCAGGGTCATGTTTAAAGGAAGGATGCTCTAGCCCATAGGGATATGGGTCAATGATAACACAACTCTCAGGACAGGCATTCCGCTAGGCCAGGGTGAGATAGCCCCTGAACTTGACACAGCACCTGGCAATGGCAGACATGTCTAGTTGTTTGTTTGCTTGTTTGTGAGACAGGCTCTTGTATGTTGCTGCACATTCTCCTGGGCTCAAGTGATCTTCCTACCCCAGCCTCATAGGCATGCCAACTACTGAGCCTGGCTAGATAAGCTCACGTTTTATGATTCCATGAATAGTCTGGAGGTAGCTGTGGTCTCTCTCCTCAATGTCACCTTAGTAAGCACTAGGGAGGGGGGTGGGGTGGGGAGGGGGATGAAAGAAAAGTATGCCTGTCAGAACATTTCAACAGAAAGAACTGAGGAACTAACTTCCCTGGGCTAAGGAGAGAAGGCTATCACATCATTGGGCCCTGCCCACGCATCCCAGGAAGCACCTAGCTTCTTCTGGGAACTGGATCAAAGGGCACAATGTGACTAAGAGGTGGGTCCCTATGTAATTAACACCTGGATGTACCTTGGATACTGTCCAGATATCACCCTTCTCTTTGTGCAAACCCCTCCCTAGTTGGGTAACATGATGTGGGGCTTGGCCTATGGCCTGTACAATAAGGCTAGAGAGATCAGGGTTGTGGGGGACCCCTCAGGTGAACACTGTGAATGGGTCAGTGATATTTGTTCAACACTCGTTGTCTTCTTAAAGAAAGGTGAGCTTCAGACCCTGGTTTGTACCATTAGCGCCCCCCCCCCACTTCCTACTGTCTTAAGGAGCTACTTACTTATAACCACAAACATGTCATAGTAGGCCAGTGACAGCTCCTTAACAAGAACACTGGCAGTTGCTTCTGCAAAGTGGAAAATTCCCTGGCGTGGACCTGTACACACGCTCAGTTCCAATGACAACTTAATCCTTCCAGGACCGAGGTGTGCAGAGAACAGAAAGCCATCTGATTCACTTCTTAAAACTATTTTTTTTTTTTTTTAGTTTAAAAGAAATCATTAAAGGCAAGGCACTCCAAGCATCTTTCAAGGATGGGAGCCCACACCTCCTCAGCTGGCATCCAATTTAGTAGGGACAGAGTCACTTTCCCTCACCTCCTTCTCTGCAGTGACAGGACGAATGTGCAGTCTAGAAAGTTCACCAAGGTCCCTTGATATCAAAGCTGGGGACGTCTATACTTGGCAGGGAAGGGGGCACATAATTCAAACCTGCCAAGGCCTCTTGTGTGTAAAGGAATGGACTGGAGCCCTCCTGCTCTCCTGCTAGGCCAGGAGGAAAGCCAGTAAGCAGCTGCCCACCACGGTACTCACAGCCTTCCCCAGTGCGCCCGACACGCTGGCTCAGAGCTGAGCAGATGCCGCCTAAGCCTTTAAAGCACGCACTAATTGCGCTAATTTAGCTAACAGTCTCTGTTTCGTCCCCCACCCGAGTCAACCAGCGTCCTTTGGTACTGCTGGAGAGATGCAAGCTGTTGGCTTTAGTGTTATTTTGTCAGCCATTAAACGATTCATCGGAGTCATTAATTGATTTATTACTGCTGCCTGCTCAGAGGGTTTAGCAAATAAAGAATGATGTAGGTCACAATGCAAAGGAAATTGGACCAAACAATGCCATGAGGAACTGGGCATTCAGTGACTTCCACTGTCCACTCCAGAAGTCCTGTGCACCCCATTGTTTGTTGAGGGACAGCATAGATGACCCTCCTGCCTGAAATTCAGGTACAAGAGAGGCAAGAAGCCTATAGGGCCTCCAGCCCCTGGTAGCACTAAGTTGTAATGGTTGGATCTGTGGCAAGGAACCTAGAAAGGCAGGGTTCCACTCCCCTGAAGGTGACATACTCCAGTTGAGCCCACACACTCCCCCTGCACTGCCTACAGGAGCCATACGACATCATCCGGTGGATGCGTTAACATGTGCCTCCTAATGCCTGGCCTTTTATGTACTTATCTCTGATCCTCTCAACAGTCCGACGGGTAGTCGCATTATCTTCCCTGTTACAGAGAGAATACTGAAGCTCAGAGAGCTGACCTGCCCCAGGCTGCACGGCAGGTCAGGAAGTGGCAGTCTGGGACGCAAACCCAGCGTACTTCACTTCAAAGTCCACATTTCTTCCCCTCTACCAAATTCTTCAGACAGACACAAAAGGCCCTATATCTCCAGCTCAGCTCCATGAGAACCCTGACAGAAACAGGCACGAGACCAGAAACAAGGCTACCCCTGCCCTTCTCAGAGCCCCAAGTGCTTCAATTACAAAATGACATGGTTACAGGTGAGCCCTGATGCCACATGGAAGGATGAGATTCTATAAGGAGTCCCTTCTACTTCTCTCTGCAATGGCCACACTGACTGAGTCAACACAATCAACCAACACAATGCCACTTAGTGCTGCTTCCCTTTGGAGTGCTCCTATGTGGTAAGTGAGCCCTCCTTGGGCCCTATGTGGATTCCACATTTCCCGGCTACCCCATCAGCCACATGGCAGCAGGTCCAGGGACGTCTGCTGTACTGGACCAGACCAGACCAAAGTGGTCCAGGCTACCCAGCTTCCAGTCCTCAGGGTTCTCAGCAAACACAGAAAGGAATGACACTGAGCTGAGAGCAACGTTAACACCTCGAATGACAGACTCACACAGTCATGTATGGATAGTGTGTGTATGTGTACATGTGTATGCACATAACCACATCTGTCTGTAGAAGAGAAGAAAAGGTAATAGCTCTAGTACCTATTTTCCCTAGGAACACCACAGCCATTCTGAATGTCTCAAATTCTATTATCACAGTTATCAGCTGATAAAGGGGTCTCACACCCCTGCCCAGCACAGCAGCATTCTAGAACAGAGCTTGCCCTAGCATGCTTTTAGAGGCGGCTCTCAGAAAGTGCTGACTGATTTGTTCCTGAAGTGATGCAGAGGGGATGAAGAGTGGGGTCAGGGACCCACCAAGAGCCAGTGTGCTCCTTTCTTCTTGGTCCCTCGACTTGTCAGCTTAGACTGTGGCTTAAGGCAGGGGGCTGCCATTCCAGCTTACCATGGGCAAGTCCACAGCCTCATCTGGAGGTGTATAGAACACAGTTTTCTTGCTGGTACACCCCAAAATTGGTCCAGAACTTTCAAGATCATACACATCCTTTACAGTTGTAGTAAGAAGCTGCTAAGGAAGTGGGCCAAGGGACTGGGAAGGTGGATCAGTGGTAGAGCACTTGCCTTGCATGCCTGAGGTCCTGGGTTCGATTCCTCAGCACCACATAAGCAAAAAGAAAAAAGCCGGAAGTGGCGCTGTGGCTCAAGTGGTAGAGCGCTAGCCTTGAGCTGAAGAGCTAAGGGACAGTGCCCAGGCCCAGAGTTCAGGCCCCACTACTGGATCCCCCCGCCCTCCCTCCCCCCAAAAAAAAGAAGTGGGCCAAGAGCATGGATGGGAAAAGCTGGAGGTGGCTACTCAGGCTTCTGAAACAGATGCAAAATTTCTCTTGGAGAACTGGATGCTGGTGGCTAACAACTATAATCTTAGCTACTCAGGTGACTGATCTCTCAGGACCAAGGTTTGAAGCCAGCTGGGGCAGGAAAGTCTGTTAGACTCTTATCTCTAATTAGCCACCAAAAAGTCAGAAGTGGAGCTGTAGATGAAGTGGTAAAGTGCTAGTCTTGAGCACAAAAGCTCAGGGATAGCACCCAGGTCTAGAGTTCAAACCCCAGGACCAGGGGGTGGGAAAAAAAAATTCCCCTGGAGGATACCCACCCCTAAGGTGCTGGCAGTACAAAGGAGGGTCTTCAAGGAGGCCTTCCCCAAGGCCCAACACTTGACAGAGAATAACTTGTTAACACTTACATATTTAGTAGCAATTTACAAAGGCCTTTCTTTCCATATATTTACTTGATGAGTTTGCCCAACCACCTTTGCATAGGCTGGTCCCAGTCTCTGGCAGAAGCTGGTCCCTGTCTCTGGAACACTCTCCTCTTGGGTCTGGTACTACCTCTGTGTCCTCTTCATGTTCTTCCTCATAGCACTTGATACACCTGACTGTTAATTCCTTATTAAATAAGCCAGCTGGCTTCTCAAAGATGTGGCAGGAATGGTGTAGCAAAACACAGAGAAGTTGCTGGCTTAGTAAATACTATTTGGATGAATAAAATTCTTGTAGAAATCCTGTCTTTCAAGAGTACTCATCACATCTACAAGGTCAAATTCCAAGACTAGCTAATTCAAATGATCTTCCATTAGTTACCACTGGATCCCATCCAAAGAACTAGTCCCTCCCTTCCAAACCTCTACCACCACCACTACCACACACCCCTGCCTACGCAAGTTTTGGGACACATTGTTCCCTCTTTCTGAAACACCCCAACTTTGAGAAATGAGAAGGCCTGGGAGCTGGAACTGCGTGTCCCTTGCTGCCAAATGCCTTAGGCAGGCCTCCTAGCCACTAGTGCTGTCAGTATACTGGAAATCATCATTAAGTCCCCACCCAAAGACAACTGTAAGGATGACTTCAGCTGCCATCTAGGGAAAGCATTTGTAGCTCTGAAGAAGGACAGAATCAATGAATGGAGTGGGGAACTGAATTCGAGTCACAGCCAGGCCTCAGGGGATGGGTTCAAGAAGAAGACCCTAAGTGTCTGTACACTGCTGAGATCTACCTGCCATCCCATCCCCTGTTCTCAGCAGGTTCAATGCCTGGGCTCTCTGACCAAGCTGTCTGCTCCACTGGCTGCAAGGGGTTACTTCCTCCATAAGCATTGGAAAAGGACCAAGAGAAATAGCAAACTAACCATGGGGCCTGGAGCTGCTTCTGAGCCTGGCGTGGAACCCTAGATGCACCCTGCTCTGTACCCTCCCTGGACTAACCACGTCTCAAGCACATGGTAAGCCAGCTCCTCACCTACCAGGTCTTAGGTCCACTTAGTGCTACTTGCACTGTCTCTGTTCAACAAGCTCTCCAAACCCTTCCATTTATCTATGCATAAAACTCTTGGTCTGTTCTTGCTTACCAGTTCTAAACAGGCACAAAGGCCCTTTAGTGGTTAAATTAGAACTCAACACTAGAAAATTTCCACCTATGTCTCTTTAATCAAACGTCCAATAAAACATTCAACAGACCATGGGCTGCAGCTAGCTGTAAAGTAAATAGAGCACTGGATGGACTGCAGGGAAGAAGTTTAGCTCCCAGCTCCCAGGCTAACTCAGAGACAGGCAATTCATCCTGACTTGAGATATGCCCCTATAATGTAGGACAGGGATTGTCCTCTCTTGGGTTTGGCACGGGAACTGAGACACAAGGAGATAATGAAAGGGCTGTGATCTCATTTCAACCTCTCATTCCATCCCCTCTCTCTTTTTCTACACAGAGCTGAAGCCACAGGAAATCTTGGTCTCAGCCTTGTTGCATATGCCTTGCCCTCTAGAATGGCCATTTTATGCCAGCTTCTGCCATCCCAATGCATCCCTCAGCCTGCCTGGAGCAAGATAGTTTGTTCCAATTTCACAAGACTCTACCTGTATCTCTACTATTTCCTACCTGGCTTTATCCCATGAGAAGGGCTTATTTTTCTGCAGACTATTGGTTCCTAAGAAGTAGAATCCAAATGTTTGCTACATCTGGTAATCGATAAAAACCGAAATGACTAGGGACTGAGAAAGAACTTTTCAGAGAAAGCTAAACCTGTCTCTTCTGATAAATTTCTATCCTTTTTATTCATTTCCTTTCAAAGCACAGGACGGGCTGGCAAAAACCCAGATGTCAAGAGAGTGAAGTGTGGCCTTCACTCCCACATGCTTGTTTCTCTCATCACACTGTTGGTAGCTGGAGGACAGAAACATGGTGGCCTCTGGGGAGATCTCAATCTGAGTCCTGGGTTTGCTCCCAGCTTGAAACTTGGAACTCAGATAGGGATGACAGCGCTGTCCTTGACAAATGACCAACCTTCCTGTTCTGCTGCTTACCTGATCTTAAGCAGTCTGTTTTTCTTTTATTTTCCCCTAATCCCACTTAAAGCCATGGCCTAGGTTTTCTCTATCCAAGAAAGGAATTTTTAACTAAATATGTATAGTGTATGAGCCTTCAGAAGCTGAATCTGGAACTACAGAAAAAGACATACCTACCAGGTGGAGGGCAGCAGGGATTTGGAACCTGTTTTCCCAAGGTATCTGTCTGGGCTGGCTATTATCTAGAAAATGGTTGAGAGGGGCTGGGAGGTTGGTTCGTTGTAGAGTGCTTGCCTTGCATGCATGAGGCCCTGGGTTCAATTCCTCAGCACCACATAAGAAAAAAGAAAAAAGCCGGAAGTGGTGCTGTGGCTCAAGTGGTAGAGCGCTAGCCTTGAGCTGAAGAGCTGAGGGACAGCGCCCAGGCCCAGAGTTCAGGCCCCACGAACAGACCACCCCCCCCCCAAAAAAAAAAAGAAAATGGGTGAGAAAGCCTGCCTGCCACCTCCCAGGATGAAGTGAAGTTTCTCCCACATCCTAGAACAATGTTTACCTGGCATGCATCAGTCAGGTGCTCCACAAACATACTCCTGTGAAAGAAACCCTCCCTTCCACTTGTCTTCCAGTGGGGAAGGCCAAGCCAGCAGGAACTAGAGCCTCAGTGCTCCCATCCCGGTCCCCACAGCTTCCGGGTTCTACATCCCAGGAACATGGGCACAAGCCCTCACATCCTGCTTACACAATGCAGGCACCAAGGGAGGCTGATCTCACTTAATCCTCAACAGCCTCCCAAAGTGAGTAAATCCACTCCTTTATTTTATATCGACCCATCTTGCCAGTGCTGGCCAGAATGGTAAGTGTCTTACTCAAGGTCATAGTTAACTGATTTTAGAATTTTCCTCCTGGCTGGGTCTAAACATTCAAACCTACATACTCCTCCAACCTCCAGTGGGAACCAAAGGAAAGCTTAAGTCATGGCGGGGGGGGGGGGAGAACTTAATCTGAGGGTCAGTCCTCTGGCTCTAGTATCCATCTGGCACAGGTCTCCTCAACTTTACTTTGTTCTGCCTAGCCTTCCTTATACAGCAGTGACGAGCACAAATGACACAGAAAGGGTCTGTGAACAGAGAGCAACATGCCCTTCTACCTGGACAGACCAAGGGACACACCAGCAAGGAATCAGGCATGGCTAGCTTCCTCGTGAGGCCCTCCCCTCCCCATAAAATGAAGGGAGTGCACCCAGTTCCTGGTTTACAAGCCTTGTCACACATCAACATCACCAGGTATCTTTGCAACTACCCAGCTGCCTGTATTCCAGGCTGCAGGAAAGGTGCAGGGGTCCAGCTCTGGGAGCTCTAGGACCAGATGTTCTATCAGATAGAACTCTCCTGGGTTCTGTCTCTACCCTGATTCCAGCTGGAGAGAGACCCCAGGTCTGGGGACAGCTGGGCCAGATGGGCATTTGTCTTCTGTCCCCTCATCCTTCCCAGCCAGGCTCCCAGGAGGGCCTGCAGGATGCCTCTGGAGCAGGTCACGGCTTAGACAACCGCCCAAACAGGTATGGGCCCAGATTTAATTGGCCTCTTGGTTAAGCTTTCTAATCTCATTAAAGCTGCCTCCATCATGCAGATGGAGGTCTTAAACGTATTAACAGAAGAGGCTGCTTTGCCCCACTGTAAGCTTAATAGGTCTGGAGAGGGGTGAGACCCCTTTCTGCCCCCTAGCATGCTGTATCAATATGCGGACAATATAAACTCAGACAAAAAGAGGCACATGGCAGGGGGCAAAGAAGTATTGCCAGGAGAAGTACAGGACCAGGCTTGTGTACCCCACCTGGGGAAGCTTGTGCTGTCCCCAAGACCTTTTTTTTAAAAAAATTATTGTGAAAATACCGTACAGAGGGGTTACAATTACATGAGCAAGGTAATTGAGTACATTTCTTATCAAGCATTGTTGCCTCCTCCTTTGTTTCCCCTTCCCATCTCCGCCCCCACACACACACCCGTCCCCCGCCCCCAAGACTTTCAATCAATACCAACCACAGGATAAGTTTATTTCATGTCTTATCAGGTGCAATCCCAGAGCCCACACCACCCCCAGGAGACAGCTGCCTTTCTGGTAGAGTGGGACTCACAGGATTTTTCTCCTACCCATTCTTTCGATCATCTTGGATGCTTCCTTCACTCAATGGAAAGGAGGTGGCTGCAAGTATGGTGTGGGTCCAACAGCTGTGTTTAATCTCTGCAAGAGAGGGCTTGTAATGCCACTCATTCTCTCCCTGGGCCCTCTGAGGAGGTATATTACCTCTCCACCAAGCATATGAGGAGCATCCAGGAAGGTTGAAACTTCTGGACATCAGCTCCAAAAACACTATGGTTGTCGTGTGCAAACATCACTGTGCAAATATACGTTACCTACTTCTCGATCATCTCACTTTATCTAAATATATCCTAAGAAAATAACTTGGCAGCAGTGAGAAATTCTGCAATAGGTTCAAAATAAGAACGAACGAACACACACACACACACACACACGAACACACACACACACACACACACACACACACACACACACAATGTTCAAGGTACCACACATTACTGAGGATGTTCATGGAGAAACAAACACCCAGTGTGTGCTAGGGCTCAGCGGTGGTAAGGGCTCCTGCTTGTTACTAAGAATAGTTATAAGGAAGTTAAGATTACAGAAGGGAAGGGACTCCATGTAGATTCCTAGCTAGGCCAGTATAGATGCCCAGTCCAAAGGACAAATTGGGGGCACACCCAGCCACATATGTGTGCACACACAGGCACACACACACACACACACACGCCCATGTCCGCACCCTCTGGGACTCACTACAAGACACTGGCATTTTCCACTCCACTTGCCAAGAATGGAGCCACCCTGCCTTGCAAGCTTGAGCCTCCAGACACTGGATCACAGGGCATGCTAGCACACCTTGACTTTGCCCTGATGTCCTTCCGCCCCTACCATCTCTACAAAAAGAGAAATTAAGACCCAAAGTGGAAGGCAGACATGCCTACCACCTAGCCAGGATGCCTCTAGGTCCAGCATACTGTCACTAGAAGATCTGAGTTTTTCCTTTTTCCATGAACTGAGAAAATCTAGGCTGTCTGCAGTCACACTTAAGCCCACCCTCGTAGGCACAAGGACATTCACTTATTAGGAAGGAATTTGAGAGTTGAGGAGACTGTGGGCACTCCTCCCAATCATGCCAGCTCTCCATGGGTTAGAGCAATGGTTCAGGTTCCACAGTAACCCCACTGCCATCTGGACACAGACCTCAAGCCTGGCTTACTGTATGGGTCTGTCTCATCATTGGTTGCCTGCCTCATCCTCCCTTTGTCCCTGTTCCTCTCTCCAGATGACTATTACCTTGTTCACTGCCTTGGGGACACTCAACACCCCACCGCACAGCAGCTTGGCAGGCCCTCCACAGCCTGGCCTGAACCAAGCTTGCTTCCCCATACCAGACCAGCCTGTCTCCTAAAGCTCTGGGTTTGCATAGACTCTTCCCTGCCTGGAAACACATTTATCACTCTTGGCTCCCTCAGGCCTCAACTTGTAGTTCCTTCTCTCTTCCAGGTCCATACAGATGCCACCTCACCAGCAGGCCCCCTGGGAAGAAGCCAGTCAGGTTTTCTCCTAGGAACCCAGCAAGTAGGTCCCTTAAATCTACGACTGGCATCTATCTCTCCTACTGGGCACTGAGATCTCAGAAACCAGGTGGTGTCCTCTAAATCTTCATTCAGCACCCAGATAAGGATTTAGCACACCAAAGATACTTCCAGTGGCATTTCAAAAAGAAACAGAAACATAAATGTTTCAGAACCAATACCATCAGAGACATCATTTCATCCCACCCTAAATTTTTAAATTTTTTTTTACTGTTATTATAAAGATGATGTATAGGGGGATTACATTTATGTAAGCCAGGTAATGGTACATTTCTTTTTGGATAATGTTACCTCTTCATTTATTCTTAGTTTTAAAAGTCAAGAAAACAAAGGCCCAGAGAGGATAAGGGGGTGTAAGTCCGCCAAGTGCTTAGCAGTGTTGAACTGGAAGTCTTCATGGACTCCTCCAGACTGGAAAAGACCACTGCCTAGTCCCTCAGCCACACATGAAGTCTATACCCACGGCAATGCTGTCCTCCTTAGAAGGTCAAAGGCAGCCTGGGAGGTGCTTGCTCTGAGGCTTATAAGCCCAAAAGAAACCAAAAGCATCACCAGGCTGGAAACCATGAGAGTAGACAGTCCTATGCTGACTGAACACAGGGCCCAGCACTGGTGCTCAGCAAGGACATGAGGAAGGACCAGGATGGTCCCTGGCACACGGGTGAGGATACTCAGCAAATACCGATGCACATTTATGTCCATGACATAAATGACCAGTTACAAACTGATGTGATATATAGTATTAAATAGGCCTGTACTCAGCTGTGGGATTCCAGAGAAAAGTTGTATTTCTGCTGGAGGGTGGGGAAGTCTGGGACAGAGCACTGACACCTGACCAGACACCATCTGTTATTTTTCTCTAATTGTTCCACGTGTGTGAAATTTTGATTCTCTAGCTAGAATGTAGACTCCAGGAGAGCCAAGATTGTGGCTGCTTTCTGCCTGCCCCAACCCTCTCTCCGCAATGTCCATTTACAGGAGATACTGGAGGAACTCCACAGAGAGCAATGGACCACACCTTTTTAACAGCAGCTTTTCTACAAGAATGCTTTTCCCTGAAGCTCCTCAAAGCCCCTCAGGAAACAGAATGGTATCCACAGGCGCTCCCAACATCCCATGCACCTAGTACGGCAGTGCAGAGATGGGCACTGAACATTGCCAGTGTCCATCTGGACAGCACTGAGTCTCTTGCATCTTATCAACTCTCCTGGCTCCATAATCCTGCAAGTCTGGATATACTCATTTGGCTGGAGAAATCGGGGCTAGGAGGTCAGGGGAAGACCATATTCAACCTTTTACCACATCACATTGCCTGTAAAATTAATTATCTGCCAACAGCTGCCTGCAAAAAGAAGCCTCACCCGGATCATTTGGCAGGAAACAACTAGCACCCATTCAGAAATCTCACCTGCAAGGAAGTCTTACTAAAAACCACCACTGGCATATCACTTTTGGTTTAGCGGCGCAAACTCATTGAGGGGCAGTCTGTGCCAGGCAGTACTCACGCATACCTGCTACACTGCACCACCAGTTTCTATAGGCTGAACACTACCTTCTGGCTTCCACAGGGTTTCAATATAGCTCTCCAGCTACATCCCAGTTTCCACAGTGGCACAGAAAAATACAAACTTTAATAATTCCTTTTCTTGATTGGATAATGGCCATTTCACCATTCTGTCCTCCTCACAGAGACCATCTCAGCTCCTTGGGCTCATAACCCTGGGCAGCCACTCAGGCCAGGGAAAGAAGAACAAACGGGAAGGGGTTGAAAACACACACATCACTAAGCTCCAACCCAAACAGAACTAATCCATTCAGAGCCAAGCGAGGCTGAGCAGATGGGAAGCCAGGCAGCAGGCTTCCCTGCTGGCCCACCCGCTACCACCCTGGGTTCTGGGGCCTTTACCACAGCAGTGTAATTATAAAGGGTGACCCAGCCACATGCTCACAAGGCCAGACCTACTCCCAGGCACCCGCAGCACCACCTTCATCTGGTTTGGGTTTAGAATCTTGCCCACTCCCCTCATCACATATGCAAAGGCAGAAATACAAACACACCACCCTTAGGCATCGCTGCCCTGAGGAGGAGAGAGGTGCAAACTTGGTGTGCTCCTCTATGGGGTCTGTTCAGGTCTTTGGGGGGCATGGTTCATCCCTACCTTCCCTGGCCTGATGCCTGTTGGTCTCCCCCTGGGCACCTTCATGTGCATGAGGATTTCTTCCCACAGGGTATCTGCTTGTTTCTCCTCCCTTGGAGAATGAAGGCAGAGTGGGGTAATCTGTTTTGCTTTCTGGGCTATCCCAGTGCTCACCATGGATGAGGGATGTGCAAAATGTACTACATTGTGTGCTGTGTGCAATTGATGAGTAAAAGTGCAGTACCAACATGTTAAATCCTCAGATAATTGTTTATTTCTCATTAACCACTGTCTCCTCCCAGTACTTAGTTGGCACTCAAAAAATACCTACGGAGCAGTGGGGACCACTTTTTCACACTGTAGCTCGAGCATCAGAGGGGGACACACTACATTAAGGAATGATAGGGCTGCCTGGGGGCTTGAAGACCACTTCTGTCCCCTGCTTGTATGTAACATGAGGCCCTGGGCAAGTAGTGTTTGGTCAATATGGAGCTTGCACTTGGGCCCCCAAGCCGCACCCTCGCAGTGCTGGGCCTCCAAGGCAAAGAAGACGGTGCCTGCTATTCAAAAGGAGTGGGTAATCCAGCGAGGCAGATGAGACAGACACATGAACAATTAGTGAACAAGATAACTGCCAAGCTAACGGTATTATATCCTGATATAATAAAGTACACGATGTACAACACAATTAGAGACAAGAGTGAGGCACACTGCACTAATTACACAGGACAAAGAGCGAGCTAGCTGTAACCATGGGGTGCTAGTGCTGTCATAGAAGGCTCTAGGGGCCAAACAAGCAACCAGAAGTGAGGTTGGGGTGGGGGTGACTCCACTAGAAAGCTCTCCTGAGTTCCATTCCTATTACCTCCTGTCCCTAACCTAGATGATCTGTTCCAACCTAGGCTGCCTCTCTCAAGCAGCCTCACAGTGCCACCTAGATAGCTAGCTCTTCCATCCCAGGAAGAAGGAACAGTTCTGGCACTAACTAAACGAAGACCTGGTTTAATACTTTCACATGCACATAGGCTCAGAGAAGAACCTCATGCTCTTATTCTCTGTACCCATAGAACTCTGCAGGAAAGCCCTAGCCACAGGTGACTGCTGAGTTTTTAAAATACAGGCCATTCAGATGTGCCAGGTAAAATATGTCCTAGCAGAGGAAGAGGCACTAGCCAGGTAAGGCTGAGGGAGCGAGTTAAGAGAGGTGGGTGTAGGAGGTGAAGAAGAGTGACAGCAGGTAGGGCTCCCAGGGAACAAAGATCCTGTGCACAGTAAAGCAGCAGCCCCTGTGAGCCAGTAGCCACAGGCCAGGCAGTCACTGGAGTCAGACTTGGGATTTGCTCTTAGGCAGAAGCAAGGCTGGAGGCTGGATGCTGTCAGAGAATATATAGGTCTTCACCTGTGGAAACAACCCCACCTGGTATGCAAGCCTCTCAGCTGACCTCTGTTGAGATGAGCCCTGATCCAGCTGGGAGAGCAGAGATGATCACATATAAATGCATTCAGAAAACCCAGAAAAACACTAGGCCACAACATGAAATAGCAATCCTTTGCAGGACTCTAGGCTATTTCTTTTGTTTTGTGATACACAGTCTAAGTAAGGCTGTATCCTACCTCAGCCTCCTGAGTGCTAGAATTATAGATGTGCACCACCATAATGCCCATTTAAGCTTTTTTGGGGGTGGGGGGAGGGTCGGTTGTGGGGCTTGAACTCTGGGCTTTGCCGCTGACCCTCAGCTCTTCAGCTCAAGGCAAGTACTCTACCACTTGAGCTACAGTGCCACTTCTGGTTTTCTGAATGGCTTATTGGAGATGAGTCTTACAGACTTTCCTGCCTGGGCTGGCTTTGAACCGTGAGCCTCAGATGTCAGCCTCCTGAGTAGCTAGGATTACAGGCATGAGCCACCAGTGCCCAGCTTTAAGCTGTTTCTTAACTGAATAAGAAGGGAACTCTTACTCCCTAGAGCCCATGAGAGTGACACAAAGACTGGATAGCCAGCAGTGAACTGCCTAGCATAGAACCAGGCACTTCCCTTCCAGTGTCACTAGTCCTCTTAATTCTTTCTTTTCCTATTCAGAGAACACAATAGCTGCCTAGCACACAATGGTTCTTACATTGCAGGGGTTCGATAAATAGTATATCTCCTCTCTTCATATGTCATAACTAAGGTAATACAACTTATATACATCTCTGACTAGAGATGGAATTTAGGAGACCAAAAAGTTACTTCGCTGAGCAATCACAGGACAATGCACATTCTTAAAATGGAAGAGAGCTCCAAGCTGGAGACCACTGCCTGCCTTTGCCAGACTGAGCAACTTGGAGCCATGGAGTGAAAGCAAGGAAATTCAACTTCAGATCCTCTCATAACAGGCATATCATAGGTAGAAAGAAACCCTCATCTGGTTTGGAGCCTCAAATATAAGCATTCCTGTCTGGCTCCAGGCTTTACAGACTTTTCTCCTCTGCTGCCAGTCTCATCCCAAGTTCAATCTTTCTGCAAGTTGCTTCTCATGGCTTTGTCTTCTCCCACAATACCCTGCCATCACTCCTCCTGGTTGCAAATACTGCTATTCTTCAGCATCCTAGAGAACGCCACATTCCTCAGAAATCCTTTCCAGGACTTTCTTACTGAGTGAGCTCCCCCTCTATCTGTCCCTAACTTTTGGCATCCTTCAGGCCAGACTAGCAGGATACCCATTTCTTATTTCCCTCCTAGGATATTAGCCACCTTTACTCCTCTACTTCCTCCAGGACAGGACTGTCAGACCTGCGCAGAGCTCACAGGATGCCTTCCACAGCCTGAGTGGGTATGACATACACTCTGGCTGAATGAGAATGGGAGGAATATGATAACACATACCTTGGTACGATAAGCCTCAGACTGGTGTCAGCCATGTGTCAAAGAGCTCATCCACTGCCGAACGGGGAAGGCTACAAGTCCAAACAAGCATAGAGTTTCAAGGCAGGATACCAGGCTCATTTTTGGCAAAAGTTAGGTTATTTGAAACCAGCCTGTGTAACAGGTAAAAAAGTCAGGGCCACAGTACAGCCTCACCTGAGGCCATCTGCCCTCTTACCTGGTTCATTCCTGCACTGAGTGGGAGACCTGTGGTGGGCTCAGGAGCTTGGATGCTGACATTTCTCAGGAGGCACCACTGGCATTATCACCAGAAAGAGGAAAATAGCTAAGCACTTTGTGTGACACCTCTCTCTACCTCCCTTTACACCAACCCACTCTGCAGATGCTTTATAAGAGCCATTTCACAGAGCAGGAAACTGAGGCTTTAACTGCTGAAGGTCACACACAGGTAACTGGTGTCACCTGACACTCAGCTAATTTGACTACAACTGTTCAAGGACCACCAAACCATTCCTCTTGTCACTCAACCTGGAGTTCTAAAGGAAAACAAAGCCTCAAACAGCATTCTAGACATTAGTGCCCTATAGCCCCAAGCCGAAGCATGGGCTTCAAGAGGCTATGTGGACCCTGCTGGGGTGAATTTGCACTCTTATTTCAGGGTCACACTGTGTTCTTTCTCCTGTTTTTTCAGCTCTGGAGCCTGGAGGCTCACTGCCTCCTCTGAAGGAAACTGCCTCCCTACTAATTTGCTCAGTCAGCAAGCAATGCTCTTTGCTCCCCAAATAACAAAAACATCATTTTTTTTCACCAACTTCCACACCCACCTCACAACCTCTCCTCCTCTGCACCTGGGGAACCCATTCCACCTCACTGTTTTATATTCCCTTGGTCTCACTATACTAGAGGGGCTCCTTGAAGGGAGGGACCCTGCCTTCATTTGCCTTCGGATCCCTGGTGTATGTGGAATACATTAAGTCATGTTTTTAAGTACCTCTCCCCACAAACTGCCCAACTCACTAGAGATGCTCATTAATAAATAAAACAAAAACAGGAGAGGCCATGATTACCAGAAAAGTGTGAGTTCATTCCTAGGACAGTTCTTAAAACTCTTTGAGAAGGCAAATCCTACCAGCTTGGAATGATTAGGGATAGGAAATGAAATGCTACTCTAAGCTATCAACAAAACTAAAATGTTCTTCTGATGAACTCTGGGGAGACATGCACAGAATACAGTTCTAGAGATGTTTAACAAGGGGCATCTGCCACCTGCATGCTCAGCGCATGTAAGCAAACAACACTGACATAGTGTACTTAACAGTGACTGGGCTGATTCTGTGATATTCCCCTATCTTCTAAGTACCACAGATTTGCTAAGCTGACCTAAAGGAGTGAGGCCCAGATCTTGAGCCCCACCACAAGGGTAAGTCATAATTTTTGTTAGGACCCATCTAAATGAGTCCTCCCCAAATAATACATAATTTTCTAAGTGTCCTAATGAGAGTGATGGTGCTTATTCATCTAAATACAGTCAACACAGGCAAGTGCAGACTTCATCCCATAATTCAGGGAACACCAGCCCCTTTTGGGATATAGCACAGAGAGGAAGCTGGGTCATGAACGGCCAGCCTTGTCTTCAAATGATATTTAACTAGAAGTTCCTATTAGGATTTTAGTCAGACTGAACTGTGAGAAATTATTGTCCTTAATGCACAGACACAAGAAGCTGAAAAATCGCCAAGCAGTCAGAAAGTTGGCTTCTTTGCCACTCACTGTTTTTGATGCCACTTGTTAACTGAAAGACCTGGAGTGGTCTCAAATCCCTAGCTTCCCAACTACCCTGTACTCAGGGGGGAAAAACCCACCCCAAACCTTTAGCTGCTGCCAGAAAGAAAAAAGAAAATAAAGAAAGAAAACCCTAGGAACACATCAAATTCATGTCCAAATCCTTTGCCCCTTAGAACAAAACCCATTGCAGGCACACACAAAGAAGGGGAGGCAGGACAAAGGAGAGGCCAGGTCACACTCGACAAGGCGCTTTCTTGTCGTTTCCAAAACAGAACTGTCCTCTATTAAAACACTCTTGTTGCTCGGATGTTGGTGCAGGAAAGGGGGGTAGAGGCACAAATCTCAAACAAAAGGAAAGACATGGCGGGTGGGGAGGCCCCAAGCCGGCTCACCCCCCCTCCCCGCCCCCTGCACTTCCAAGCCTTTGAATGCCCGCAGATCCTGGTCCAGAGCTGGCAGCTGTCTGTTATTATCCCAACAACTCCAAGGGCCCCTAGCACCAGGGAGTGTGTCCCGAGCAGGTGAACGCCATCTGCCCAGCTCTGACAAGATGCCTGTCTTCATGCCTGCTGCTGCCAGCAGGCTGTGTAGACATGGAGAGGCACAGTCAGCTTCCCTACCCTCTCTGGATGGCTCTTCAACTCTCAGCCCTGCTTTCTACTCACTCCTAGGGGCCACAGGCTCAGTCACTCCCAGCATTTATCACAGGCAGTGAGCTCTTTTCAAACACACCTGGACACCTTTCAAAGAAATTTCTAAAGGTACCAAGGGTACCTGTTTTTTTGCGTGCGCAATCACATGCGTGCGCAGGGGGGAGGGGGTGGAGAAGGGGGAAGATATACAGAGTTAGGTATGAACAAGAAAACAAAAGCCCACTGCCATGCGGTTCCAGGGATTAATTTTAAGAAGGGTTTTTTAATTGATCTATAAAGGAGAAAAGTTTTCTACCTGCCTTTTAAAGAGCACTCCCTGCATTAGCTAAAACATTCCCAACACACCCTCACCCATTTCCTCCCTCCCAAACCCTCCCAGTTTTAATGGGGGTAAGTGGCTCCTTGTTGCAATCTGCAAGGCATTGGTGAGCGCTAGACCTCAGGGAAGGCAGAAGGTAAGTGGGAAGTGAGCTGTGTTGGCCAAACAATGGAATGGACTTAGAGGGGCCTGCAGTTCCAGCTCTATCTTTCTACTCATGAGAGAACCCTACCTTCCCCACCCCACTATTTCACAGATTACGTATTTTTGCTTGCTGGTCCACCAAACAAGTGAAATATCTATACTATATATGATCATCCTCCTTTAGGAGGCAGAGTGATAGGTCTTACCCAGAACACTGGTTTAGTAAGACAGGCCGCCTGCCTGCCTTTGTGTTTCGATCTCTGGAGGATTGATGGCATCTGGAAGAACCATGTGTCCCCATCTGCATCTCTCTGTGCTTGATGTCTTCCTAGACACACTTGGCCTTTTTTCACTGACAATCCACATTTCTTCTTTTGCTTTAACATGGGCTGATTCTTCAATATGAAGTCAAGGTGAGCACCATGTCTGAGGAGAAGAACTGGCCATCCCAGAAGGGGGCAGCAGAGATATGGTCTGATCCTTGGTAGTCTCTAGGCTCAAGATCCTGAGTGAGAACCAGGGCCACCACATGCTTAACATGGCAGCTGAAAAATAACCTCAGAAAGGGTTGTTTCCAAACAAAAGCCAGAACATATCAAGGAGTCTGGGGAGTCCATAAAGCGAACACTGAGCCCAACTCCTACTGGACACCGGGTCCTGAGGGGAGCTCTCTGTGCCTATTGCAGGGCTTGTAAGGTTAGTAGAGGTAAAAGGATTTGGAAAACAAAGAACCATACCAGCAAGATGCCCAAATCTAATCAATGCTGCCGGCCTAAAAGATCCCATATCAAAAGCAAGTGGGCCGACCATGCAGGCCTCAAAGCTGTGTCATCTCTAGCCGAAATCTCACTATCACTCAGGGAGGGGACGAGCAGGAGCAGACAGCAGCCACTGTGCTGAACAAATAGCCCCTTCTGTCCCACCCCAGGTAACTTTTGTAAGGTCAGGGTCTAAGTTTAAAGTCTTCAGGGAATGAGAATGAGCCAAATTATTGCCAGTATAAAAACTAAAAATGTGCACAGAGAAACAGTCCTTGTATTATTCTACCCTAAGTAAGCTTTGTGTGTGTCCCCAGGTACATAGGTCTAGATCAACCCTGACAAGAGCCAGGCAGCCCAGAGTACTCCATGGCTGGCAGAGGCTCTCATACGAATTTGTCTTACCTAACTCTGCCTCTTTTCCAGCATCCACAGAATGTAGCCGCCCACAGAGAAAGGTCTCCAGCATACAGCAAGCACCACCCTGAACATTACAAAGGAAGGTTATTTAAGCAAGTGGTCAGAGAGAGACTCCTTCCTTGAGAAGGAGGATGTTATCTGAGGTGAGACTTAAAGAATATGCAGGGAAGTTGGGCACTGGTGGTTCATGCCTTTAATCCTAGCTACTCAGGAGGCTGAGATCTTAGGACCATGGTTCTAAGCCAGCCCAGGCAGAAAAGTCCATGAGACTTTTAACCACCAGAAAACTAAGTGGCGCTGTGGCTCAAAGTACTAGAGTGATAGCCTTGAGCAAAAGAGCCCAGGCCCTGAGTTCAAGACCTACATCAAACAAAAAAAAAGACACAACAAAGAGAATATGCAAGGGGTTAGGAAAGACCTTGTCACTTCTTCACAGTGACTCTGGGCCCAAAGGAAAGAGCCTTTTTGCCCTTAAAGCTGTCTCATCCTATCGTCTCAGGTCCCATGAAAGGGTAGGAAGGTTTTTTTTTATTTGGATATTTATAACATTTATAATATAAAATTATTAATATAGGCAGACAGGCCACAAGCAGCCAACACGAAGCATTTCCTGTCTATCCTGCTATATACCAAATGATTTTGTGGGCCCTTACAGGACATTCCCCCACACTTAACTTAGACCAGACCTCCTTGGGTTGCTAGCCCTGAAGATCTGTGAGTAGAAGGCAGAGCCCCATACATAGCACAGTGCCTCCCTGAAGATTGGGCTATATCTTCCCCAAAACGTCCCTTAGGTGGGGGGTGATGGGTCCAGCTTCCTGGAAATGTCTCCTCCACTTTGAATCCACTTCAGAAAGGCAGGCCCAGGCGGGAGGCCAGGGAGGGGCTGGGATGGGAAGGAACATCCTGTCTGCCTCAGAGGAGGGGAGGTGGCTCTCCAGCTGCCCACGTGCACTTTGGGTGTTTTTTTTTTCCCCCAATCCAGCAGGAAGTGTTCATTCGACCGACAAACAAGCATCTGGGGTCGCAGCAAGGTTAGGGCAGTGAAGCCAACCTCTTGATTTGTGGAAGTGAGCCATCCAAGACAATGGGTGACTAGGGTGGAGAAATCAGCTCCAGATGCAGGTCAGAGCCAGCTGCCCGGGGACCAATGTGGTAATCAATCCTGTTGATATGTTTATTCTCCAAAAGACAGTTTGTGGGAGGGGGGCTGCAGCTTGTGACTCCCCAGACAATAGGAGGCAGCTGGGAACACAGTCCTAGGATCCACCTCTGATAGTCTGGGGTCCTGTGTGCTCCAGTGCTTTCAGGCTTCCCTGAACAGAGGAAGAGGAGACACACGCAAAAAGTAGTTGTGCCTTTGTGCCTTGTGACACCAACAATGAGTTCCCTTGGCATAAACACCCATGAACTTGCATGGAGTATGGGAACCCAGAGTGCCCCTCCTGCAGAATTGCAGCTGCGTATCACCTCTGCACAGTGGTCTTAAGCAAATGTTACTGAATCAAGAGAGTTGATCATTCCCAAACCTCAGTGGTAGGAAGCCTGGGATTTTACTGTTCAGACCTAGGAAGTACTGGAGTGCTGAGAAGGAAACAAGGGCCAGGAGGGCCCTACCTAGGAAGTCAGAAAGGAACATACTTGGACTCAGCACCCCAGGTTTCCCTTGCTATATTAAGTCTCCACCTCTTCAGCCCCAAACATGTAACCCTAGACCAAGTCTCCAGAGAGATTACTTGTCCTCTGATGAGTGAAACTAACAATGACAAGCCAGACAGGAAGTATAGGGACAAATAAAAGCAGTTTTGAGGTGCTACCATGTAGCATGGGTGCCATGGAGAAGCCCAAAGAAAGGGGGGTTCCCCTATCTCATGGAGAACTGAGTCCACAAGGCAAAAAGACAAAGAACCTTCTGGATCACACAAGATCCCCAAGGCTGGCACAAGTAAGCTCTCATTCAATTTTTAAAAGATATGTAAATAGACTGTTAACTGGAAGTTAGGCTTGATACTTACACATTGCTTTTTTAAGACAAAAGCTCTACAGACTCACATTTCTTGAGATTCTATTTTTAAAAGTCTTCAATAGTTCTTTCACTTAAGCAGAGTTCTATGGAATGGATCTCACCACGACAGGAGAGGGAGCTCTCCCTTGCTGGTGAGGAATACTTACGAAGTCAAAAGCTATGTAGGTCTAAGCATTGGACCAAAAAAAGGGGATACTGGCTGATTTGCTTAAGGAGAAAGGAAAGAGAGTTTAAAATCCCAGAACAAAAGAACGGCGGAGCTTGTCACTCTGGCCCTGATCATCCATGGCACCCTATCCAGCCATCTGTCACATCATATAGAAATTCCCTCTGTGTGATTCTGTCTGCCTGGAGAGACTGCTGGCTCTTAGCCATCTCCCCAGTCCCCACCAAGTCTGGTGCCCAGGAGGCCCAAAGCACTGTTGAACAAAATGCTGCATCAAGGTTACTATCAGAGCCTTCATATGCAGAACAAACACTGGTTGCACCCAGTTCCTAATCCCAATGGCTCTCTCTCTAGGCCACATGACTTTCTTTCCTCTGCTTCTAAGAGCAAAGGCAGCCCATCCTGTGCACTAGAGTATTAGTCATGCCTAGTCTATCTTTGTTCCCACCTACCTGGTCTTTCCTCTCAGGCAGCTGAGAGTCTCCAGAAGTCAGAGAACATAAAGAATATACCACACACTGCTTGGCATTATATAGGAAGCACACAGTAGCTAAATTTGTAGTTTAGAAGAAAGAGTGCAGATTCAGGACTGTGAAGTTTTCACTTAAGGAAAACAAAACAAAAAACTAAGCTTCCTTAAAATTTAATAATCCAGGGGCTGGGAAGATGGCTCAGTGGGTAGAACGCTTGCCCCACATAAGCAAAAAGAAAAGGCCAGAAGTGGCACTGTGGCTCAAATGGTAGAGCGCTAGCCTTGAGCTGAAGAGCTGAGGGACAGTGCCCAGGCCCAGAGTTCAGGCTCCACGACCAGACCCCTCCCCCAAAAAATATTAATAATCCACAGTGAAGATCACTAAATGGCCGGTATGGTAGTATATGCCTGTAATACCAGCTGTTTGGGAGGTGAAGGAGACAGGAGGAGTGTTCTCTAAGGCCAGCTGAGACAAAAGTGCAAGACCCTATCTGGAAAACAAATTAAAAGGATAAAGGGGGTTGAGGGCATGATTCAAGTAGTAAAGTACCTGCCTAGCAAGCATGAGCCTGAGTTCCAATGTCAGTACAATCCACTTCCCCCCAGTCCCAGTACAAACAAGAGTACCATTAGAATACTCATTTTTCATATTGCTAAATCAGTATAAATTAAGAGATCCTTTCTGGAAAATTTGGCAAAATGATTCAAGGGTCTATATTTTCTTGACCAATAATTTCACTTTTAGGAATTAATCCCAAGAAAACCTTATAAAATAAAATACAAAGTTGTTCGTTACAGTGATGTGTATACTGGCAGGGTGGGAGATGGAGAACATTCAGTGAACCCCTATGCAGCCATTAAAGGACAGTTATGAATAAATGGAGACACATTCATCCAAAGAAAAAGTATCAGACCATGGACACTTGTGTAGACCTGGCAACATTTGTCCAAGACTAGCAGTGGTCATGGGGTAGTAAGAGAAGGAACGTCTTCCTTTCTCTTCCCAATCTTCCTCTAATATGACCTGTATGAGACGGGGTGTTACACTTCAGGTAGACACCAGTGATGCCCATGTTTCCATGAACAAGCTACCTACCTGTCTCAGGTCTGGGCCATGAGTGAAGATAGGTGAGAGAGACCCTGAACCAAAGCAGATGAACATGGTTTCAAGTAGTGTTAATATGACACCTCCAAGAATGACATTTAACCAACTGGAACCTTCTGGGAATATTTAAGTACTCTTCAAAAAAACCAAACCAGGCAGGCATGATAGATGCGCATATATATATATATATATATATATATATATATATATATATATATATGCACACACATGCTTACTGAGAGCCATAATCTTCAACATATAGATATACCATTCTGTTCCCTGACAGGAGTCCTGGCCAACTTTCTACCCTAACCAACCATCTGGGGCTCAAAGGGAAGGTGTCAGATTGATCACCAGGGTAGGATTAAATTTTTTTTTTCCTTCTTAAATCCCCTTAACTGAGAAAGCAGCTTGAGCCAATTCTGCTTTTCTCACAGACACCAAAACACCAAGCTATAGTCACACCAGTTCATCTTCACACCCCCAGAGTCTGGGGGAGGGGGGGAGCGGCGTGCGCAGAGGGAGGAGAAAGCTTTCCAAGCAGCTCTCCTGCCGACTCTCACCTCCTGGTGGAGGAGCTGGAAGCACAGGCTTCAGGGAGCAAGACTGCCAGGAGAGAAGCTGCCTGGCCTGCTCTCTAGGCCTCCCTTCAGCTGAAGTAGCAGCGGGCACCTCTCTGCTAGTCCATGTCCCTACCCCCAAGCTAGAAATCTTCTCCACAGCAGGTTCTCTACGCTCCTATTCTACCAGCCAGACCAGCACAGTTAAAATTGCCTTGAATGTTCTGGAAGATGATAGGAAGGAAGATCCAACAGGCACCATGCCCTCACATTTTCTCCCCTTGACAACTACTCAGTGAATGGCTATTCCCATTTTATGGATAAGTAAGCTGAGTCCCGGAAACACTGTAGTTTCGTGGCTGAGTCCTTACTGTTTTAGGTTCTCCACACCAAACGCTTACAGAACGCAGCAGAAGGAAAGGTCAAGGAACCAAGCTCAGCAGAGCACCAAGAACATGCACTCACCCCAATTCTTGAAACGACCTACATAAAGAAGTAGGGCTGCTTCCTCACCTTAACCTAAAGACCAGAGAGGAGCTGACTTTTTTCTGTGTCTGTGTGTGCGCGCGCATGTGCATGCATACACACACATGCCTGTGCATATACCAGTACTGGGGCTTGAGCTCAGGTCCTCACACTTCCACTTGTCTTTTTTTACACAGACTGGCACTGTACCAATTGAGTCACAGCTCCACTTCTGGCTTTTTGCTTGCTAACTAGAGGTAAGAGTCTCACAAACTTTTCTGCCTGAGCTGGCATGGAACCTCGATCCTCGGATCTGAGACACTAGAACCCAGTTCTCACTCACTTCTAAGTGATGAGTCTACCATTCAGAGCCAGTTCTGTCTGGTGCCTTCTGCTTGTACACACCCCTGTCCCCCTGCAGTGAGTTCAGTCATCTACTCTTGCCATTGGAAGGATGGACAGCTCCTATAGGAACAGGACTACAAATCACTTCTTTGGTGCCAGCCATGTCTCCACCTGACACTACACAGGTACTCATGGCATTTGCTATGGTTGTGGGGAAGAGCAGGGAAAATAAGCTCAGGATAAAATTTGAGGAGTCATCTCTAATGGAGAAACCTGCAAACATACAAGATGCAGTAGCCACAGGTCAGAATTCTTCTGGGAGGCAGCTCTTTTCCATGCTCCTCACTGAGCTGTGGAGCCTGCAATCTACTTAGCACCTTAGCACTAGGATTGCACTGGCCTTCAGCTCTAATGTAAATCCACAGTGGACTTTCTGCTTTCCCCCACCAGGTCCTCCCTGAATTTGTTAATGATCAACCGTGTAGGCTGGCGCCAGTTTCCAAGAAGACAACGACCACTTCCAGGAAAATGGCCAGAAGCAGGTTCAGCACCAATTTATGAGGCTGTAAAAAAGGGTCTTGAAGAAATACAGAAAGAGAAAGACATGGTATTTCCGGTATTTTTATTGTTCTTTTGTTGGCTCCTTCTCTTTGAAGGAGGCAGGTGGCCTGGGAAGGGGTCTAAGGAATGAGCCAACTACAAAGAACAGCGCTAGTGAGACTGGTCTCAAACTCACTGTCTACACAGACGTCACTGTTTTTCAGGTTTGGATAGAGAATGGGCTCCAATGCGCTCCCTCAGCTCATAAGCCTCCTCTGAAAAGCAGCAGAAGGATGTAACTTACTGCTTTCACACAATCAGCACCTGTTTTGTACCTGGCACAGGGCACCAGGACAGGAATTCAGAGGTGATCAGGGTGTCCTCTCCAGGGGCTTCCAGTCCAGTGAGGGAGTGCAACACAAATGTTAGTGTCCTCCAGGAGTAGGAAAGACGAGTAAAAATTACATGGAACAATAGCCAGTTTCTGAGATGAGAAATGGTGACACTGTCAAATGGAAAACACCAAGAGTGGAGGTGGTGTGGTTTCAAAGAAGCCAAAGATAGGGGTGAGAGTTTTAAGTTAACAGTAGAGTGCTGAGGAGAGGGCAGTCAATGAGGAAGAAAGCTGATGCTGGATATCCTCCAGGGGCAAGACAACTGGACCAGGACTGGGGAAGGAAGGAGAACAGATAATTCACTATGGAGTCCATAGAGACCATTACAGCAACTCACTCTCAACACAGTGCCTGGTGGAGAGGAGGCATTTAACTAGTGAATCTGGAATTGACGAATCAGAGTACAAAAGAATGAGTGGTTTGTTATAGCTGAGGAGGTAGAAGAAACTGCTGGGAAAATACCCTGGTGGTGAGCTGTTAAAGGGAAACTTGCCCCCCAAGCAGAAAGAACTAATGTACAAAGGCACAGTGGCCTGGGAGAATGTGGCCTATCTAGAGAGCTCCAAAAAGCCCTTGTATCCTTGCTGGAGAAACAAGAGATGCTGTGACCCTAGAGGGCCCTGGAGGCCCAGAGAAGAAACTTAGGTTTCATCCTAAAGAAAGGAGATCTGTCAAAACCACAGACACTGGTGCAACAAGGCCAGGGGTGGATCTCAGAGGTGAGCTCTGGCAGAAGACTTACTTATCTACTGAGAATAAAATGTTCCGCCTTCCTACATGAAGAAACTGAGGACAGTAGCCCCATCACTGTAGGAGATCAAAGGGCTAGATGTAACCATCCCTGGCCTATCCCAGCATCCTTCACCACACTGCCACTGTTCTGAAAGCTTTCACTGTATTACCTAAGTATCTCATAAACACACCAAAGCCTCTTCTGAATGAATCCACATGAACAAGTAGTGTGACCATCTGGCCCTTAACCTGCCTGGGTTTCTGCTTCCTTTGGGGTGGGAGAGAGAGGTGAGGAGGAGTCCAACACTAAACGTAGAGAGCTGCTGTGTGTGTGAGTGAAAGATGTATGTTTGCAGAAGGAAAGCCTCCAAGGATGGGAGATTAGTGTCGCTCACTTAAACCTACCAGACTGTCCCCTTGGTGTTATTCTAGTAATTCAGTGCTGAAGAAAGGAAAGAGAGCTGAAGTTCACCAGGGTCAAAACACTGTCTAAGGTGGAAACAGACATGAAGATCTTAATCCATTGGCCTATAAAGTAAGGAGTTGGGTAGGCAACAAATTCAGGAATGCCACAGTGGTTTTTTGCATTGCTTGTAGATTAAAAACAGAACGCTCATTGGGAAAATGAAAGACATACTGCTTTACCCTGGCCTTCCAAAGCCTCATGACTAGAAGATGAATGAATGTATCTGACATTCAAGGAACAGGTAGGAGTGAGAGGGACCAGCTATGGCCCTGGCTCCTGCCTTTTGAGATTCAGCTCATGAGATCACTGTACAGAAGATTCTGGTATGGTGTTGGTATCTTATTCCTCTTGCCTACCCTTCCTGTTGGGTAACACACAGTTTGGGATAGTAAACAGTATTGTATTGATAGGTATTAGAGGTCCACCACAGCAATGCCAGTTAAGTTCTCTGACATGGAGAAGGCTTCTAAGCGCTGAAGTATATGTAAATAATGTAGCCAGTAACCACCAGTGTGGACAATGCCCAGTGTTCCCTCACTTGTGCCCACCACTAAGCTTCTACCCTTGGGGTCAGATGTCAAGTCCCTCCAGATCCACAGCACAGCACATTCTTCCTATCAGCACCATCTAATAATGTACCTGGCACATACGATGAAGATGACATCTGCCAAGTTCCACATGGTAATGGCCAAGCCAAGTTACAGGAGCACAGGGTATTCATTACAGAAAATGCAGAAAGAAGCCCCTCCCCCCCCACCAAAGAATGGAATGTCCAGTCATCATCTCAAGAAACAGCTGCCCTCATGCCACAAAACAATCAAGTCAGGCTCAGAAAAAAAACAATTTATGCCTAAGGGTTCATCAATAAGTATGGCTAAGCAGCCTGCAAAAGTTCAGCAGAGTACCTCAGATAAAATGATAGCTGTGCTTTGTATGTCCCTCCCCCACAGTATAACCCCTGCTTTCACTATATTTGATGTCAGTATAACTTGTGGAGGAGATGGGGAAAAACCAGTTGTTT